>NC_140168.1:59190785-59530269 GCF_963971535.1 Notolepis coatsorum | reverse complement strand
GAGGTGGGTTCTAGGAGTAAGGTCAAGCAGTAGTCTGACCAGTTTGTTTTGAGATGTTTGTAATTTTGTTTTTAGCGCCTTTGAGGTGCTTTGGTACCATGAGGTGCAAGCATAGTCGTAGTACCCTTGAATGAGTGCTCCTACCAGAGTCTTCAGGGTATTCTTGTTTACCAGTGAGGAGATCCGGTACAAGAATCGAGTTTGTTGGTTGACTTTTTTTATTACATTGGATGCCATTTTGTCACAGGAAAGATTTGCCTCTAGGATGGAACCCAGGTAGGTAATATCTTCTTTCCTTGTGACAATATTGTCACCCACTGTAACTGAGAAGCCGTCGGTCTTGCTGAGTTTGTTATTTGAACCGAAGAGAATGGACTCTGTTTTGCCCATGTGTAATGATAGTTTGTTATCAGCGAGCCATATGCAGATTTTGCCTAGTTCTGAGCTGAGGGTTTTTTCAACCTGTAACTTGTTCTTGTCAGAGACCAGCAGGGCTGAGTCGTCCGCAAACAGGAACAAGTTGCAGTCACAAGCTGACGACATGTCATTTGCATAAATTAGGAACAGTAGCGGACCTAGTATTCTTCCTTGTGGAACACCACAGCTCACTGGTTGGTTGGTGTTTGTGACTTTGACAGCTGGGTTGGTTTAGCTGAGAGCCAAAACGCCAGCCGGGCTAACCTAGCTAACATAGGGGGTGCACCGATATATCGGTCGGGTATCGGTATCGGCCGATAAGTGCCTTGTTGACTGCTATCGGCCTATCGGCCGATAAGCTCAAATGTGCCGATAGCAGTCGCCGATAAATACCCATCAATTTGTGTAGCGTCAAAAGGCAAAAAAACAAAGTTCACTCGCGCGATCTACCTGCACAACGCCCGCCGTCCCCCACACACACACACAATCTACTGCATCAAAGTAACTACTTATGATTAACAAGGCATTCGTTTTGTGGCATTAGCGTTATATAGTTAGTGTTACACGGACAATAACATCAGCATATTATTATTACCCATAGCAGCAAGGCATTACTCCGAGTCCGTTCATTAGCTCGGTTCCATTCCGTTGCTCATTCCGTACCCAACTACACATTCTGCAATCTGTTAATAAAGTTTTCAACCAGACAAATGTATAGAAAGGCTTTGTTTTATTATAACATTTGTTGCAGTAAAATCATTATGTCTCATTTGGTCATGCGTGGAGCGCCGGTCGGCGGGCCGGGCAGCTAACGTAGCTACGTTATTAGCTATTAGATGCAAGACTAACGTTACTGGTGAAAATGTGATTTGCGTTGGAATACTCCTTTGTCAACTTGCTGTACTTTGCTTGCAGGTCTGCAGTCATTATTGCTGCATTATGAATAGCCGCAACTTTAGCCAAGGTAACGTTATGGCTAAACCTTTAACAATAGTTAACGCTAGCTTTCGGTTAGCTGTTCAATGCTATTAATAACACAACTCCCCGTCAACACCCTCTCTCGGGAAGATGGCATTTAAGAAAGTATCTGCTGTTAAAATGAAGTGTTACACGTTCAATAACAAGCATATTATTTACCCGAAGATAGCAGTAAACAAGGCATTACTCCGTTAGTACGTTCATAGCTCGGTTCCATTCCGTTGCTCATTCCGTACCCAACTACACATTCTGCAATCTGTTAATAAAGTTTTCAACCAGACAAATGTATAGAAAGGCTTTGTTTTATTATAACATTTGTTGCAGTAAAATCATTATGTCTCATTTGGTCATGCGTGGAGCGCCGGTCGGCGGGCCGGGCAGCTAACGTAGCTAAGTGTGTTCTGCTCTCGCAAACAGAATGCCCGGAAGTAGAAAAATTTATAAACGCTTGCCGATTGGTGGTAAGGACAGCAGGAGGTGGGTGCTAGCGGTCACCGGTGTGGCGTAATTGGCCGAATCGACTGTCAATCAAAATGGTTCCATTGCATTGGTTGAAAGCTCTGGTTGAGAGAATAGTATCCTGCTGCAGGCCGCAAGAATGGTTCCATTGCATTGGTTGAAAGCTCTGGTTGAGAAAATAGTATCCCTCTGCAGGCCGCAAGACGATACTGGGAGAGAGATAGTGATACCATAAACATATTTCTTGATGTTTCCTTTTTTTAAGTAAGTAAAGAGGCCTACAAATACAAACATACACATACAAATATACAGTAGTTTCATTAAAAAAAAAAAAAAAAAAAAAAAAAAAATTTTTACAAATACTTATATACAAATATACAAATATCGGTATCGGTATCGGCCGATAGTGTTAGTTGAACAATCGGTATCGGCGGCCAATTTTCATATCGGTGCATCCCTAGTTAGCAGCAGTATAGTCACTGATGGTCTCTCAGGCAACAAGCCTTGTGTTTAACGTTACTCGGCCAACGGAACCAACAAACAAGCCTTTGTTCCTCTGCTCACGGTTAGGGATGGGAATCGAATCGTTCCTAATTGTCCGATGCCTGGAACCGCGTGCCTCCCGTGACTTTCGATTCCCTTATCGCTGCCAGGTTTTCAAAACAACGTTAGCGTTAGCATGTAGCCATGGCAGACTTATTTGATTCCTTAAGGGCTCGAAATTGCCTGGATTTTGGTAATATGCTCCCGAAATGCTCCCGCTGTTTGGCTACTTCTATGTGCAGTGAAAACTACTTGAATGCTTTAGAACCTAGCCATTGATTTAGGTCAGGGTGAGCTAAAATTAGCCGCGGAGCTAACGCTATCTAGCGTGAGCTAACGCTATTTAATCAAGCTCACAAAGAGAGATAAACAGCTGACAGCGGATAGTACAGGTACAAATACAATAAAACAGCAGGTGGGGTTTGTTGTGTAAACCTTGTACTCTTTAGTTCACATATAATAAGAGCTGCAGTGTTTATTTACAAGTGTACACTGTAAGCCAGGAAGTACCATGGTGGTGCAACATACAAATGTGTCCGTGTAGCAACACAAGCCAATACCTTAGGACAGGGGCCCGGGGAGGGAGCTCTGTCTCTATGTGTGTGTGTGTGTGTGTGTGTGAGACAGAAGTCGGAGGAATAACAACCTGTTATTCAATAGATTAAATTAGTTTAAGAATAAAAAAATAAATACATTTTAAGAGAATCTCAAATAAATTATTTTATTTAAGTGTAGGCTATAGTTAATGTTTTATTTTTTACAGTTTTTGTATTTTTCTGACATGGGGGCTCAACAATAAATGACAATCAGAAATGTCAAGTTGCATGTTGTTATTCTAACCAGCTTAGACCCCTACGCTCTGCATCTTCTGGCCGCCTCAGACCTACTCCTATCCAAGCTCCGGGAGGGTCATCAAAGAGAAGTCGCCTATTCTCAGTCCTTGCCCCACAATGGTGGAATGAACTACCCACCCCAGTTAGGACAGCCGAATCACGTCCAATCTTTCGCCCGTCGACTAAAGACGCACTTCTTCAACCATTATCTGAATAAAAAAAAAAATATCTAACCCTAACTAACGTACTGTCATGCACTTGTCCTAATAAACTAACCTACACTGTAGCACTCAACACTTTGATGAACATTGTTGCTCAGCTGATAGAGTTGTGCCCTTCCTGATGGCTTGTCGTACAGAACTTGTAAGTCGCTTTGGATAAAAGCGTCAGCTGATTGATCAGGTATCGATAAGGGTATCGATAAAGAATCGAATCGATAAGCAGAATCGATAATGGAATCTTATCGATAAAATCCTATCAATTCCCATCCCTACTCACGGTGCTAGTTGTAGTGTAACGTTAGCCAACATGGCTCCCAGCGAACCTAACGTCTGTTTCTGACGGTCGCCGTCGGTTGTGTGATAGTAAAGGGTTAACCTTCTGTTGTGTGGCAGTGAAAGGGTTAACATTCTGCCGTGTGGCAGTGAAAGGGTTAACCTGTGTTGACATGCTCTTACCACGGTAAGTCAACTAACTAACGCCACCATTTGCGAAACGAATAATCCAAACGACGTGTATTTTATTGAACCGTTTATTTGACCACGTTTAGTCACACCAATATTAAAAGTTATGTTCCCAGAGAGACCTGGCCAAGAATGGCAGCAGTTAAGCCTACTTGACGGATGCAACATAAAACTCACACCAAGACCACCACCGCCCAGCTAAAAGTAGTACAAGAAGGTTCAGGGTGGAAATGCTATCATATCATCAATTAAAACATTTACAATGATCAATACTCTTTACAGTGGCTTCAAACTCTTTTAGCTTTAGGAACGGTCATAAGCATTGCATTTAGGCATGCATCGCAAAGTAGAGACAGGAGGTGCTCGAATTAAATGCAAAGTCAGAATGAGATACAAAGGCCCACAAACAAAGCGAGACTGGCCTGTCTTATCCTCATGGGATGTGGCCTAATGCAGAAGTCGATATGAATGTTTTAGCTCTTGTTGTAGCTAGTAGCTTGTTATGAGTATGAAAGTATGTGCTTTGACTAATTGCGTTTTCTCTCCCCATTTGGCAGTGGCACGTCTGGAGATCCAACACGGATCCTCATGATACACCAGCAGTAACAGTCCTTACAGTAAGTATCTTAAGGTTCAAGTTCTGTTTTATTTGTCACATTATACGGTACATGTACATTACAGTGAAATGCTTGGTTCTGTATGAGGCCCCTGACATTGTGCTTCATACAGTAAAAAGAATAAAGACCAAAACACTACAAAATATACAATATACAAAACTAAAGTACAAAATGCAACAAATGCAAATATGAGGTAGAGAAGTAGTGCAAATCTTTAAGTAATAAATAGATAAAATATGGTGTAGTGTTAGAAAGTGTTTAAAATGTTTAAAGTATCCCTGGCCTTATTTGATTTGATTGAAGTTTATTTCAAATATGCAACAACATCAAGTACAGATTAGGGCTGAACGATTAATCGATTTGAAATGATGCAATTAGCAAATCGCAAAAAAAAAACGCTAGCTTTTATTAAATTTTTTTAACCAGGAAGTCCCATTGAGATACAAGATCTCCTTTGCAAGTTGTTATTGTTGTAGGAACGGTTTGGGAGACGGAGGTAAGGGGTTTTAGATTGTGTGTTGTGAAGTTTAGACTTCAGAGAGGGAGAGTAAAGTACAGAAAAAAAGGTACCGTTGGGTACCGGTATCGATTCCCAGGTAAAAATAAACATTTTCAGGCTCGGTGTCCCGAACAGACCAACCGCGTAGGCCAGATGCAAGCCGCATTTTACAATAAACCTCTGTGGGGCTGCTTAAAAAAAAATTATAATTGTCTAATTTCGTCTAATGAACGAAAGCTAATTTCTGCATTGAAACTAATTCATTGTTTTGTATTTCTAATCAAGTATTCAAAAGCCGCATTTTTCCACTCCAAGATTTCAAGCAGTTTTTGGCTTGGCTCCGCCCATAAGCACTTTGAGTGACAGTCACCCACAGTCTGTGACTGGCAGACAGGCAGACAGAGAGAGAGATAGAGGAGGGGGATAATAATTAATTTCGCCGCAGGGGGGCATAATCCCACGGGACAATGCATTGGTAACTTGTTTCAAATGACAATATATACCCCTGTGAATATTATTGCACGGATCGGAATACGGACGCGCGCGTGGGAGTCAAAGATATTTTGACAGTGATATGCGAGTGCTCCCAGGGAGAAGCCCTATACCAGCCCTGCGCGCCGGTTGAGGTTGTGTGTGTGTAAATGCGTGTGTGTTTCCCCGCGTGCCGGGAAAGGTTGTGTGTGTGTAAATGCGTGTGTGTTTCCCCGCGCGCCGGTCGAGGTTGTGTGTGTGTAAATGCATGTGTGTTTCCCTGCGCGCCGGTCGAGGTTGTGTGTGTGTAAATGCATGTGTGTTTCCCTGCGCGCCGGTCGAGGTTGTGTGTGTGTAAATGCATGTGTGTTTCCCTGCGCGCCGGTCGAGGTTGTGTGTGTGTAAATGCGTGTTTCCCCCGACAGAAGCTCCTGTCCCTCTCTATCTCTCTCTCTCCCTCTCTCTCTCTCTCTCTCTCTCTCTCTCTCTCTCTCTCTCTCTCTCTCTCTCCCTCTCTCTCGCTCGCTCATTCTCTGCCTCTCTCTGTCAAAACCCGCTTGAGGAAGTGTCGGGTATTTCCACTCGCTCTGTTGTTGAGCGAATGGTTGCGCTACAACCATAGAGAGGGCGTTACTGCAGATCAGCTCCTTGCTACGTAGCCAAGCGAGTCAAATCAGAATGACCTAGTTCACTGGGGGAGGAGATTGTCTCAACTGAATTAGAGCAATCCACCAAAATGAGGATTAGAGAAACAGACCCATTGATACAAACCCCTATAAAACAATGCTAAGCACTGGAAAAGGCCATTTATAAGACACGGGACCTTTCCATTTATTATAATAGCAGCATAAACAGCCATATTGGCAATACAGTTCAATCTTGGCGGTATGGTTCTACTCTGTGGGGTGCTCCCTGCTGCAAGAGACACTAAAGCATAGCAATTTACAGAATGATAAAGTGTAACAGCATACCGAAAACCAACCAAGCAGGGAGCACTGCGGATGAATCTCCCATAGGAGATGTAGCTTACAGACAGTACAACACCCTTGAGGTAGCTGCATACAGTCCAGAGCAGAACCAAGGCAGGTGGAGGCTGGGGTGGTGGTGGTGGTGGTGGTGGTGGAGGCTGAAAAGCGTACTTGCAGGTTGCAGCAGTGGCAGAACAGTGGCACATCATCTTGTGTATGAAAGGAGACGGTCTTTAGATCAAATCCGTGTTGGTGAGACGATTCAGCTCTAGCTATGCATGACTTAGAGAGTGTGCTAATAATAATTAATTATAATAATTAATTGCATTCATATAGATCTTTTCTAGACACTCAAAGCGCTTTTACAATGTAGAGTGGAAATTGCCTCCTTCACCACCAATGTTAGCACCCAACCTTGGGCTATGCAGGCTCAATGGCTACCATACACTGGCACCCGGCACACACACTGCACAATGGCTGAACGGCTCAAGCGACACGGATTGATATCAGTCAATTAAGGGAAGGGATGATTAGGTGGCCTTGATGTCAGAGACCTGATTGGGAATTTGGCCAGAATTTGCTTCACCAATACAAACAATAGTGCAAATATTCACACAAATAGAATGATACGTCACGTAGAAAGATCATCCCACCCCTGCAACACATGCACACACACACTTAGATACATCATGCTAACACAGACACGCATAGACAAAACACCACATATAATCTCAACAAGAATAGAACCTAAGGCTAGGAGAAAAGCAGTTAAGCCTATTTCTTTTTATAATTTTTTTTACAAGCGGGCTCTATCTTATTTACACATCTTATCTATCTTGTGTATCTTATTTACAGACCGTAATTACTAAAGGCAGCTTCTCCAGCTTCTCGTTCACTCTTGATATAGCTAAAAGGCCAGCAGCACCAGATGAGCAAAGAGCCGCGTTGGCTCACATGTAGTAAGCGTGTCAGAGATGTATTGTGGCACCAGGCCATTTGGGGCTTTGCAGACCAGCCACAGAATCTTGTAGTAAATTCTAATGCTGACTGGAAGCTAGTAAAGCGCTTCAAGAAACAGCTGGATCCTTGTCTCATACTGAGTAATGCTACACTCACAAAAGCTTGTGCTCTCTTTTCTATTTTAAAGGATAAGGATTTAAAGGATTTCATTTCTTTCTTATATTGTCAACATATAGCCTATGAAAAGAACCACGAAAATACATTTATTTTACTCTCGGTACTCCCCCTGCTTTCTCCTACCCTTAGGAGCGGTTATTGTATGCACTGTGCTATAGGTTTTTATATGTTGCTAATAATATTTTTTAAGAATTACTGATTCATTTTTGCACTACTTGTGTTGTTGCTGCTAGGGCAAGGAGCCAAGAAACTAAATCATTTCACTCCTCGACACTGTAAAAAGATAGGGACGTGACAAAATAAAGTTCAAACTTGAAACCAGGAAGCATTGTATGCTAAAATCTAACGCATATTTCCAGTTTTGCAGGGGCATTGTAGTTATTATGAACTTGCATTAAAAGCAACAAGCTTTATGAATCTATTGATGTACAGTAGTCACCAGAACAGCATAATCCATCTGAGTATGCGTGTTGAACTAGAGTCCAGGGAAAAGTACAATGCCCATGTTCATCGCAACAATGGATTATGCTGAGCAAACCGTACTATGCACGCATACACACACACACACACACACACGCACGCGCACACACACACACACACACACACACACACACACACACACACACACACACACACACACACACACACACACACACACACACACACACACACACAGTTATTTTTTACAACACTACATTTTAACATTGTTTAGGTGGAGGCTTTAAAATAAGCCCTTTGGGTTTTCTGCCTCTCTCTGCACTGTATATTATTTGTTTTGTTTTTGGTAATTTCTGTGTATTTCTAAACTGTGCATAATAATAAACTGAAACTGAAACTGAAACGGCTCTGGGACTTGTTTTAACCCTTCTTCTTTTTTACAGTGACTTCTGGATATGAGCTACATCTGGTGTTGGCTGGATGGACCATACTTGTAAGCAGGAGAAATGCATTGTAGGTTTTGGTCTATGTTGACAATAACAAGGACTTTATACGTATAGTACACTACATTCAAAAGCAAATATTCTCATTCTTTACTCCACTACATTACATATAACACCTTCAAGTACTATTCACTTTTAATAAAGGGGTGAACACATGCAATCACTACATACAAATTTAACTCATTGACTTTGAGACAGCTAAATGAAAGGGGAACAATGGCCAATGTTTTAAAATTAATATTATTTAGAAAAAAGCTTGCAATGTACTCAGGCCTGCGCATTCATCAAGAATACAATAGAAAGCCCCTTGGAGAGAGTGTAATCATGCCAGGCGTGGAAATTACAGTGACATTTACATTACAAAAAACAGGCAGAGTAAAGGTTTTCTCTCAGTAGCACTTATTTTATTTCAATAAATCCATTTAAAGAAGACAAGATGAGTAAAACCTTCTGGAAGAGGAAATGCTTGGCTAGGACAGGTATATCTTACGTTTCAGAGTTTGTTAATTTTCCCTGTGTCCATTGATTTCTTGCGGTTACCACTCAGGGGACGTTAGGGTATCAATGTGCGCAGGCAGGGCTCCTCTTACTGCACGATCACGGTTAGATAGATTTAGCAATCACTCTCAATGTGCACGTCCTGTCTTAAAATGGCCAAATATCACCACCAATATCGGATTTGACGAGTGCACCACTTTCACCATCTGCCAAGTGAAGCCTGTGTTTCTCAAACAAAGAGCCCTCTCTGCCTGCACCGGTCTGAGAGAAAGTTCACAAAACCAATGGACACAGGAAAATGAACCCACTAAATAAATAGCATTTCCTCTTCCAGAAAATGGCACTCTGGCTTGTTATTGAATAGGTATATAACGTTAAGTTTTAATTTCACGCTCCTCTCATTTCCTCGATGAGCCGCCCGGCGTGATTAGGGTGACGGCGCTCTCCCCCAGGGCCCTTTCAGGCTCGTTCTCTGTGAAAGCACAGGCACGAGTATATCGCAGGCTTTTTATAACACGTTGTACTGCCCCCTAAATAATATACATTTTCCAAAAAAGTCGTTCCCCTTTTAAAAGGAGAAGCCATCAGGGGTACCTCAAGTGGACGAGCAACCCTTTTAGCTTAAACTATAGCAGGACAAGTAGGCTACTTTCACTTAATTTTTTTATTAAATTTTTTTTTCCTCCTTTTTTTCCGTTTTTCTCCCCTCCCAATGTTAGTCGTTATGTCCCCTTCCTGGTCGTTGCGCACTCTACAGTCGGTCTGGGAGGGCGGAGACTATCACATGCTTCCTCCAACACATGTGTACCCAGCTCACCACTTCTTTTCACTTGGCAGTGCGGACTCTCACTGAGAGAGTATAACATGTGGAAGGTCACACTACCTCTCTTAGATCCTTCCCTCGCTGTGCAGGCGCCCCGACCGAACTGTAGGAGTCACTGTCCACAACGACCCAGACGCGTGTATCCTTTCGGCAACTGGCTTGTCCTTCCGCGTTGCTCTGATTGGCCAGCGATCTACGCTAGTTTTGCCCCTACGCCGGTATGAGCGCGCACATGCGCATTGAGCCTAGATAATGCCCTCGCACACACACAGGTTTTTGTTTTTGCCCCCACACGCTCGCCCCCCGGTAGATAATAATAATAATACTTAGAATAATAATACTTATACAAACGCACGCAATTGGCACAAGTGTAAATTATGCATTCGTCACTCTGTTTTAACATTGACGCACTTAGCTCAACTCGTTCGTCAGCTTGCTGTGGAGCCTATGGTCACAAGTTCAAATCACTCTTAGTTCAATTCTTTTTATTTTTTTTACGTTTAATAAATTTATCATCTCTCTATATTAACGTAACTAGCTATTCATATCAATCGAAATAACGTTCATCTCTCTATATTAACGTAACTAGCTATTCATATCAATTGAAATAACGTATTGTATTGTTTTCATCTCTCTATACGTGATTCCATCAACACATAGGTAATATGCTCATTATTCAGCCACAGGCAGGAGTTTTGACCAGCCTGTGATCTAAAAACTCCTGCCTGTGGCTGAATAATGAGGAGCATATTACCTATGTGTTGATGGAATCACGTTAATATAATAATAATAATAATAATAATAATAATAACTTTATTTGTATAGCACTTTTCATACAGAGGTTGCAGTTCAAAGTGCTTCACAACAGTAAAAATACAAGCATGGGTGAGCATAGCAGGGTATGGTAAATCACAGTGTTTCACATTAGGATCTAGCATCCTAATAGGCTCTCTATTCAGTAATACAAATAATAAAGTAGTTTAAAATGATTACGTTTAAAAATAGTCTAAAAATTATAAAATAGAACGGACATACAACAACAGTAAAAAATTTAAATAGCAAGGTTACAGTAAAAAGTGTGAAAAATTGTTTAAAATGATTCAGTTTAAAAATAGTCATCAGTAAGAAGTAAAAAGTGTGATAACCGACACATGAATTTGATAGGCGGTGTAAAATAAGATAAAATTAGCATAGAAAAGTAGGCAGGGTAAGAATAGTGCAGGTAAGTCATTGAAATGCCTGAGCAAAGAGATAGGTTTTAAGCTGTCTTTTGAAGATGTCTAGCGAGTTGGCTTCCCTGATGTGTTGGGGTAGTTTGTTCCACAGTTTTGGGGCATAGTTGATAAAGGCTGCATTACCGATCCTCTTTTGACTGTTTCTGGGAGCCTCTAGTAGTCCAGCAGCTGATGATCGCAGTGTTCTTGCTGGCGTGTAATTTATTAGAGTGTTGGTGATGTAGCTAGGTCCCTGTCCATTTAGAGCTTTGTATGTAAGGAGAAGGACCTTAAAGTCAATTCTAAATGTTACAGGAAGCCAGTGTAAAGCAGCTAAGACTGGACTAATGTGCTCTCTCCTTTTGGTTCTAGTTAGCAGTCGGGCTGCGGAGTTTTGGATTAGCTGAAGCCTCTCTGTGGTTTTCTTAGGGAGACCTGTGAAAAGTGCATTACAGTAGTCTAACCGGCTAGATATGAATGCATGAATTAGCTTCTCAGCATTGTTCTGATTAATAAATGGTCGTACTTTTGCTATATTTCTGAGATGGAAGAACAATGTTTTCGTTACTTTGCTAATATGAGAATTGAAGTTCAGTTCTGAATCTATGATAACCCCGAGACTAGTGACCTCAGATTTGATCCAAGGGGTTAGTCCTCCTAGGTTCTTTATTAACGTTTCTTTTTTAGTTTTGGGGCCGATAATTAAAATTTCAGTTTTGTTCTCATTTAGTTTCAGGAAGTTCTTACTCATTCATTTATTTATTGCCAGTAAGCAGTCTGTAATGGAGCTAATCGCTGTATCATTTGGTTCAGCAGATATGTACAGTTGTGTATCATCCGCATAGCTATGGAAATCTACATTATGTTCTCTGATGATATCACCCAGCGGTAACATGTAAAGGGAGAAGAGTAAAGGACCTAAGCAACTCCCTTGTGCAACTCCATAGTTGTTGTCGTATATATCAGACATGTGCTCTCCTAGTCTAACATAGAATTTCCTCCCTCTGATGTATGTTTATAGAGAGATGAAAACAATACAATACGTTATTTCAATTGATATGAATAGCTAGTTACGTTAATATAGAGAGATGATAAATTAATTAAACGTAAAAAATAAAATAAAAAATTTAACTAAGAGTGATTTGAACTTGTGACCATAGGCTCCACAGCAAGCTGACGAACGAGTTGAGCTAAGTGTTAAAACTGAGTGACGAATGCATAATTCACACTTGTGCCAATTGCGTGCGTTTGTCTAAGTATTATTATTCTAAGTATTATTATTATTATTATTAGGGATGCTCGATATTGGCTTTTTTACCGATACCGATATTCCGATATTGTCCAACTCTTAATTTCCGATACCGATATCAACCGATATCAACCGATACCGATATATGCAGGGTTTCCCACCCCAAAAAACGGAATAATTTCAGGTAACTAATAATTTCACTGGATATATATATAACAAATATTGTTATTGTTTTTTTCTTTTTTTAAACCGATACCGATATTTTCCGATATCACATTTTACTGCCCTATCGGCCGATAATATCGGTCGGCCGATAATATCGGACATCCCTAATTATTATTATTATTATTATTATTATTATTATTATTATTATTATTATTATTATTATTATTATTATTATTATTATTATTATTATTATTATTATTATTATTATTATCTACCATGCATGTGTGCGAGGGCTCTCGCATCATTATTAAAAAAAACCTGCGTGTGTGCGAGGGCATTATCTAGGCTCATGCGCGCGCTCATACCGGCGTATAGGGCCGAAACTAGCATAGATCGCTGGCCAATCAGAGCAACGCGGAAGGACAAGCCAGTTGCCGAAAGGATACACGCGACCCAGACCCACCCACCGGCTTCCCTCCCGCTGACTCTGCCAATCGAGCCAGTATGACAGCCGGCCAAGCCGGAAGCACCGCTGACAGCTGGATTCGATACCAGTGTCTCTTTTTTTTTTAAACTTAATTTTATTTTATTTTTAGCGTTTATCGCTTTTTCTGGTCAGGCATGACCGACAGAAACAGGTTGAATGGGATATAGATCAGGGGAAGACACTGAGAAAATACGGCGAGTCCAGGAGTCAAACTCGTGTACCCCAGATCCGTGACGCGCACGGTTGTCCCCGACGCCGAAATAGCGCCGAGATACGCGGTGAGCTACTGGAGCTCCCCTATACCAGTGTCTCTTGCGTTGGTGACGAGCGCCTTGTCCGCTGCGCCACCCAGCCGCCGGCTACTTTTACTTTTAATTTAACATCACTTAATCATTTTACTCGAGAACACTTTTGAATGAAGACTTTTCCCCTGAGTATTATCCCATCAGGATATTTCTACAGCTACCTGAGTAAAAAGATGTGGGTACTTCTCCCACCGTTGGTTACTGAAGAGAGAGGGGGGGGGGGCAAGAGAGGTCAAATAAGAATGGCGACAGATAGGGGCCATTATTGTTGTCTCTTGGGAAGCCTGGTTAGCTGGACAAGGCAGGTTGCCTGGTGGGTAATTGAGGCAGCTGTTTGGCAGCTTGCTCCACCCTGGGGTGGTCAGTGGAGAGTGGCCACCATGGTGCAGCTGCTGGAACAGTAGCAGTGGGAGAGCTCTCTGTGGTCAAACACCGCCTTGGGGATTTAGACAGCATCCTGAGGGCCTCCGTAAGTTGATCTCCAGCAGGACATCGACTGTAGCCCCTAGTGTTTTGAAATTGGACAGACACTATTCCAGTCGTCAATTTGGCTCACCTGTGATGCTAGTTTGGGTCATTAGTTGTTGTGTCCACACAGAGGCGATGGTTGCTCCGACTTGTTGTGAAATATGACTACTACTTTGTATAGTGTTGTGGCAGTAATTCTGTGATTAACGGTCTGGTCTTTCCTTTTTAACGTTTGTAGCACAATACTCGACAATGGCTCGTGCCAGTTTCCTGGTGATGTTGCTTCCTATGTACAGGCGTGTGGGGAGGTCAGGACATTTCAAAGTAAAAGCTTGGTGGGTTGTCTGACGAGTCTGACACATGCCACACTCTCGCTCTGAGGAGACATGTCCTTGACACGACCTCACAATCATTTTCAGAAAAAAACCTGGTATCACATTTACTGCTTATTTTTTCCTCATAAACAAGGAAGTACAGTATATCACCATCAAACAGATAATATGTGCTGATACATAAAGATGCTTAAAATGTCTTAAATATGTAAAAGCTACTACAAGGAGAATTTTCATCAATAATATATCATATCATATATCATTGTCAGATTAGTTGTAAATGATACCTTGGTATAATTACAGTAAACAAATAGTTTATTGCTGAAACAATTAGTAGCCTAATTCCCATCATAGTGCTGAATTTCCCTCGGGATCAATAAAGTACTTCTATTCTATTCTATTCTATTCTATTCTATTCTATAAGACCATGTTTCCTATACACCGCTATTGATTGCCCATTAGTTCCTGACCCCCAGCATGTTCCCACATGGGATTTGTTTCGAAGAAGCTACGAGAGGATAAACAGCCCCCTCTAATCGTGAACGTTGTGTTGTGTTTGTTACAGTAATAAAGTATGTTTTGTTTGGAAAGGCTTTGTAAGGATTGGCCAAGTGGTGGAATTAAGATGCATGAAGGCAGTTGTAGACACCCAATGTTTTCTTATTTTTTCACCGGCCAAAAATGTGCAGCGAAAATAGAATGAGTTTCCAAAATAAAATAAGAACAACAAGAAAAATGGAAAATGGAATAAAAGATATAAATTGAAAAATGTACATACAAAGCTAGGCCCTTGACTATTGGGCCCTAGATCTTGCTGGAAGAGACAATCCACAATTACTAAACAATAAATAGATAGATAGATAGATAGATAGATAGATAGATAGATAGATAGATAGATAGATAGATAGATAGATAGATAGATAGATAGATAGATAGATAGATAGATAGATAGATAGATAGATAGATAGATAGATAGATAGATAGATAGATAGATAGATAGATAGATAGATAGATAGATAGATAGACAGACAGACAGACAGACAGACAGACAGACAGACATACAGACAGACAGACAGACAGACAGACAGACAGACAGACAGACAGACAGACAGACAGACAGACAGACAGACAGACAGACAGACAGACAGACAGACAGACAGACAGACAGACAGACAGACAGACAGACAGACAGACAGAGAGAGAGAGAGAGAGAGAGAGAGAGAGAGAGAGAGAGAGAGAGAGATAGATAGATAGATAGATAGATAGATAGATAGATAGATAGATAGATAGATAGATAGATAGATAGATAGATAGATAGATAGATAGATAGATAGATAGATAGATAGATAGATAGATAGATAGATAGATAGATAGATAGATAGATAGATAGATAGATAGATAGATAGATAGATAGATAGATAGATAGATAGATAGATAGATAGATAGATAGATAGATAGATAGATAGATAGATAGATAGATAGATAGACCAACACTCATTTACAACAATTCATTCATTCATTTTTTCATTCATTTTATTTTGTTTCGTACATGGTGGTATAGTTCATCTTTGCACAATATCACCAACATTCATTTCAATAAACAATCTTTTAATTCCTAACCTGTGTTTGTTATATTGTGAATTATAAACAATGAAATAAATGGCCTAAGTTACTGCTTGGCTAGCTTCAGCCTCAACACACCAGAACTTTGTATATGACAGCTTATTGGCACCATGACTCTCTTCATATCCAACCGTCCAAACATCAGGTGTGTTCATGAACTGGATAGTTCTGGAGCACTATTGCAATCCCCGCCCATGTTACCAGATACATTTTGTCTTGGTCTCCACAATGCAATGTTTTGTTGTTAATTCTGTTAAACCGATGTCACAGTCCAGCACTACTCAGCTTAGTGGAACAACTCTGCTCTAGGAAAACCATGAGCAGGCTCAGTATGGCAACATTATCAGGACTAAATTTACTTCTTGCCATAAACAATGGGATACAGGCCTTACCTTGTTAGCAGGGAACCCCAGCCTTGGATACCAATGTCTTCGAACAGCCATAGCTTTGTAGAATGCCAATGTAGCAGGGTGGATTATCCCTGCTTCGTGGGAACTGTGTTGCACGGTCACTAGGTAGCGAGACACAGTAGCACTCTGGCTAGCTGCACCTCCGTCTTTGGGGTCAGGAGCGTCAACTGGAGGCTGGCAGTAGGAGTGTATGAGGCCCAGGATTTACAAACCTGGTCCGGTACTCTGGTCTTCCTCCCTCTCTCTTGGGCAGTCAGCAGTACTCCCCAACACACCCTCACTCTCCCCAACTGTCTCCTTAGCACCCCCCCACACCTAATGACTGAATGGTAAATAAATAACTTGATTCCCCCCGCAAGTAGTACCCTCCCTCAATGACCCCAGAAACCTTACAATGAAGAGGAAAAGGTGGAATAGGAAGGGGTTAATAATGGATATATTACCCGCATCAAAGGGTTAGGGTTAGGCTCAATAAAAGACACACACACAGTGCTCCCGTTCTGGATGAGTGTTATTGTAACGTGGCCTAGTTACAACAATGCTACGTCTGGTGATTATTGCACCATGGGTATCAACACACAATGATCACACTGGCATAAATCAATTATATAATTACACCCAGGCACCAAGTGCTCTCACGGTACCCAGACTAAGTGCTGCCCACGTCTGGGCTGAACACAGTATCCACCTTCCCTAAGGAATTACATATACTGCTCCAGGTCGGTAATATGGGGAAGGAAGGGGGAACATAGGGGAGGAAAATAGAAGGATTCACTGAACGGGAAATATTATGAAACACACATTTTATCACGCTCAAAGAAAAGGAATGAAACAAAAGAGTGAGCCCACAAAATACCAGTAAAGTCCTATCTTAATACCAGCATATATTGTTCGGGGTACCCCTATGGAATGGTAGTAGCAACGTTACTTTCGCCCGCAGGCTGCACCACACTGTGTATTGTATAAGAAATCGGGAGCATCAATGCTCATTTGTACTCATCCGAAATGGCCGCCTCGCCACTCCACTGTTGTCCGGGAGGCAAGATGGCGTCGAACGCTCTCGGCGAGGATGTTAGCAGGCGGAGCTGGGCAGAGAGGCAGCGCCGGCTGAGAGCATGTGCTGAGCGATGACGACCCCTGCTGGATGGGAGGAACTCCCGTAAGCTGCAGGCAGCCTGGTGCAGGTCTGAGTGAAGTCCGCCGGAGCAGGCTGAATGCAGGCAGCCGGTTGCAGGTCTGGTCGAAGTCAGCCGGAGCAGAATGGTTGTTGGCCCACGCTCGTCCTGGTGTGCGCACTCTATACCGCACACAGTAACTACTATAACTCGGTGGTTAAGGACTTGAATACTCGGTTAACCGCACGTTACTTATACCGCACACAGTAACTATTATAACCCGATTGCTAGTGCCTGACTCTGCACTAATTGTTCATATACTATCGCTGGTACTGCTAGGATATCGTGTCCACTAGCCAGTACTTGTTATCACCCGTTGTTATCTCACGGGGCCCTCTGGCATAACGTCAGCAACAGGGCTCTCCAGAGCCCCCGTTAGCTGCGACTGCTCGTTGTCCAAGTTCACTGCCGAAGAGAACGGCTTCCGCTTGTCTCCTCCATATATCACCTCCCAACTCTCTCCGCCACTCTCTGCCTGCTACCGCCCCCTGCTGGTCCCGCCTGCCAGTCACAAGGGGAGACGCATTGTAGAATATGATCCCGTACTGTCATTTATAATCCATATTCCAGTGCTCTTATGAAGGGGACGCTTGTGTCATTGTTCGTGTGAATATCAATGAAACTAGTTAGAATGTCTTTGTGTACAAAAGGGATATAAAACACCAGTCAGCAGTCCTGAATAATATACCATATTTTCCAGACTGCTACACCTTTATATACAAAAAAGAAATGCAACAACACAAACTAATATTAAACATACATGAACATCTATCTATCTATCTATCTATCTATCTATCTATCTATCTATCTATCTATCTATCTATCTATCTATCTATCTATCTATCTATCTATCTGTCTGTCTGTCTGTCTGTCTGTCTGTCTGTCTGTCTGTCGGTCGGTCTGTCGGTCTGTCTGTCTGTCTGTCTGTCTGTCTGTCTGTCTGTCTGTCTGTCTGTCTGTCTGTCTGTCTGTCTGTCTGTCTGTCTGTCTGTCTGTCTGTCTGTCTGTCTGTCTGTCTGTCTGTCTGTCGGTCTGTCGGTCGGTCGGTCGGTCTGTCTGTCTGTCTGTCTGTCTGTCTGTCTGTCTGTCTGTCTGTCTGTCTGTCTGTCTGTCTGTCTGTCTGTCTGTCTGTCTGTCTGTCTGTCTGTCTGTCTGTCTGTCTGTCTGTCTGTCTGTCTAATCTATCTATTTATCTATCTATCACCTATAATATGACTTGTGTCTTTATCTATCTATAGTACGTGTCACCTGACCCCCACGGGAAGCATCCAGGTCTAAGGCTAAGGTGTGCACATGCACGGATACTCTTCCCACAGGGGCCAGCCGACCTACCACCATGAATTTCCCCAGGACCACAAACAGACACGGGAGAATGCGCCGAGAAACAGTAAGAAAGCTTTTATTGCATAAAAATAGATAGTTTAATACAAGTTTATATGTTGATATAAATAACTGGTCGGTTAGCCTATTTAAAAGACCCACGCCTCTTAAGCCTAGGGTGGTCTAAAAAGAGGAAGTGCTCCATGCCCCGTAAACCCACCCCCAGACTGTTACTCCCACCCACGTCACCTATCCCCACCCCTGAGACACTACACATGTGAAGGCAAAAAGAGTCTACCCTGCACACGGGTCTACGACTTATCAAACGTCAACTTAGAATCACACTATACCACACGGTTCACTGCAAAACATCCTGAAATAAGCATCGATATCACACTATCCCTCGGGGAGCCACAGCAAATGCTTTTAGGGAGAATATAGGTAGATAAATACACACTAAGGGTTCACACGGTAAATTAAGGGGGTTTGGATAGGATAGTGGGTGTTGTTCACCACTAGGGGCTATGACCAGGCCTAGAATATTCCTCCCATATCCTAACCTAGGTCTGGGGCAGTGGAAGCGCTGAGTTACAAACAATACAAAAAGAAAGGTTATTAATAACCGGGGCCCGAAGCTGAGGGCCGGAAGGACGTCACCTCCTTCCGCTCCCGTAGCCCCTCTCGGCTTCGGGCTAAAAACTGTTCGGTCTGTACTGGGGTGTTTTAGGCCCTCCAAGCACCAGGCGTGCAATAATGTCCTTCCGCCTGTAATGAAAGGCACAGTCAGTAAGAGCAAGGTTCCCCCCCCCGTTCACAGGTTCGTCACAATGCACAATTGATTAGATATCCTCCATATGATTTAGAAAAGAGAGAGAAAAAGGTAGTTCACAGAGGATGGAGAATCCACAATACTAGGTTGCAGTCTTCGACAGTATTACTGGCTATACTGTATGCCGTTCCGATAGTCTTCAGCTTCACGCCATTCAAATGCAGTCACCGTTCGTCTATGTCTTCATTTACCACTCGGGAAAATAGTTTGTTTGTTTAGGCACGTATTCCACTGTCTTGTGTTCTTTACTCACGGCGCCCGGTGTGGCGATAATGTCCCTCCGGTCTGAAGCTCCACTCGTTTCCACTCTGGAGGAAACACCGCAGTCGCCGCTATGAACTGGTTCCACTGGAGAAAAGGTAAAACACAAAAAGAGCCGTGTATCCTCGCAGCCCTGCGTCCTCTGCTAGCGTCCTCTCGACTCCCGTTTTCGTTCTGCCATTGTTCGTCATTGATTCTCCTTTCAGTAGCGCCAGCACTTCCGGGCACCGCCCCCGTCACGCCAGCCAGCCAATCACCTCGCGCTCCCTCCAACGACGCTCCCCAGCTGTGTAAGAAGAAGAGGGCACACATGTGTAGCCTGTATAATGTTTACATACGCTACCCCCCCCCTGGTGGTCCTGCACTCGCCTGCTGTAGCTGTCATCTGCACAAAATCACCATCCTCCCAAGATGGCTCTCTCCGCTCCCGTCAGGACCTCCTGGACTCCACTCCGTCTAAACAAACAACAGGGACAGCATGGTGCAGTACAGCGACGGTACTTCACATATAATTTATCAGCTGATATTCACTTGCCTTTTCCATCAGCCAGGTATGCCTTTAGGTCCTCTTCCAGACCATCCCGGGACACGTCCTCCTCTTTGGCTCCTGCAGGTATAGACACCCCCCATACAGATACCCCTAGACCCCCACCCGCGACATTTCCCCCCCCCTATTTCGATGGCTGTCCCGGCCATCACAGCTGGACCAAGCGGATGGGGGGTTTGCCCAAGTTGCTGCGCCGGGATCGTCGAGGCGGTCTGGCCTCCAGGGGGACCACTGCAGGCCCGGCTTCGGCCCTTCCATTCCCTCGGCTGCTCCCTCCTTCCTCAGGATTGACAGGTACCTCCACCTCTCCAGGACCTCCTTCCTCAGGACCGACAGGTCCCCCACTTGACTCCAGGCGCTGGGATCGTCGAGGTGGTATCACCTCCAGGGGGACTACTGCAGCCTCGGCTGCCTCCAGCTGCACAGGTAACGGGGGTTCCTCCGCAGGTCTCGGTACAGCGGGGCCAAAGTGAAGCTCTGGGACCAGGAGGATGTAACCGCCCTGGCCGGTCGCTGGGAGCGGCAGGAAGGGGAAGTGGAGACCCTGGGTTTCCAGGGGGGCCCTACCTTCTGCCGGTCCCTCCAGCACTTCATCAGGGTATGAGGGCACCCCCGCTGGACAGGGCCGGAGATTGTTCCGATGCAGGGTGCGACCAGGCCCTTCCTGACCCTCCGGCCGAACCAGATACATGGGTTGGTCGGGTCGGGGCTGTCCGATAATCACATGGGGTCTGGGTACCCACCGGGGTGCCAACTTCCCCTGGGCCCGCCGCCGAAAGTTCCTTATCAAGACCCGTTCTCCCGGCAGCAAGGGTACTGCTCGCGCCCCTCGGTCATAACGAGCCTGGTCCCACCGCTGCCTCTTGGTCACATTCGCCTGTACCCGCTCGTAGGCCTCCGTCAGTGTCTGGTGATGGCCCTGAACCCATCCCTCCAGGGTGGCTCTCCGTTGCGGGGGTGAGACATCGTGTATCAAGTCCACTGGAACCTGGCATGGCGCCCAAACACTACAAAATGAGGAGTCATACCGGTACTTGCGTGTATGGCATTATTGTAGGCTTGGACGAGGTATGGAAGCTGATGGTGCCAGTTTGGTTGGATGTCGGGGTCGAGGGAGCCCAGTAGAGAGAGCAGCGTTTGGTTAAAGCGCTCACAGGCCCCATTGCCCTGAGGGTGGTACGGAGTCGTGCGGCTCTTCACGCACCCATACATGTCACACAACTGCTGCATCAGCCGGGACTCAAACGCAGCCCCCTGATCCGTCAAAAACCGTTCCGGACACCCAAAGGGTTGGATCAGCGTTGTCCATAGCGCCTTGACTGTGCTGGACGCCGTCTGATCTTTGGTGGGAACGGCAAAGGCGTAGCGAGAGAACAGGTCAGTCATCACCAGGATGTAGGGATAGACATTGGCCGGCCGGCCCAAGGATAAATAGTCCAAACCCACCACCTCAAACGGGTAGCTACTCCGGATAGAGCTCAGAGGCACCCGTTGTTCTGGTCCGGCCTTGCTGACTGCACACGTGGGGCACTCCTTGGTCCAGAGCTGCACTGTCTTGCTCATGCCTGTCCAGAAGAACCGTCGCCGCAGCAAGGAGAGTACCTTCTCGGCACTAGAATGGCCAGCGGCCTGATGATAGTCATTCCAGAGATCCTTGGCCCGACTGAGAGGTACAACCAGCTGGTCAGTGGTCAGATGGGTATCAGGCTCCACCCCTCTCCTCACAATCAGCCCTCTGTGGAGGTTCGGCCAGCAGACCTCGTAGGCCCGGACACAAGGGATGGCGGCGGTCTGGAGGTGGCGGTGCCCCCTGGGTCAGCCACTGATGGACTTGTCGCAGGTCCGGGTCCCCCTGCTGGCTCTGTTTCCAGTCCCGTGCCTCCGTGGCTGCCGCCTCCGTGTCCGCAGCTTCCTCCGCCTCCTTCTCCAGCGGGTCCCGTCCTTCCACTGCCTGGACCGCCGTGTTCCCCGTCTCTGGCAACCGAGACAATAGATCGGCATTCTGATTGACAGCCCCTGGCCGGTACTTGATTACGTAGGAGTAGTTCGCGAGCTGGGCCGCCCAGCGCTGCTCGTGTGCCCCCAGCCGGGACGTTTCCAGATGCACCAGCGGATTGTTGTCCGTGAAGATAGTAAACTGGGCCCCCCAGAGGTAATCTTTGAATTTTTCGGTCACTGCCCACTTCAACGCCAGCAGTTCCAATTTGAAGGAGCTGTAATTTTGGTCGTTGCGCTCGGTCTGGGACAGGCCACGGCTGGCGTAGGCGATGACCCGCTCCTGGCCCCCCTGCACCTGGGACAGGACTGCTCCCAGCCCCTCCAAGCTGGCATCCGTATAGAGCCTGAACGGCTGGCCGTAATCAGCGAAGGCCAAGATGGGGGCCTCCAACAGGTTCCTCTTCAGCTCTTCAAATGCCTGCTGACAGGGCAGCGCCCAGGTCACTGGTGCAGATGGTCGTCCAGCAGTGCCTTGGAGCAGTCGGTTAAGAGGGGCGGCGATCCGGGCAAAGCCAGGGACGAACCGCCTGTAGTACCCCACGAATCCCAGGAATGACTTCACCTGTTTGGCCGTGGTGGGCACAGGCCAGCTGCGGACGGCCTGGGTCTTCTCTGGGTCAGTTGCCACCCCCTGGCCGCTGACGATATGTCCCAGGTACCTCACCTCCCGGTGGAACAACCTGCACTTCCCTGGCTGGAGTTTGAGACCATGCTCCTGCAGGCGATGGAACACCATCTCGAGATGATCCAGGTGGCTCTGAAAGTCGGGGGAATAGACGATCACGTCATCCAGGTATATGAGGAGATGATCATGCACCTGACCACCCAGGCAACGCTGCATCAATCGTTGAAAGGTGGCGGGGGCATTGCACAGACCAAAGGGCATCCGCTCGAACTGGTACAACCCCAGTGGTGTGGCGAAGGCTGTCTTCTCCTGGTCCTCCGGCGCCACCTCCACTTGCCAATACCCACTGGCCAGGTCCAGGGTGCTGTACCAGGTCGCCTGGGTCAGATTGGTCAACGATTCCTCTATCCGGGGCAGCGGGTATGCATCCTTGTGGGTCACAGCGTTCAGCTTCCGGTAGTCTACGCAGAAGCGCCAGGATCCATCCTTCTTGCGGACCAACACCACTGGGGCCGCCCATGGACTGGAGCTCTCGCATACCACCTTGCTGTCGACCATCCCCTGCAGCAGCGTCCTCAGCTCTGCGTATAGCTTGGGTGGAATCGGACGGTACCTCTCCCGAATCGGTGGTGCGGTTCCAGTGGGGATATTATGTTGAATCACCTTGGTACGTCCGAAGTCCTCCTCATGTGCAGCGAATACATGGGTCCATCGGTGCAGCAGGGCCGCGAGCTTAGCCTCTTGGTCTCCGGTCAGTCCCTCTCCTCTCAGATCTAGGGCCGGATGGTCGGCAAGGGGGGATTCAGCCACTCGACGCATGTCCACTTCTACCACCCCAGGGCCGGTGTCCCTCAGAATCAGCTGGTTGGTCCCATGGATATCCTGCAGGGGGACCAAGGACACTGTGGCCAGGGAGCACCGCTGGGGGATCAGCACAGAGGAGAGGTGGGGGTTACAAATACGCAATGGCACCTTACCCCCCCGTACCCAGCTGATGGATCGAGCCACTCGCCAGCCACGCTCTCCTACCACCAGGTCAGTGTGGTCTTCCACTAACACCGGGCAGTCCAGGCGACTCATCCGTGGACTAACCTCTGCCCATACCACGATCTCCGACTCGGGAGGCACCAGGACAGGGGCCTGCCGCCGCAGTCTAGCTGTGCCGCTGGCCACATCAGCTGGGGGGGTGCTCTGTACCTGCTGACAGAGGTTAAACGCCTTTTCCCACACCCTCCGGGCCGTTGGAGGAACAGTGGAGGTGAAAGCTTCCCGCCCCGGGTGTCCCCCCTGAAAGATGCCCTCCCAACATTCTGAGATAACGTTCATGCCCAACAACCCATATTCCGTACTAATACAATCATCGTTTACAATCACCACTCCCCGACCCAGTACCTCAATACCGCCGATGGTAAAGTCCAGAACCACGTAGCCCACAAATGGAATTTGTAGCCCATTAGCCGCTCGCAGGGTCAGCCAGGGTAGTCCTCCAGGCCCTTGGAACCCTTCGCCCCCGAAATGGCGCTGAAAGAATGATTTGCCAAACATAGTCACCTGTGAACCCGTGTCCAGCACACAGGGTATCTTCTTACCCCTAATCAGGACCTCTACCTCGGGACAGCGACCCACCATGGTTGGTCTCTGTAGGGCCTCCGTTGTACCTTCTGAACCGGTCACTTGCCCTGTAGTGACCGGGACTGTTGAAAATCCGGGGGAAGTGTGGTCCTACGCGTGCAGTACCTCTCAATATGTCCCGCCTCCCCGCAGTTCTTGCAGATCGGCCGACCCTGTTCATCCCACTGGTAGTTTCGTGGCTCCCGGTTGTCAGGGCGTCGGCGCGGCCGTGCAGAGGGTCTAGCTGAAGGGCCTGGCTGTTCCCACCTCTGGGCTGACTCGGGTCCAGGTCCAGAACCCCACATCTGGCTCCGTATTTCCTCGGCAAGGGTGCTCCCCAGCAGTGTCACCTGGTCACGTAGTTCCCTCTGTAGCTCCACCCGTAGCGTGTCTTTCAGCTGTTGTAGGCCGCTCTGGGATACTGCTTCGACGCCGGGAGGTGGGATAGCTGGGGCAGCTCGGGTCTGGCAAGCCGCCGCCACCTCAGTGGATGCTCGTTCCTCCCGCTCAATGGAGCTCGCTTCCTGCCGAACCTCCTCAAAAGTTGCCTCTGGGTTCCGTCTCAGGTGGCGCAGGAGTTCGCGCTTGATAGGGCCTTCCCGGAGGCCTTTAGTGAACTGCGCCCTCAGCCTCTTATTTTCCTCCCCTGCCCCATCTGGGTCACTAACCATCCATAGGTACAGGCACTCTCTAAGGCGCAGGGTGAACTCCTCTATCCCTTCCTTCTCCGCCTGCCTACAACAAAAAAAACCTTCTTGAAGGGTATCAGAAGACCTATGGTCTCCGTACTTTAGGGTTAACGCCCTGATTACTTCCTTAGGGGAAGCTTTAATAGTGGCTGAGAGGAGCATGGCTTCTCTATGTGCAGGGCCATCAAGGGAGCTAAACAGGAAATCTATTCCCTGTGGGGAGGGCAATGTCTGTGCTCGCAAAAAGGCCTCGACCTGGGTTAGCCATTGACTATATTTAGTGGTCCCCGGTTCTCCACTAAACTTAGGGACCCAATGCGACCCCAAGTACCAGGGCATCATGACTGCTCGCATCCCCGCTTCTCTAACATTCTCATCGACCATGTTTGCTGTGGACTATGGGGAAATCCTACCGACTACGCCAAAATATGTCACCTGACCCCCACGGGAAGCATCCAGGTCTAAGGCTAAGGTGTGCACATGCACGGATACTCTTCCCAAAGGGGCCAGCCGACCTACCACCATGAATTTCCCCAGGACCACAAACAGACACGGGAGAATGCGCCGAGAAACAGTAAGAAAGCTTTTATTGCATAAAAATAGATAGTTTAATACAAGTTTATATGTTGATATAAATAACTGGTCGGTTAGCCTATTTAAAAGACCCACGCCTCTTAAGCCTAGGGTAGTCTAAAAAGAGGAAGTGCTCCATGCCCCGTAAACCCACCCCCAGACTGTTACTCCCACCCACGTCACATATCCCCACCCCTGAGACACTACACGTGAAGGCAAAAAGAGTCTACCCTGCACACGGGTCTACGACTTATCAAACGTCAACTTAGAATCACACTATACCACACGGTTCACTGCAAAACATCCTGAAATAAGCATCGATATCACACTATCCCTCGGGGAGCCACGGCAAATGCTTTTAGGGAGAATATAGGTAGATAAATACACACTAAGTGTTCACACGGTAAATTAAGGGGGTTTGGATAGGATAGTGGGTGTTGTTCACCACTAGGGGCTATGACCAGGCCTAGAATATTCCTCCCATATCCTAACCTAGGTCTGGGGCAGTGGAAGCGCTGAGTTACAAACAATACAAAAAGAAAGGTTATTAATAACCGGGGCCCGAAGCTGAGGGCCAGAAGGACGTCACCTCCTTCCGCTCCCGTAGCCCCTCTCGGCTTCGGGCTAAAAACTGTTCGGTCTGTACTGGGGTGTTTTAGGCCCTCCAAGCACCAGGCGTGCAATAATGTCCTTCCGCCTGTAATGAAAGGCACAGTCAGTAAGAGCAAGGTTCCCCCCCCCGTTCACGGGTTCGTCACAATGCACAATTGATTAGATATCCTCCATATGATTTAGAAAAGAGAGAGAAAAAGGTAGTTCACAGAGGATGGAGAATCCACAATACTAGGTTCCAGTCTTCGACAGTATTACTGGCTTTACTGTATGCCGTTCCGATAATCTTCAGCTTCACGCCACTAATAATATTCCTAATTCAAATGCAGTCACCGTTCGTCTATGTCTTCATTTACCACTCGGGAAAATAGTTCGTTTGTTTAGGCACGTATTCCACTGTCTTGTGTTCTTTACTCACGGCGCCCGGTGTGGCGATAATGTCCCTCCGGTCTGAAGCTCCACTCGTTTCCACTCTGGAGGAAACACCGCAGTCGCCGCTATGAACTGGTTCCACTGGAGAAAAGGTAAAACACAAAAAGAGCCGTGTATCCTCGCAGCCCTGCGTCCTCTGCTAGCGTTCTCTCGACTCCCGTTTTCGTTCTGCCATTGTTCGTCATTGATTCTCCTTTCAGTAGCGCCAGCACTTCCGGGCACCGCCCCCGTCACGCCAGCCAGCCAATCACCTCGCGCTCCCTCCAACGACGCTCCCCAGCTGCGTAAGAAGAAGAGGGCACACATGTGTAGCCTGTATAATGTTTACATACGCTACCCCCCCCCTGGTGGTCCTGCACTCGCCTGCTGTAGCTGTCGTCTGCACAAAATCACCATCCTCCCAAGATGGCTCTCTCCGCTCCCGTCAGGACCTCCTGGACTCCACTCCGTCTAAACAAACAACAGGGACAGCATGGTGCAGTACAGCGACGGTACTTCACATATCATTTATCAGCTGATATTCACTTGCCTTTTCCATCAGCCAGGTATGCCTTTAGGTCCTCTTCCAGACCATCCCGGGACACGTCCTCCTCTTTGGCTCCCGCAGGTATAGACACCCCCCATACAGATACCCCTAGACCCCCACCTGCAACATACGTCTTTAGTTGTTATATGTGTTTAGTCTTACAGTTTTTCTCAATTGCTTTGGTGCATTTCTCTGATCAGAATTAAAGTTCTCATAACTGTTAGTTCAACCTCCACAACATTTTGTCATTTGTGCACATCATAGTAGCAGTTTCTCATTCCTCCGAACAAATTGCAAATTGTCATGTCAGTCAAAATTAACTATACTTATGACTGCTGAATAGTCATTCCCTATAAAACTAATAGTCCTCATTTCATAGCTTGAGTCATTACATACAAAAATGTTGAACTAGTTGTCAAAGTCTGTCAATCACGGCCTCACAATGGCTGAGGCTGGTCGAAGGGTGCAGCCAAATGTTGACAGAACCACTGTAAATAAAATTAAACATTTAGTCGGGAGAGCAGGTGTGTATACTGGACAGTAATTCAGCACTAAACAATCTGCACTGCACTACTGCCATTGTGTCATACATGAAGCTTGCAGTGGGACAAGAACTTGTCACTTTTTACATTTAGACAGCTTTACTGCATCACAGATTTACTGTATTGTAGTGTAAAGTAGTGTTACAGTAAAGATTTGCCATATTTACAGTATGGTACTGTACTGCAGCATTTTACAAGTGGGAAGCACTGTTATTGTACACTACAATAATATGGGTTACTGTAAAGCAGTATATCTCATGTTTGCTGTACATTACTGTAATTTTACTCTGCACCACATAGGATTGCAAGACAACCTCGCAGAGGTGGAAGAGGGGCCCTTTTTACTCTGCAACAAGAGGAAGCCATTTGTGCAATGGTGATAGCAAACAATGCCATAAGGTTGAGAGAGATACAAAGCGCTGTTATAAAGGATGACAATATCTTTGGGAATATTGAATCTGTTTCAATCGCTACAATTGACAGAATGCTCAGCGGAAATTAAATGCGCATGAAACAATTGTAGTACAATGTGCCATTTGACCGGAACAGCGACAGAGTGAAGGAGATCCGCCACCAGTATGTACAAGTAAAACATTTACTGTATGTGTTCTATGCATACTCTAATGTTCAGTTCTGTAAACTGTTTACTTTGTGTAGTGCCATGCAGTACACTTACATGACAGTTCATACTGTGCAATACGTTGTCCAAAATGCATTATGTTACACAGGAAAAGTTTATAGTTTTTCTCTCTCTCTCTCTTTTGGGATAAAGCGTGTACCAGGGAACCGCTGCACACATTATACGTTGATGAGGCGGGTTTCAATCTGGCAAAAGGTAGAAGGCGTGGAAGAAATCACATTGGACAGAGAGCAACCATTGATGTCCCAGACCAACAAGGAGGGAATATTACAATGTGTACAGTGTGTACAGTAATGTGTAACTGTAGATGTCAAATGGCTGTGCAAATAGTGTTTAGTGCTGTCTTGAGCATTTTCAGGTAGTGTCACCAATATCTGACTTTTCTGCATTGGAAAACACTTACAGAGTGATCTGTCATAATGAAAACATGACAAAGCCATTTGACTATCTTGTTCATAAACAATGGTGTCAGGACTTTTCATTTTGATGACACTGACACTTTCATTGACATGAATACTTGCTTTTGAAGAAGGAACTATCCATTTTGAGCAAGTGACACGCTTTTGCAGGTTATCAACTAGGTTTTGCAGTTTGTACTAATTGTTTTGAGAAATGCACTAACAGTTATGAGAACTTTAATTCTGATGAATGAATGAAAACTTTATTTAACAGATTGCAGAATGGGTACAATACAGTACGGCTCAATACACACAATTGTTAAGGGGATGCAGACCTGAGAAAGATGTTTGTCTTGTTTCCATCAGGGTCCCCCATTTTCAATTCATATAGACATTTATGACTGTGAGGGACCAAACAGCTTAGACATGAGGAGTCATAGGTAGAGTGCTCAAAGGAAGGTTTATTTTCCCCCAAAATGTAAATACAGGGGACAAAAACCACAAAAGTGCACCAATAACAAATAAGCAAAAATGCTGTTCTTGGGCCCAGCAGAACTCGGGTCAACTTAAACAGAACAAACTAAAAATACCTAACACAACTGAACCAAACAAAACTGACCCCCAGACTAAGACAAGAGGGAGGTATTTATACTGGTTGACTAAACCAATACAGACACATGGGGAAAGACAAATAATCAATAATAAATTACATTAACCTTAATCATCTATAATTTATAATGAAGTTAGTTTGAAGAACACTATGTATTTATGTAGGAGACAATAACTGAGTCAAGCTAAAACATACATAAATCATAGTAGAACATCATTGTCTAATTAAATCCCCCCCCTCCTCTTCTCATGGAGTTGGTATCTCCCGGCAAGCCTCTCCTGGTATTTAAATCCAGCCTCTTCCAATTACGACATTAGTGCTGATGTGCGGCAAATGGTGTGGCCGTCACACACTCCCCCCCTTCAGGAATCTCGCTGGGACAGCGGGAGAGGTAATCGGCAGTTGCATTGTCCCGGCCCGGGATGTGATGAACGGTGAACCGGAATGGCTGCATGGACAGGTACCAGCGCGTTATCCTCCCATTGGTGTCCTTCATCCTCTCCAGCCATTTCAGTGCCTTGTGGTCAGTTTCCACGGTGAACTCCCTTCCCAGGAGGTAGTACTTAAGGGAATCGAGGGCCCACTTCACCGCCAGGCACTCCTTCTCTATAGTGGAATAGCGGACCTCCCTAGGGAACAGCTTGCGGCTGATGAAGGCCACAGGATGGCGGTCCTCTGGCAGCCCTTGCAGGAGAACAGCACCAAGCCCACGATCTGAAGCATCAGTTTGCAAGATAAAATGTTCATCAAAATCAGGGCTATACAGTACTGGGTTCTTACTCAGAGCCTGCTGCATGTCCTGGAAAGCCGCTTCCGCCTCAGTTGTCCACTGGAGCTGGTTTGGGCCTTTCAGGCTAGTCATATCCGTTAGGATGGCAGCCCTAGCAGAGTAGTTAGGAATGAACCGGTGGTACCAACCTGACATTCCCATGAAGGACTTGAGCTGCTTTCTTGTTTGAGGCAGTGGACAGGACTCTAGGGCATGGACCTTCTGGACCTGGGGCTTTATCACACCATTTCCAATGACATAGCCAAGGTACTCAGTCTCTGTTTTGGCAAAAGCACACTTTGAGGGGTTGATGATCAGACCTGCAGATTGCAGACGCTCAAAGACCACTCCCAGGTGTTCCAGGTGAGATTCCCAGGTGGAGCTGTGAATGACAATGTCATCGAGATAGGCAGATGAAAAATCAGACAACCCGGACAGTACCTGATCCATGAGCCTCTGGAATGTAGCCGGGGCTCCATGTAATCCAAACGGCAGTACATTGAACTGGTAGAGACCCCACGGTGTCCGAAAGGCAGTCAGCTCCCGTGATCCCTGGGTCAGAGGGACTTGCCAATAGCCCTTGCACAGGTCGATGGTTGTCAAGTACTTTGCCTTACCCAAGCGCTCAATAAGATCATCAATGCGAGGGGTTGGATAAGAATCAAACTTAGAAACTGAATTCAAGTATCGGAAGTCAATACAGAACCTTATTGTGCCATCCTTCTTCGGTACCAGGACGATCGGATTGCACCACTCGCTCTTTGAGGCCTCAATGATTCCCAGGGACAACATCAGGTCCACTTCCTTCTTCAGGGAGATCAGGAGTCTCTCTGGTATCCTGTAACTCATACGCCTCACAGGTGCATTCTCATTCAACACAATGTCATGGTGTACCAAATCAGTGAGGCCAGGATTCTCCTGAAACATTTCGGGATCACAAAGGGCTCTCACCTGCGATTGTCGATCCTCTGGAAGATGGCTCAAGTCAGGGAGGGAGGAGGTTGGTACAGGCAGATACTGTTCATTGACATCCTCTTCATCCTCCACCCTCCTGATCAGCAACACCTCTTTCACCGATCTTGGCATCCATTCCTTGAGGAGGTTTACATGTAAAACTCTAGCAGAGCGTCTCTTCCCAGGGGTAGAAACCTCGTAAGTGGTAGGTCCCAACCTCTTCTTCACTTTAAAGGGTCCTTGCCACCTAGCCAACAACTTGCTCTCTTCAGTGGGAAGCATCACCAACACTTCTTGGCCAGGATCAAAACTCCTTCCCCGGGCTGACCGGTCATACCAGGCTTTCTGGTGCCGTTGTGCCTCCGACATGTGTTCCTGTGCCAGAGAACTCATCCTCTCCAACTTGTCTCTGATCTGGACAACATAGGAAACAACATTAATGGGCTCATCACTCCCTCTGTCTCCCTCCCATATCTCTCTAAGCAGGGTTAGAGGCCCCCTTACCTCATGACCATAGAGCAGTTCAAAGGGTGAGAAACCTGTGGAGGCCTGGGGAACTTCTCTATAGGCAAATAGGATGTAGAGAAGCCATTGGTCCCAGTCAGAGCCAGTGTCATCCACAAACTTACGAAGCATTTGCTTAAGGGTCTGATTGAATCTCTCGGTTAACCCATCCATTTGTGGATGATAGGGTGTGGTTCGCAGGCTTCTGATACCCAGCAGTTGGTATACCTCCTTCAGCAATTTGGACATGAAGTTGGTTCCCTGGTCAGTAAGTATCTATCTGGGGAACCCTACCCTAGAGAAAAACTGTACCAGGCAGAAAGCAACAGACTTGGCTTTGATCGATTTTAGAGGAAAGACTTCAGGGTATTTCGTGGCATAATCAGTGATCACAAGCATGAAACGATTCCCTGACTTGCTTCTCTCTACAGGGCCAACAATGTCCATTCCCAGACGATCAAACGGAGTACTAATAATAGGCAGAGGTTGGAGGGGAGCTCTGGGGGGGCCCTTGGGTGAGGTCTTTTGACATTGAGGGCAACTCCTACAGAACTGGGCAACATCTGCACGTAAGCCGGGCCAATGGAAACTGCGTTGAATCCGAGCAATTGTTTTATGTTTTCCCAGGTGGCCAGCCCAGGGAAAAGAGTGACCCAAGGAGAGTACAGTCTCTCTGGCTGCTCGAGGAACTACAAGCTGCTTAACTGGCCCAAGCTGCCGATATAGAACACCGTGCTGCATAACATAACTCCCTTCCATGGTATTGTCTGGCTTAGTCCCTGTCCTTTCCTGCTCGCTGGCCTTTTGGAAACAGGGAACCAGGCTTGGGTCTTCCTGCTGCATCTGAACCACATTGGTAGGGAGATTAAAACCCAAAGGCAGTTCAGGTGTTGGTTCAACATGTGGATCTACAACTGTGTGCGTAAACTTCTCCTGCCTTCTCTGCCTGCGTGTCTTGCGGGGCTTCCCTGGCTCTACTTCCAAGTCAGCACTGTAAAAAGGCAGGGTGCTTAGAGTCTGAAACGTCTCACCTGCCTGCTTGGCCTGTGCTCTTGTGACGGCAACATTACAAACTTAGCTTGGGTGTAGTAGGTCGAGGAGCACTGGCAGGTCATGGCCTAACACAACAGGAAAAGGTAGGTTATCAGCAACACCCACATTCAAAAGGTATGTCTGCCCTTGTATCTTCATATAGAGATCCGCTGTGGGGTAAGGCTTCTCATCCCCATGTACACAACAGATAGGGACAGTCTCTTCTGTGCGCACCATACTGGGCGGTACAAACTGCCTGTGTACTAGGGTCTGGGTGCTACCAGTGTCAATAAGGCCCCTGAGCTCCTGGCCATCGATACCAACAAGGACCTCTCTCATTTGCTCAACTTTATATTCAGGCTCCAAACTACGCCTCGGCACAAAACATGTCTGGGTGAGCTTGACTGAACTCCTCGGGCATCTTGGTTTGGTATGGCCTTCCTGCCCACATAGATAACAAATTATCCTTTTTCCATATGTCGAAAGGGCCGTATTCATTGGCTGGTTCTCTTGTACAGGAGGCTTACCCACAGCTGCGATTGACTTGGTGTTGTGCTGGAAAGACCAAGGTATCCTGTTGTCCTTGCCTGTCTTCCAGGAATCTTGGCTCCATGGCTGGCCTTTCCCTCGGGCCGCCACAAACACATCAGCCAGTGCTGCAGCCTCGACCGCAGTTCTGGGGTCATGCTCCTTGACCCACACCTGAAGCTCAGGAGACAACATGTTCAGATATTGTTCAAGGATTATAAATTCACTAATCTCTTCGATACTCTTACCCTTAGGCTGGACCCACTTCCAATAAAGCTCTTTCAATCGCACATACAGCTCCTTGGGGGTCTCCTCCGGCTCAACTTCCAGTGAGCGGAATCTTTGCCTGTAGGTCTCAGGGTTTATATCATACTTCCTGAGGATAGCTGTCTTAACCAGTTCATACTCAAGAGACTCATCCACATCCATATGCACATAAGCACTTCTGGCCTTTCCAGTCAGTAGGGGAATAAGGCGGAAAGCCCAATCAGCCCTAAGCCACCGACATGCTACTGCAATACGTTCAAATGTTATAAGAAAATGCTCAACATCGTCAGACTCTGTCAATTTCTCCAACCTAGGTTCCTGTGTGAACCGAGACTGACCTGACCGGATGTCTTCTGAATGAGATGTCTGAGCAACTTGGAAGGAGTCCAGTTCTGGGCCCAGGGGCGGACCTTCCTACAGGCGATATAGGCGGTCGCTTAGAGCGCCACCCAGAGGGGGGCGCCAAAAAAAATAAAAATAAAAAAATAATTTAATTTTTCTTTATTTTACTTTTTTTTTTTTTTTTTTCTGTGCAGTTTTGGCGCCCCCCTCTATATCTGCAACCATTATTTTTACATAAAAAAAATTCTAACATAAGGGAAAATGAGCCAAAAATCTAAAACGGTCGGTCGGTCTGAGCCTCAGCTTTAGGTGTTCACAGTCAGAACATGCTAGAGCGCTGTGCATTGATGGGTATCGGTCAAGTGTTTATAGAATTGAGCGTTGAGGAAAGACAGACTAACGTTAGAGAACTATGAAGAGGCAAAAGCCAAAAAAAAAGAAAATTACAACGCGGCGCAGTGGTGAATCTCGCCTAGGGCGCCAAATGTGCTAGGTCCGCCCCTGTCTGGGCCTCCACTCCCCAGGGTCACGGTTGGTTCGGGGCTTGGGGACGGTTGGGCCTGCACCTCCATTTGAAGAAGACCAAACTGGTGTTGCAGTGCGTTGAACCTCTGATCCTGCCGTGCCGCGTCCTGGTCCAGTCGAGCCTCTCGGGCTTGCTGCTGCTCCATGTGGGCTCGAATGATACCAGCCAGGTCTGCGATTGTTGGCTCCTTGCCCTCAGTACCTGGGGCCTCTCCAGTAGCTCCATCCGACTCAGCTCCAGTGGGCTGACTTGCCTTTCCTCCATGTTTCATGAAAAAAAAATAAAAAATCATCTACCTATGCCCTTTACTGGTTGATCCCACCGCTGTCACCATATGTGAGGGACCAAACAGATTAGACATGAGGAGTCATAGGTAGAGTGCTCAAAGGAAGGTTTATTTTCCCCCAAAATGTAAATACAGGGGACATAAAACACAAAAGTGCACCAATAACAAATAAGCAAAAATGCTGTTCTTGGGCGCAGCAGAACTCGGGTCAACTTAAACAGAACAAACTAAAAATACCTAACACAACTGAACCAAACAAAACTGACCTCCAGACTAAGACAAGAGGGAGGTATTTATACTGGTTGACTAAACCAATACAGACACATGGGGAAAGACAAATAATCAATAATAAATTACATTAACCTTAATCATCTACAATTTATAATGAAGTTAGTTTGAAGAACACTATGTATTTATGTAGGAGACAATAACTGAGTCAAGCTAAAACATACATAAATCATAGTAGAACATCATTGTCTAATTAAATCCCCCCACTCCTCTTCTCATGGAGTTGGTATCTCCCGGCAAGCCTCTCCTGGGCCCTCATTCATCAACGTGGACTTTGACCTTGACCTACTTCCACACGTAAGCACGGAATTTAGAACTAGCGCACGCACAGGGAAGTCGGCATTCATCACACGTGCGTAAGCAGGCTCTACGCACACCTGTCATGATGAATCCCACCTTGGCCCTGCGCCGCAGCTCGTGCACGCTTTCACGTATTTGCATACCAAAACCGCCCCGACCAACCAAATATGGTCAGGCCCTCCCCTTCAAATACCATGAGGGAATCCCTGTGCGTGGAATGTTGGAGGATGGCAAAGCGAACGAAAAAGAGAAACTACACAGACACCGAGGTGGAGGTCCTCGTAACGGAGGTGGATAAATAAAAGGCGGATTTGTAAACGGTGATGTCAGATATCAACGGCTCCCTAAGACCATTGCTGCAATTCTGCCTGGACAGCTCAAAATACTAATAAAGACCGTTCGTTGACCACTGTTTGGCGTTGGTTGTGTTGTGTGTCATTATAACCGTGCTGTACAATATGAATGCCTTTATTAGTTGTGTTCGATTGGCTATATGATTTTTAGAGGCATCTATTTTGTTGTCGGCTAATAAAGACCGCGCTGGAATATGACTGCCTTTTCCCGTGTTGTTTGATTAATACCCACGGATTAAAGTTCTCCTCAATTCTATTCCAAATCGCGATGGATCTCCCGTCAATTTTCTACCTGCTGCATGATTTCTAGAGGCATACTACTACAATCTATTTTGATGTCAGTATTGGGTAGCCTATATAAACAATATAATACGAGAGCATATACAAGAACAATGAATCTCACTGCATGTATGATGTATCCTGCCTTTCAATACATGAACTTGAATTCCATCATATAGTCTGTCCACTATCTGCATGGTGTCATTGCAATGCGTTTTCTATTCTTTCTTGTACAGTAAAAAGGGGGAAGAACACTATATTCATATGACTTATTCTGCTTACAGCTTCGAAATTCCACTTGTTTCGTTTAACGTAAAGCCTTTTAAATATAATCAAAACGTTCCCGTGTTTCGGCGGTCTGTGCGCAAAATAATAACGAGTTGAGCTTTATGATTTATGATGAATTGAAAATGGGGGACCCTGATGTAAACAGGACGAAAGTTGGTCTGCATCCCCAATTAACAATTGTATGTACTGAGCTGTACTGTACTGTACCCATTCTGCAATCTGTTAATAAACTTTTCAATCAATCAATCAATCAAGCTACGCGGAGCGCAGTCAGTCAGTAGCCTACACCCCGTATATTCCGATAACGCTATATAAACCATGAATGAATGAATGAATGAATGAATGAATGAATGAATGAATGAGAACTTTATTAACAGATTGCAGAATGGGTACAGTACAGTACAGCTCAATACATACAATTGTTAAGGGGATGCAGACCAGAGAAAGACTTTCGTCTTGTTTACATCAGGGTCCCCCATTTTCAATTCATCGTAACATATATGACATGCTGCATTCATTCTGAGAGAAAGATCTATTATTCCAAATGCTATTTATAGGGTTTTGACCATAATTACACTACTGTTGCTATTTTACAATGAACTATAATGAACTACGGTTCATAGAACATCCAGTGTTATTATGCACAGAAGCTCATTTCCTTGTTGTAATAATATATTCTACCACTGGGCGCGAGGTACGCCAGGTCCGAAATGTGCGTAGATGTAAGCACGAAGTCAAGTTCAAGTTGAAGTTGATGAATCCCACTCTTTGCTTAGAAATGATCGTACGCACGGGTTACGCACAGATCTGTGCGTAGAACACGTTGATGCACGTAACCCGTGCGTACGATCATTTCTAAGCAAAGAGTGGGATTCATCAACTTCAACTTGAACTTGACTTCGTGCTTACATCTACGCACATTTCGGACCTGGCGTACCTCGCGCCCAGTGGTAGAATATATTATTACAACAAGGAAATGAGCTTCTGTGCATAATAACACTGGATGTTCTATGAACCGTAGTTCATTATAGTTCATTGTAAAATAGCAACAGTAGTGTAATTATGGTCAAAACCCTATAAATAGCATTTGGAATAATAGATCTTTCTCTCAGAATGAATGCAGCATGTCATATATGTTACGATGAATTGAAAATGGGGGACCCTGATGTAAACAAGACGAAAGTCTTTCTCTGGTCTGCATCCCCTTAACAATTGTATGTATTGAGCTGTACTGTACTGTACCCATTCTGCAATCTGTTAATAAAGTTCTCATTCATTCATTCATGGTTTATATAGCGTTATCGGAATATACGGGGTGTAGGCTACTGACTGACTGCGCTCCGCGTAGCTTGATTGATTGATTGATTGAAAAGTTTATTAACAGATTGCAGAATGGGTACAGTACAGTACAGCTCAGTACATACAATTGTTAATTGGGGATGCAGACCAACTTTCGTCCTGTTTACATCAGGGTCCCCCATTTTCAATTCATCATAAATCATAAAGCTCAACTCGTTATTATTTTGCGCACAGACCGCCGAAACACGGGAACGTTTTGATTATATTTAAAAGGCTTTACGTTAAACGAAACAAGTGGAATTTCGAAGCTGTAAGCAGAATAAGTCATATGAATATAGTGTTCTTCCCCCTTTTTACTGTACAAGAAAGAATAGAAAACGCATTGCAATGACACCATGCAGATAGTGGACAGACTATATGATGGAATTCAAGTTCATGTATTGAAAGGCAGGATACATCATACATGCAGTGAGATTCATTGTTCTTGTATGCTCTCGTATTATATTGTTTATATAGGCTACCCAATACTGACATCAAAATAGATTGTAGTAGTATGCCTCTAGAAATCATGCAGCAGGTAGAAAATTGACGGGAGATCCATCGCGATTTGGAATAGAATTGAGGAGAACTTTAATCCGTGGGTATTAATCAAACAACACGGGAAAAGGCAGTCATATTCCAGCGCGGTCTTTATTAGCCGACAACAAAATAGATGCCTCTAAAAATCATATAGCCAATCGAACACAACTAATAAAGGCATTCATATTGTACAGCACGGTTATAATGACACACAACACAACCAACGCCAAACAGTGGTCAACGAACGGTCTTTATTAGTATTTTGAGCTGTCCAGGCAGAATTGCAGCAATGGTCTTAGGGAGCCGTTGATATCTGACATCACCGTTTACAAATCCGCCTTTTATTTATCCACCTCCGTTACGAGGACCTCCACCTCGGTGTCTGTGTAGTTTCTCTTTTTCGTTCGCTTTGCCATCCTCCAACATTCCACGCACAGGGATTCCCTCATGGTATTTGAAGGGGAGGGCCTGACCATATTTGGTTGGTCGGGGCGGTTTTGGTATGCAAATACGTGAAAGCGTGCACGAGCTGCGGCGCAGGGCCAAGGTGGGATTCATCATGACAGGTGTGCGTAGAGCCTGCTTACGCACGTGTGATGAATGCCGACTTCCCTGTGCGTGCGCTAGTTCTAAATTCCGTGCTTACGTGTGGAAGTAGGTCAAGGTCAAAGTCCACGTTGATGAATGAGGGCCCAGGTATTTAAATCCAGCCTCTTCCAATTACGACATTAGTGCTGATGTGCGGCAAATGGTGTGGCCGTCACAATGACATACACAACATACATGACATTTATGGCATAGGGACATATAGGTATTTAGTACTGATACATTTGTGACATAAACGGTATTCAAATATACAGTACTGTTACCCCTAGATCCTGACAGAGTATATACATATGATGGGGAGGGGACTGTACATTAGGAGGGGGTGGGTGGGTGGGAGAGAAATATACATACAGCGGGGAGGGAATATATACATGCGGTGGGGAGGAGACTGTCTATTAGGAGGTGGTGGGGGTTTTGGGCATTTACGGTGGCCAGTTTCGAATTGCAGCCTCCCGTAGGTGCTCTTTAAGAGCGGTTTTGAATGTGGGTAGGGATTCACATTCTTTTACAGCTTTGGGTAGGGCGTTCCACATTGATGTGGCATAATTGCGAAACGTATTTAGTCCCTTGTTTGAGCCGAATCTGGGTTTAACATGATTTGTTGAGCTTCCTCTGGTGTAGTGGTTGTGGTATTCACTGACCTTTGGGAAGTATTTTGACATGTACATGGGTACCTTAGTCGTATAGTGTATCTTGTAGACCAGGCCCATTGCAAGTTGCTGTACTCTGTCGTCTACTCTAAGCCATCCTAGGTTGTCAAAGTGGGCAGGGGTGAGGTGGGTTCTGGGGGTAAGGTCAAGTAGTAATCTGACCAGTTTGTTTTGTGATGTTTGTAATTTTGTTTTAAGCACCTTTGAGGTGCTTTGGTACCATGAGGTGCACGCATAGTCGTAGTACCCTTGAATGAGTGCTCCTGCCAGAGTCTTCAGGGTATTCTTGTTTACCAGAGAGGAGATCCGGTACAAGAATCTAGTTCGTTGGTTGACTTTTTTTTATTACATTGGATGCCATTTTGTCACAGGAAAGATTTGCCTCTAGGATGGAACCCAGGTAGGTAATTTCGTCTTTCCTTGTGACAATATTGTCACCCACAGCAACTGAGAAGCCGTCGGTCTTGCTGAGTTTGTTATTTGAACCGAAGAGAATGGACTCTGTTTTGCCCATGTGTAATGATAGTTTGTTATCAGCGAGCCATATGCAGATTTTGCCTAGTTCCGAGCTGAGGGTTTTTTCAACCTGCAACTTGTTCTTGTCAGAGACCAGCAGGGCTGAGTCGTCCACAAACAGGAACAAGTTGCAGTCACAGGCTGACGACATGTCATTTGCATAAATTAGGAAGAGTAGCGGTCCTAGTATGCTTCCTTGTGGAACACCACAGCTCACTGTGAGGGGGGGGGATAGAGTACCGTTTACCTCTACCATCTGTTCTCTCCCCTCCAGGTAGGATTTCATCCAGCTCACTGATAAGCTATCAAAACCAATTGCTTTTAGCTTGTCAATCAGAATGGAGTGATTGACAGTGTCGAAGGCCTTTTGTAGGTCCAGCATGACCATGCCGCAGTATTTGCCCGCGTCCACCTCTTGTTTGATGTGGTCGTTCAAATAGAGGAGGCATGTGTCAGTGGAGTGGGACGTTCTGAAGCCAGATTGGAATTCGTAGATTCGATTTTTTTTCGCCAGGTACTTTTCGACCTGTTCGAAGACTATTTTCTCCATGACTTTCGAGATGGAGGTAAGAATAGAAACAGGGCGGTAGTTGCCTGGGTCTAATTTGCTGCCCTTTTTGTGCAGAGGGGTCACTCTCGCAATTTTGAAGTCCTTGGGGACGTGTCCCTGTTTTATAGAGAGGTTTATTATGTGAGTGATGACTGGGGTGATGGCGGCTGCTGCGTCTCTGAGGAATTTGGAGGGGATGTTGTCATGGCCAGTGGCCTTGTTAGGTTGGAGGGCGCTCAATTTTTTGAGTACCTCATCGGTTGTTACCATTTCAAGTTTGAAGTCGTCTTTGTGATCTGAGAAATGCACCAAAGCAATTGAGAAAAACTGTAATCTGTAGTATGTCTTTAGTCTTTATCTATCTATAGTATGTCTTTAGTCTGTATCTATATGTCTTTTCTTTAACTATAACCGTCTTTAGTCTTTATCTATCTGTAGTATGTCTTTAGTCTTTATCTAACTAAAGTATGCCCTTAGTTTTTATCTATGTATAACGGTTATACTATAACCTACAGTATCTCTCTCTCTCTCTCTCTCTCTCTCTCTCTCTCTCTCTCTCTCTCTCTCTCTCTCCTCTCTCTCTGTGTGTGAAGACTCACCACAGTGATGCTAGCACAGATGTTTTGGACTTGCAATCACACACTTTCATGGCAGATCGCTCATCAGAGCTATTGTATGCTACAATGTGTCACAGTGGACCCAAAATAAAGGGCCTCTAAAGTATGTGTGTGGCGGAGCGCAGCAGTGTGTGGCAGTGTATTTAGTGGCAGGGGGTATTGGCTGGTGCATAGCTACAAGCTGTCACCCTTCTGACTTAAAGAGGCAGCCTGCTAACTACACACACACACACACACACACACACACACACACACACACACACACACACACACACACACACACACACACACACACACACACACACACACACACACACGCACACACTGCTGTTAAAGAATCCCATTGTATCCCAGCAGCCAGTCTGGAAGAAAGGAAGCAGCATTGTCATACACAGACACACACACACATGCACACACACACACACGCACTCTCCAGCGTGCTTTATTGTTGGGGAGAGCCACAAAAGAGGCTAGGACAATGAGAGGAGTGGAGGGCTGCCTTTAGGGAGAATGAGAATGAGAAATGAGGGGAGGAGGGAGTGAACGGAGGCAGTGTGATGGACAGGTGGATGCGGGGAGAGAAGGAGGGAGGGTGGTCTGGAGAGGAGAGGGTGGGTGACTGGTGCTTCATATGGCATCTCACGATTGCCCGGTGTTATATGGAATGCTAGGTGTGCCAATGGGCTTCCTTGTATCATGCAGAAACTTGTACAAACAGCATCAATGAAGGCAACAGTATACAGATTGCGGAAATGAACAATGCCAGGTTTGTAAGAACAAAACGACCCCTTTGCGGAGAAATCGAAGCGTCACATTGGCTTCGGCCACCGCAGTGTGCGCCGGCTGGCCAGCCGAACTAGTCCGATTCTCTGCTCACAGGCTCCCTGTGATCATCTACAGTCCGTGTGAGAAGCCACACAGAATATATATGTTCCGCTGCTTCTATTTCGGGCAAGTTCACCTTCCTTCTCAGTATACTGCCGCCTTTACGTTGGACAGGTGCACAAAAATGAGCACAGACGTCCTTGACCGATGGTATACCCATTACCCAGTGGTCCGCACTGCTGTCTCATGGCAAAATAAGGTCCAGGGTTCTAGGGTCCTGGGTTATATGGTCCTGGGCTTCCTGTGTGGAGGTTGCATGTTCTCCTCCATGTCCGTGTTTGTTTCCTCTGGTACTTATGGTTTCCTCTAAAAGACTTGCGTGCTGGGTTCATACTCCTGCCACTGACCTTGAACAAGGCACTGACATTAGTTAGGATTGGTTAACCCTTTCACTACGACACTACAGAAGGTTAACCTTTCACTACCACACTACAGACGTTAGAACGTATGAACGGATCATGAGTTATGCAAATCACTCAAATGTCTTAGCTGCTATTGGTCAGTCTCTACAGGAGTATATTTACGGCCAGTAATTGCGGCAATTTCGGACGCCTGTACGCGTTATTTGCGGTCTGCACAAGGCAATCCCTGCTGCTGTGTGTATTACTACATTTTCAGCACAATAAAAGGAAACGTATTGGCACTCTGGGCGTTCAATGTCAATGTGTTTTGTTGCCGTGGTGAAGATGACTTTGTGTACAGCAGCATGAGGGAGGGCTTAAGCATTAGGTCACTCGCAGCTCAGCAATAGACTGTGATCCTATAACCTTTTTCCTTTTCTCTCCTTTAACAAAAAAAAAGAAGAAAAAAGAAATAGGAACGGTTTTCATAAATTGCATGTCTTGGAAATCCGGTAGACGCGAGCCACGCCGGAACCGGCCTGGTGTCTGGGGGGGGGGGGGGGGATTTGTCACATCCGAAGGTCATTACCATGTCCTTGTTTTAAACCAAACCCTGTGATTTGTCCTTCATTCTAAATCACAGCCTCTCCCCTCGGATCCCTTCTACATTCACATCACACTAACACCTTCCACCCACCAAGCCTGCACACATGCACATGCACACGCACGCACGCACGCGCGCACACACACACACACACACACACACACACACACACACACACACACACACACACACACACACACACACACACACACACACACACACACACACACACACACACACACACACACACACACACACACACACACACACACACACACACAGACAGAGGCACACTCACCTACACACACAAACGCACACAGATATACCGGTATACAGGAGTATACACATATACACAAATGCATGGATATACATACACACATGCACGCCCGCACCTTCGCCCCAACACACCCACCGGAGCAGAGCAGGGGAGCAGGGGCTGAGGGTGGCTGATACTGCGGTGTGTCCACTCTGTCACAGACCTACAGTGGCAGGAAAGTGGCCGAGTGCATGTGCAAGGATGGGGGGTGGGATTAGAGCTATTTAAAGCTGCGCACGTCCATCTCTGCAGGCTCAAGCACTAGATACACTCTACCCCCCACCCCCACCCTCCCCCTCCTCTTCCTTCCTCTCCTCTCCCTTCCCTTTCTCCACGGCATTCCAGGCACCACTGCGGATAGCCAGTGAGGCGGGCAAGGTCAGGCCAGGCTCGGGCCTCCGCCTCTGGGCTCAATCCCCTTATGCAACGTCCTCGGTGGTGGTAGAGAAGCACCATCTGGGCCCGGGGCTACTGCACTCGCTGTCCTCCTCTCCTCTAGTAACACTACAGTGTGTGTGTGTGTGTGTGATGGGGGAAGGGGAGACTTTCATTTCACATGAGTTAAATTTGTCCTATGGTTTGTGTTTGTTAGGGAGGTAGAGACAGCTTCAGTATACCACAGGCGAGGCCTTCACATGTGTGAGTGATTGTTTTGACTCCTACGCTGACGCTGCCTGTTCTCACGTTTCTGTGAGGAGTATGTGCCTTCCTAAGAAAGCCGCCGTGAAGCGCAACAAAGCTAAACCACGGCGTTCCCGGGGATCTCTGCAACTCTGAGGAGCATCAGGCGTAAAGAGAAGGCGCTACAGAAATTAATACCACTTACCCAGAAGACACACGGATATCCATCATTGGGGCAAATTTGATGTCTCTATCGATATCATATCACGGCAAAATGTGTTTAACCTCTTCCACCCGGAGCCTATTTTCTGAAAATCCGCCTAAAATACATACATAAGTAAATGGAATATTGCTTCACTTCTACAAGGTCCATTTGCATATTCTTGGTATAGGGTCATCTATGGACCTCAGTGAATGTATTCCCAGTGTCAGAAATATTGTGTCTATTACTAGGCTTGCTTAAATTGTGATGAAACAAAGGAGAATATGAATTATGATTTTTCTTTGCATCTTTGACAGTGAATAACACCATGCTAATAATGACCAAACATTAAAAACTGCCACTGATCTCGTTCAGTCCCTTCTTGAGAACATGTGTACAAAAAATCTAAGGAAATGAATAAAGGGAAGATGATTAAACAGAAGGTTCTGTAGATACAGTACTGAATTCTCCCATCCGGACCAATGCAATTTGAAATATTATTATAGAATATAGAATAGTAGGCTTATAAATTACCTTATTATAGCCAATTCGCACATTTATGGATTGTGCCAAATCTTATCTTTCAAATGCCCAAGTTCAATTTGGATTTAGTATCACCAGGCGTGCAGATAATGAAATCTACTGTATGTACAGTAGGTTTCTTATTCTTGCCAGAGTGCCGCCATTTTGAAACTGATTTCCAATCAGATTGTTGCTAAATGCTCAAAATAGGGGAGACAAACTAACTGCGCTCCAATATATGCCAATAACGTTCAGTTTTGTGGTATATTATCCCGAGTAATAACAGATATATAAAAAAAAATCATACAGAACGCATTTGTTTTTTTAAGTGTATTTTGTTTTATTCCAATGCTGAAAATGACTACAATTACCGACGGTCACTTTTTCAAAATGGCGGGCTTTCACGATCACAACAACAGAAAAACTAAAACTAAAATCTATCTAATAACACTTTAGCCTATTGGTAAACTAACGTATTGATGAAAATATACATTATAACTGCTGTTGTGACATGGTTATGATATTTATACTTGAATACATTTGAAAAATTTAACGATAATTTTGTCAGACAGTCTGTAGAGCTTGATTTATGACGTGAATGACGTACGCCGGCGGACAGCATGGGCTAAAGAGGTTAACAATTTTGCGAATATCTGACATTTTTTATTAGCGGTGCATCGCCAGTTGTAGTCATATGAGGAGAGGGCATCCAGAGCTCTCAATGAGCGTTGAAATTTCGAAAAACTACCTTTCCCAGCCGATTCCAGCTTCCTGCAAGCAAATGACTTCTGTATGATTTTTTAAATTTCTCTAATTTCTCGGGATTCTCTATCACAAAACTTAACATTATTGGCATAGATTGGAGCGCAGTTAGTGTGTCTACCTTCTGTGAACATTTAGCAACAATCCCCGTTGCACTCCGATCCAAAATGGCGGAGCCATATCCATTATTGTACATACAGTAGTTTTCATTCACGGTTCTTCCAGGCACGCCTGGAGATACTAAATCCAAATTGAACTGTGCCATTTGAAAGAGGAGATTTGCTTAGATTTTTTGTACACATGATCTCAAGAAGGTGCTGAACGAGCTCAGTTTTTCATGTCTGGTCATTTTTAGCATGGTGTTATTCACTGTCAAAGATGCAAAGAAAAATCATAATTTATATTCTCCTCAAGCCTATAAACAGACACAACATTTCTGACACTGGGAAGGAATACATTCCATGAGATCCATAGATGTCCCTAGATACCAATAACATGCAAAGGGGCCTTGTAGTGGATCAATCTTCCAATTTTCCGAAAATAGGGCTAGGGCTTAACAGGCTTCATTTAGAAAAAATTTAAATAAAAATAAGAACTAAACCCACACACAAACGTACTGTATACGTGTGTAATGAGTCGTTCCAGCAACAGTATTATTCGAATTACTTGTTTTATTAGGAGATTGCTGATATGCGCTGCCCCCATGGTTCATGACCGTAGATGGAGCAGGAGGTGGCCTTGACACTACTAAATAAGATGTCACGCTAAGATGTAATGTTCTACAGTAGGACTTACTACTATAATACCTAATAAAACAAGTCATTAGGATAATATAAGCCTACTGTTGCTGGAATGATTCATTTTGCACGTATATAGCATGTGTGTGTGTGTGTGTGTGTGTGTGTGTGTGTGTGTGTGTGTGTGTGTGTGTGTGTGTGTGTGTGTGTGTGTGTGTGTGTGTGTGTGTGTGTGTGTGTGTGTGTGTGTGTGTGTGTGTGTTTATTGTTTATTGTTTAAAAGGATCCCCATTAGCTGTCACCTAAGTGGCGAGCTATAGTCTTCCTGGGGTCCACACAGAAAGACAACAGAACACACAAAACATAACAACATGAGATACATATGACAATCACAATTAACAATGATAATCTAAAAACAGTAAAACATTGTAGACATCATTATCAACATCAGAATATTTTGCTCACATATTTAAGTAGTGCATTCTCAGGTGGTATTTGAAAGACACTTTACTATTCAATTTACTTATGTTCAGTGGGCAGTTATTCCAATGATTGATGGCACGATAAACAACAGTCCTCTTTAAAGCATTTGATTTTGGACGTGGTAACGTAATCTGTCCATCATCAGCTGACCTAGTAAAATAAGAATGAACCTGACTGCATCTGACAATTTGTTTGTATAAGAAAACAGGTTGAGACGAAAAGACAGTGTTCCTGAAAAATTTAACTGTGTTGAAAACCAGCCTATTCTCTACCGTTAACCATGAGAGTTGCCGGTGCATAGTTATAGTGTTTGTTCTTATGGAACAATGTAAGACTAACCTTGCAGCTCTGTTCTGGGCAGTTTGCAATTTCTTTAGTTGACCTTTGGATGCAGAGGACCATACTGGTGCACAATAATCTAGGTGACATAAAATTAAAGATTTCGCCACCTGTCCCACAATATATGTAGGGACATAAGAAAGACATTTCCTCACCATGGAGATACCACTCCCCATCTTCTTCACTATGGTGTCAATGTGTTCTGCCCATGACAGCTGGCTATCAATTATTATGCCCAGTAATTTTACTTTATTTACCTGTTCTATGGGTTCGTCAGACAAGTTCAAACAAATGTTTGGTATCGATGACAATTGTGTGTGTGTGTGTGTGTGTGTGTGTGTGTGTGTGTGTGTGTGTGTGTGTGTGTGTGTGTGTGTGTGTGTGTGTGTGTGTGTGTGCGTGCGTGCGTGCGTGCGTGCGTGCGTGCGTGCGTGCGTGCGTGCGTGCGTGCGTGCGTGCGTGCGTGCGTGTGTGTGTGTGTGGGTGTGTGCGTGTGTGCACTGAGCGCAGCTGCCTCACTAAGCCATTTATCCACTGGCTCTTACGATGTGCGCCACTAAGCAATAAGTGAAAAAAGTAGTAGAACGCGCTCACCTCACTTGACTTGACACTGGGTGCTGTAACCTCTGATACTATACATGAAAAAATAGAGAAACAGGTCCAGGCATGCACTCCAGTTTTTTTTTCAAATTTATTAGCAGCCTGAAATCATGACGTTTCGGTGTGAACACACCTTCTTCATCATTGCAAGCCATTTCTGAAGAAGGTGTGTTGGAAACTTCATGATTTCAGGCTGCCAATCAATTTGAGTGTACACTAAAGCAATTTTCATTCATTCATTCATTTTATTTAGTTTCGTACATGGGGGTACAGTTCATCTTTGCACAATATCACCAACATCTTTTTCTTTTTTTTACATGATACACCCATGGCCGAAAAGAAGCAGGATGAAGAAAACGTATGTTTCCTGCCCCTTTCCAAACTTCATATTTATTTTAACATAATGGTCAGCTCAAGTGCACCTTATAGCTTCATACCATATAATAATAATAATCATTACCATAACTATGATAACAATAATAATAATAATGATAATATGACCATGCATAATAATAACAATAATAACGGTAATAATAATAACAATAATAATAATAATATTGCTAGCTACCAATAAACAAACTAAAAACTAAAAAAACTGCATCACAGATGCATGGAAAAGAGAAAAAAAACTAAAAATAAATAAAATCAGATATAGAGAAATGTATACCTGCTGTTCTCAATGTTCAATAGAAATAAATAAAACTAACAATAAATAATATCATAGAGAACAAGACGGTATATGGCATATTAATACAGTCTATTCCACTATACAGTAGCTATATCCGCAGCGATATTTTTGGACATGGTTCGTTGAGTCATAACTATAAATGTAAAACATAATTGTTTGTACAAATATATAGTTTTTTAGGGATTCAACTTCATCTAATATCACCATTTGAAATCACTGTTTCCAGTTTTCAATAAGCACAACAAAAAATAATGCAGATGTTTTACAATCTCAGGGACCCGTTTCTACGTTGTGTAGTTAAAGGGGTGGGCACAGCAGAGCTCCATATAGTGTTATTAAAGCTCTTTAACTGGCATTGCTTGTAAATTAAAGCATATTGCATTCAAGTTCAAGTTCAAGTTCTTTAATAGTTGTCATACAGAAGTACAGAATACTTTCATACAAAATGCTTCTTACTGTTACGCTCCAGAGACTGTGCTAGACAAGATAGTATCAAATAACATAATAACATAATATAGCATGAATTTAGAAGAAGAAAAATGAGGTCACAGTGTTCGGTATAGACATATGTACAATGTTCTGAGTTACCATATAATATACAATACACAATACTATGCAGTGTACTAATGTACAGTACTATCTAGTGCAAAGCAGAAATGGGATGAGGTACAATTTTAGGTACAATTTACAGTAAGGTGTACGAGTTGTAGTGCAATCCTTCATCCATAAATATAAAGTGTGGGGAGTGGGTGCTACAGTGTGTTTGTTTAAAGTGGGTGTGTGCGTGTGGATGTGTGTGCTATGTGCGTTTGGTGGTTGTTGTTGTGTAGTGTTCATTCATTGTTCGTTTAGCAGCCTGATGGCCTGGGGATAGAAGCTTCTTCTGAGTCTTTCTGTGCTCGCCTTGAGACTCCGGTATCGCTTGCCTGACCGCAGCAGTTCAAAGAGGCAGTTGTTCGGGTGACTGGAGTCTTTAATGATTCTCTTAGCCTTGCCCTTGCAACGCTTGTTGTAATTGTATTGATGAGCCCTTCGTTGCATAACACATCCTTGTGCTGAGGTCAGTGGCGTCGTTTTGGTATGGTAAGGTATGGCACTTGCCATACCTTGGCTTCTAGCCAAATTTGACATTTGAAATCAATCTGAAATACTTTTTGTCATTTGTGACAAAATCATCTCATTTGCGTGTCATTTGTGAGTAATGACAGGCAGCTACCAAATCCATTCCGGGACAACGGAACACAGTGTGCGCTCCATAATAGTTAGACTCGCGCTGCGAGCGCAATGAGAGTCTCTCTCTCTCTTGGAACGCAGTGCACGCTCGCAATGAGTCTCTCTCTCTCTCTCTGGGGGCTTTCTCACTGCCATTCGGGGTCGAATCAGCTCCGTTCCGTCCTCGTTCCGTCCTTGGGTGCAAACTTCCCCTCTCCCTCTCCCCCCTCTAGTTTGCGTACACACTTCAGTCTTGGTTCGCTCCGGGTTCTGTTTACGGTTTGCGTTTTGAGCGTGTAAGCTTGCCGTAGGCAATGATGTCACGCTCGAACGTCAACACAGGTTTTAACACACGGTGGTGGAAACTGGATGCCCGATATAAAGAAACAAATAACCAATAAATATGAAGTTATATTTGAACCTCTGTTGTCAAGCCTTGTCAATATAACCCACCCCCTTTTCTCACGAATGGAACTGGTGTCGTGGAGTCCGCTTTGAGCGTTTTCCAGGGTTAACGCTAACGCTAAGCTAACGGCTAACGCTAGTTAGCTTAGCCTATTTATTACTAGTTAGCAGCTAACATTGCTCGCATCAATTATATTGAATGTCATTGATCTACCGGTCGATCACGGCCGACTGGTTGGGCACCACTGGTCTATAGAAATAAATGCATTCGAACAAGAAAGTATACATAGCAATGGCAAAAAAGCCAGGGAAGCCCAAGCTTTTAAGCAGTGTTTGGTGGTCCAAATTAGCCTGGCTACTATGGAGCTGCGAGTGACTGCGTATTCAAAAGCCCATGGTTTGCACATCGCAGTCACGGAAGGGGCTAGGCAGTCTTGTGCTTGTAACGTGGCTTCATGTTTTCATCCACTGAGCCGTGAGGCTCAACATGCTTGTTTGGTTGAGGTCTGAAGTTCTCTGAACTCGCCAAATTGCCCATAAATATAGTTTTTGTGGGTATTGTCCAGTTGTTGCTGTATGTTTTTATCTGCCCAAAATTCAAGCAAGCATGAAAGCATTACAGTAATGACGTTGTGTGTGTCAGCAAGTTGATACAGAAGCCTCTCCCGTGTTTTGGTACAAGCTCGCACACCACGCCCCCCGCTCCCACTGGCGCGCACCCGAGACCACCTATTTCAGCGGTCCAGGTTTGGAGCGAATCAGCGTCCCCGGGGACGGAGGGGAGCGTTCTCACTAGGACGGACACACCCTTTTTGGGTGCGATCCGGCTCTGATTCGACCCCGAATGGTGAGTGAGAAAGCCCCCTCTCTCTCTCTCTCTCGAAACGCAGTGCACACTATGGAATAAAAAATAGGTTTACTACTTACATGCTGTAGTTGTCTCCTTTGTTCATTAATGTTACCTAAATGTCATATAAGTGAATTGTATAGAAACAACTCACCAAAATGTACTATTGCAACTGATTTGACAAAAATAATCCACTCCCCCCCCCACCCTTGCCATACCTTGGCTTTTACTGAAATGACGTCACTGGCTGAGGTCCAGAGTGTTTGAGACTTCCCATGAAGACACACAGATTCCTTTCCTTGGGTGTGCCAGCAGTCTTTCTCCATGACACGACTAAAGAGTCACCACTCTATTTTCTCCACTGTTCTGAGGAAGTTGTTTACTTCTGCATCGGCGACTAACTCTTCATCATATCAGAATATTCCTCTGAGCGCCCTCTAGCCCACTAAGTTCCAACTTGAAGTACATTATATGAATGAGAATGAATAGAGCAGCAACATTAGGCCAGTAAAATGGTTGAAAAGGTCAAAATATTTGCAATAGAATACTTTTTTTTCACAATTTATTTCAGAGTCTCCACTTAATGGTATTCACTTACATAGCGTTTTTATCCAATGCGCTTTACAATTTATGACTCTCATTCACCCATTCACTCACACCTGCACACCGACGGCAGAGGCAACCATGAAAGGTGCCAACCTGCTCATCGGGAGCAGTTAGGGGTTAAGTGTATTGCTCAAGGACATTCCCACACGCTGCCGGGAGTAGCCAGAATCGAAGTCTTTATTTGTCATCAGATTAACACACACACACACATGCGATGGGCGACCCACAGGAACACACACACACACATACACTGAGTCGCTGATGAAATGTTCTCTGCAGTTCCCATCCCGTCGTCCTTCCCCCCAAGGGCAGCCGGGAGCAGACGAGGGCTGCGGCGAGGGCTGCGGCGAGCGCAGCGCCCAGGGACCAATCCATGTGCTCCTGTCCGTCTTCGTCAGGGATGCGACAGTGTTAGCAATATATCTGTTCAGCATGTTTTTCCATTGGGTTTATCTTATCGGGAGGGGAGACCCTTGTGAGCATGCGGAGATGCCGGAGAACCTGCTAACTCCACACAGAAAGGCCCGGGAGATACCCCACCTGGGTAACTGGCAACACGGCAACCTGGTCCCCAAGCGGGAATCGAACCCACGACCTTCTAGCTGTGAGGCGACAGTGTTTTTGTTACTGACATATTCAAATGAGCTAACATTTCATAAAAAATACACAAATGTAGATCCCACGTGTGACAGATAGTCTCTCTCCGGCATCTCTACCTCACACATCTTGGCAGCGTCCAAACGTCCAAACAGATGTCTTAGAATTGGAAATTCAGCCAGATCCTATGATAGCTATTTTTGGCATGAGAAGAGGAATTAATGAGAATCTTTCTGGAACTCCAAATAACTCAATTTATTACATTGCTAGAGACTGATCCTTCTACGCTGGACGTATCCTCAAAGAGAGGTGATGCAGAAGCTTAAACTAGCTGGACTCAGTTTTTCAGGTTTTAGCACAGGGTCAGCAGCACAGGGGTGTGTCAGGGTTTAGCACAGGGTTGTCTCAGGGTCAGCAGCACAGGGGTGTGTCAGGGTTTAGCACAGGGTTGTCTCAGAGTCAGCAGCACAGGGGTGTGTCAGGGTTTAGCACAGGGGTGTGTCAGGGTTTAGCACAGGGGTGTGTCAGGGTTTAGCACAGGGGTGTGTCAGGGTTTAGCACAGGGTTGTCTCAGGGTCAGCAGCACAGGGGTGTGTCAGGGTTTAGCACAGGGGTGTGTCAGGGTTTAGCACAGGGGTGTGTCAGGGTTTAGCACAGGGGTGTGTCAGGGTTTAGCACAGGGTTGTCTCAGAGTCAGCAGCACAGGGGTGTGTCAGGGTTTAGCACATGGGTGTGTCAGGGTTTAGCACAGGGGTGTGTCAGGGTTTAGCACAGGGGTGTGTCAGGGTTTAGCACAGGGGTGTGTCAGGGTTTAGCACATGGGTGTGTCAGGGTTTAGCACAGGGGTGTGTCAGGGTTTAGCACAGGGGTGTGTCAGGGTTTAGCACAGGGGTGTGTCAGGGTTTAGCACAGGGGTGTGTCAGGGTTTAGCACAGGGGTGTGTCAGGGTTTAGCACAGGGGTGTGTCAGGGTTTAGCACAGGGGTGTTTCAGGGTTTAGCAGCACAGGGGTGTTTCATGGTCAGTGCAGGGCTGCTCTAAGATGGTTAATTTAGAGTACTGTTGTGAGTCTCTGATTCCTTCCACCTGGTTCCTCTATCTGCCCACTCAGGGTTGTGTGCCAGGAGGTGGAGCCTCTGCTTCCTAGAAATGGACCAGCAGAAATGTTCTTTCTCCTTTGTTGCGTCACTTGTTTAATGTGTGGTGGCTGATACAGAGAGATACCCGGTGTAGGAGCTATTTGATTGTTTTTGTGTTAAGTTTGTAGTTTGTTAAGTTCATCACTGGGTGGGTGGCAGCGGGGAGCGCATGGGTTTTGATTGAATAAAGGCACAGGTGTAGGCTATGGCAATGAAGGTATCTAGGTATGGGTGACGGAGAGGTCTCATGTTTTTTACTGCATGAACGCACGTACGTACCCTCGCTCGTTTTCTCTATTATTAACAGCATTTAATCAGAAACTATTGTTTGGCCATCAACCATGTATTATGTTAAGTACTTCAATTAAATAAGAACTTCACCCAACGGCAGGTGACACCGACTGGACATTATGTTTTTTCTAATTGCGCGTCAAAGACGAGGATTCCCCGCACCCAACCGAGCGTCTACCAGGACATCAGGATAGCTTTTTTCTTTGTCCCACATATTGCTTTTGGCACTTCTTTTACATTAAATCAAGCAGCTGATGTTCAACTTTGTTGGGAGTTTGAGTGTCTCAATTTGTTTAGTTATTTTTTATTTAAAAATCTTTACCCAGGGACATTGCACATTAATCAACATCTTCAGTTTCCACATCAATGTAAATGTGCCAGAATTAGGGACTAATGATCTGTAGTCCCTGCCTAACATGCATGTCTTTATGGTGTGGGAGTACCCAGAGGAAACCCACGCAAACACAGGGAGACTCCACACAGAAAGGCCCCCTGCTGGGGTTCGAACCCAGGACCTTCTTGATGTGAGGCAGCAGTGCTAACTCCCCGATATCGTTTGTTACAATAATTTTCATATAACGCTACTTGCAACAGCTAGTCCACACGCAACCACTGAAACCGGGATGTGCCAAAAACTTCACCCTGGACTCCGGTTTTAAATTAGCACGGTTGCAGTGTTCCAAAAACCTGGATGCGTGTGGACGAACAGTGCAACTGTGCACATTAAATCACGGTTACATAAAACCCCAGGTTCGTGTGGACAGGGCCTAGTATTTTACATTGTGTGGCCTTTCACCTTCATTCTTCCATGGAGCGAATTCTTCCGACATATATTCACTAGCACAATAGCTAACCAAAGTTGATTGGCGCATTGCTAAATAAAGAATTTTCGGAGGGAATTTCTATATATCTCATATGTATTTGCCAATTGTATGATTTAAGAAAGCCACTCTTCAACCCTCTGAGTCTGCTGGCAGGACGGGTCAACATTATTATCTTTCTGAGGCTGTATCATAGGGTACATTATGTATACTACTTGATTGCATATTTATTGTAATGTATAATACAACCAATAGGGCATACAGATCATCTTTGTTTACTTGTTTATTTTTCTCGTATTTTTTATTAACACTTTCAGTGCCAGCAGGGGGCGCACGATTTAGTGCTTGAATGCTCACCATCCACTTCAATGTTAGCGTTAAAAACGCCTAATCTATATTTTAAATTATGGCTATGTGTCTAATCTGCCCGTCGCCTATCAATGACTCGTTTTCCAGTCAACATTGTCAAAGCGGATTGTTTTTTTATCGGTTCATTTTCGTTTTATAGCATTTTGAAAAACCCTCGTTTTCAAGGAAAATATAAATATTCCATGATAAAAGACATTTACTGGAATATTCTAGAATACACAAAAACGTTGTCATTTTTCGGCCTATTTATGAATCGTTTTCAAATAAACGCTAGATTATCGATAGTATATTATGTGTACGTATGCACGCTATATAGGCGATCTGAAAAATCTATTCTCTTATTTCCTGATCGCTCGCACAGCCACACAGCCACACACACACATAGGGGAAAAATTCCTTACCTGAGATCAGATGTTATCCAAAAAGATTATTCCAAATATCGATCGCTTTTATTGATCCAACGCTACATACTGTACATATGTATTCCACGCTGTTCTGAGGGTCCACAATAAATCCGATCGGCTCGGGTTACATGCCTGAGAAGTAAAATGTGGATTCCGGATTTTTCTTTTCTCATCCATTTTCATTCCATTCGAAAAGGGTGCATTACCATCTGGGAGACGATAGGGAGCGGTTTTGTCACATCTAAGCTCCTACAGGGGCTGCATACCAACGAGAGACTCGGTTGATGAAATATGAATTTAGATCACTAATAAAAAAATAAAACGCTAATAAACGTTGTGGGCATTCAGGCATTGGGCTGATAAAACGTGGTATGACGTGATGGGCACTGAAAGTGTTAATATAGAGTTAAATAATAACATATATATAAAGTTAATTATATAGTTTACTGTTTATTTATTTGTCCTCATATTTCTATATTCAGATTTAATTATATTGTCTATATTTATGTCTTTCTACTATTACCTGTACCTCCACCCCCACCTGCTATGATGCCCAAATTTCCCCCAAGGGGATCAATAAAGGAATATCTTATCGTGACTCAGTAAGAAGATACTGTAGTGGTATCATATGAAACTGAAAATGTCATGCTAGCTTACCTTGAAAGGGGATAAATATTGCTCAAAAGGTATCTGAATGTCAAGGGCTCAATGGAGCGACAAGAGTCTCATCCATAGAAATTAATAATGTATAGAATGGACGTTCCCATTAGGGACTTTTAAGGCTATCCACCGAATCACGTCGGTACTACCGAGTACCGATTCACGTGAGATCCACCGGTGCCACATTTCCATAATGCAAAAAAATATATAAATAAATAAATTAGGCGGCTGGGTGGCGCAGCGGACATTGCGCTCGTCACCAACGCAAGATACACCGGGTTTGAATCCGGCTGTCGGCGTTGCCTCCGGCTTGGGCCGGCCGTCATACTAACTCAATTGGCAGAGTTAGCGGGTGGAAGTCGATGGGTGGTAATCTGGACATTGTGGACAGCGACTCCTACAGGTCGGTTGGGGGACGCCTGCACAGCAGAGACCGGAAATGGCGGGTGTAGTGTGAGCCTCCCACATGTTACACCTCGCCAATGACAATCCGCGCTGGCAGGTGAAAAGATGTGACAGGCTGCCTCCTCGTGTATCAGAGGGGACACGTGATGCAAGGCTTCTATCCTCCCTACAACCGGCCAGTGGGGGGCATATGCGAGCAACGTTCAAGACAGGGGAGGGGAGAATTGGCACAGCGAAACATTGGGATGGGAGAAAAATAGAAAAAGAGGAGAAAAAGTGGATACAAAAAAATAAAAAATGTAATTGTAAGTCCGATGACGTCAACGTTTAGTTTACCGCGAAACGAAACCTATGAAGTGTGCCGCACGTTCACGTCAACATTCACGCGCACAATACACGCTTACCTAGGATTTTACTTGATTCAACAAAAACAAAGCAGTCGGGGCAATGGCAAGCCGAAAACAGTTGCAAGTGTGGTTACACTTTACAAAGCTAGATGCAGACAACACTCACTGCAATATTATATATATATTAACAAATTGTTCTAAATAAATAATGATTATACATCATTTGAAGTTTGGACTACATTTTTTAAACTGAGGTATAGTAGAATACATTTTTAGAGACTAAAGTACCGAAAAAAGGTACCGGTATCAATTCATAGGTACAGTTCAAATGTGAACGGTACCCAACCCTAGTTCCCATACACATCAATGCTCTGAGCTGTGGTAAACATGGAACAGGAAATAATCAAACCACACAGGGACCTGTATGACGCGTCCATCTCTCATGATGATCCACTGGCTAGAAGCACTACTAGATCACTGGTTATGTCGCCTGCCTTGTGCTACCTTTGATTTTCTCTGAGCCCATTTTCACCACTTTGTTATTTTTCATTCAATTGGCTGCTCATTCAGCTGACCTTCAACAGTTGGATGTCATCAATGATGCGTTACAGAATAGTAAAAGTAATCATCTAATCATAAAGAAGAGCTGAATCTAGAGCTAAATAAGTCGATGTAGACCTGTGAAGAAGATCAGTACATATAACATTACCTGACATCTTCCAACGACAAAAGCTGTTTTATTCAACTGCCACGGCCATGGGTGCATCCTGAACGGTATCCTCCACAACGAATGAATGAATGAATGAATGAATGAATGAATGAATGAAAACTTTATTTAACAGATTGCAGAATGGGTACAATACAGTACGGCTCAATACATACAATTGTTAAGGGGATGCAGACCTGAGAAAGACGTTTGTCTTGTTTCCATCAGGGTCCCCCATTTTCAATTCATATAGACATTTATGACATACACAACATACATGACATTTATGGCATAGGGACATATAGGTATTTAGTACTGATACATTTGTGACATAAACGGTATTCAAATATACAGTACTGTTACCCCTAGACAACAAGCATCATCATGTCCCCCAGCCCAGCAAGGTAGATGCTTGAATTCACAGAGTAACAGTGCTTAGTTATTTCCTATCTATTCTTTGTATCCCAGAACTTTTTGCGTTAACGCGATAACTCAAATAGCTTTCATCCGAATCCTTTCAAATTTGTGGTGCACATCTATGACCCTAGAGGATGAACTGTATTGATTTAGGTGACCCTGTGTCCTTTCCTCTAGCGCCAAACAGTCCAAACGTTCCATTTCTTATTGTGAATGTGATAACGTCATTCCAATCTTTTCAAATTTGCGACGCACATTTATGACCTCTAGATGATTAACTATATTAATTTTAGTTTCCCCATGCGCTTTCCTTTAGTGGCACCATAAGGCCAAATGTAATATTTTTTACATTAGTGTATAACAGCTTTCATCCAAATCACCACCATCAAGGCATGTGTTAGCAAAAGGCATGGTCACAAAAGGTGGATTGAGAATTTTGGCCACAGACAGCACATGTCTAGTTATTCTATATGGTCTCACCTTTACAACCATGCCCAATTCATGTTAGTCCCAGATAGTAACCATGCAGCTTCCTTGCATGCAGTACAGATATGTTATTCAAGCTTTATTTATTGCATATTTTATGCATATTGTGTTTTCCAAAGAGTCTTGGAATTGAATCAATTGGGTACGGCTGTAAAGCTGAGACTCATGTGGATCCAAAGAGCCCTACAGCATTCATGTGATAATGTGGCTCCTCACAGCAGCTCTTTCAATCAGTGTGAGTGATACAATCTTTTATTTAATTTGTTTACCACAATGTATTAAATGGCCTATTGTGATGTCTAGGTTAATCACAGCCTCATGATACTTTACACCCATAAACTAGAGAGACGTGGACCAATAAGATGTCAATGTGGTTGTTTTCTGAGAAATTTTCAGAAAAAAGTGCTTGCCACCCAATCGTCGGGTATATGTCCCAGGTTATTGATCACAGTATGAACATTTAGTAAGTGTTATTCTATAGTTCATTAATGATGCAGCAGCTGATACACGCACACAAGCTCCATAGCGCGACAGCGATTCCAGTATACAGTATGTGTGTATGCTTGTGCACTGAGGCTGCCTCACTAACGCATTTATTTTGTTTAGCAATGGAAGGAATACATAAAACCAACAATAAATAATATAGAGAACAAGACAGTCTATGGCATATTAATACAGTATATTCCAGTAGCAGTGGCGGCCGGTGCTACGTATAGTAGGAAGGGCGCGGGGGGGGGGCTCCCCCCATTCATAGATTTTTTTTTAAATCAGTTGTGCAATAGTACATTTTGGTGAGTTTGCGCCGTGCATACTGCGTTGTGTGAGAGAGAGAGTGTATGTGACAAATAAACCTCTTGAATCTTGCCATATTCAATCAGTTTCAGTAACTACAGAGTTGTTGTTTTGTGGTCCGGGCTTGAACTTTCCATGATAAAAAGTGTCCATATAAATCCATTTTGTTAGATCCAACATTGCTAGCACAAGCTAAGCTAACTCACAATCTGAAAATACTCCTGGCTCCTCCTCCAAGCATTATTTTCTGTCTGACGACTGAGTACAGTGGCGCACTGAGCTTGCTTCGAGCGCTAGAAAACGCGCCCCCCAGACATCATATTTGAAGACCCTAGACTACATTTATTTGCTTGATCCATTTACATTGGCTGCGACGATACATTGGCTGCAGTGACGCCCACCACTGTGCACGTTAAGTCTATGCGCCCAGGCTTGGAGGTAGATGTCACGTCATCAGGAGAGAGTGACGTGAATCACGCACAAAACAATGATTTATATTTGATATATTAACGTTATTGTGCATTTTAAACACAAACATACTTAAAATGAGTAATTATTATTTATTTTAAACATGTTTATTGTATTTTTAGAGTCCAAAATCTAAATCCAAAAAAATATATTTCTTCTTCTCCTTCTCTCTCCACCAGGGGGGGCGGCGCCCGAGCGCCCTCTATGGACAAGTCGCCACTGTCCAGTAGCTATATTCGCTACGATCGGTTTAGTTCTTATTTATTTAGTTTGCAGTGTGTGTAATGCCCACGATGCCTCATTGAGTCAGGACTATAAATGCAAAACATAATTATGAATAAATATTATAATTATAATTATTTAATTCCACGGATGTCTGTATTGATTTAGGTGACCCTGTGTCCTTTCCTCTAGCGCCAAACAGTCCAAACGTTCCATTTCTTATTGTGCACACACCGGTCTGTCCAATTTACGACTGCCTTTTAGAGTACGTAAATCCTACAAAGAATTTACAATACGAAGCTGTTCGAGAATGCCGAATAAGTACGAAAAATCTAGTTACGAAGGAAATCCTTGGTAAGTTTTACGTATGTCAATTCGAGTATATTTCTGACCAGAGAAAACTGACAAACAGTGCTAAGCTGCACCTCAAATGAAGCTTCAGGATACCAGCTTCCGGATGGTGTATAACAATTCTATGTGGCGTCTACAGTTGACCTTGTATCCCCTATATGCGATGCCACCCACCTCAAGTAAATGATAGTTTTCAAAGATTTTGTTTATCCAGTTAATCCTGTTTATCCAGGGACACAGTGTCTCTTCATGGGCAGTCCAGGAATTCTCCAGGGATGACCCTGTTTGGAGCCACTATCTAGACACATCAACCATTTTTATTCTAAGCCTATAGGAGGGCCAAAATGCACGCAGACATGATTATTGCTATGATCTTCCTTATTTATCGCAATGCTGATGCTACTTATTACTACGCTGCTACACTGAATTGTGCCACATTCATCTCGGGAATTGTGTCAGTACTCTATAACACTCACAACAGTTCTGTTCAATATTACTATATCATTGTGCACGGAACAAATTAACTACTGGACACTCAACACACCGATCTGGACGGTGATACTTAAAGTCTATTGTCAGTTGTACTTTGGACTTTTTTGTTGATAGATCTTTGGACCATAATCAGCAGGACAAATTATTTTCCATTAATTGTATTTGGCAGATAGTTCCATGAGAATGTTGTCATAATTACTATTTATGCAATTAAATTCAATTAATTATTTTAGATGAATTTAATAATCAATAATGAACGTGAGCAAATGAACAGCAGTGTTTTGATCACATTTTGAACTTGAATTGAATTGAAGGTGACCATGCAGGCTTGGTTCCCACACTCTGAGGTAGGTCTGACGCCCGGCGGGTTGCAGGACAGACACGTCTGTCTCCTCCAGTTTATTCCTTGTGAAAACACCACGCCGCCCACCTTCCCCTGGGGACCGTGTGTCCTCCTTTCACTTCCTACCCAAACATTAATTATGCATCCGAGACGAGTTTTCCCTTTTGGGAACACAAGAATCACTCTGTATCCTTTGATTGTACTTCACTCGCAGATCTCGCATTGATGCAGGATGGTTTCTCTTTTCCCCGGCCGCCCGTCAAAAAGGTACCCTTTGATAGGTTTGGTGGTTGGGGAGTTTTGATGTCTGAAAGGGGCTTGCGGGTCGCGGCCTCGCAGGAACTCTGTTGTGATGCTGTCACAGCGGGCTGTTCGCCGCCAGAAAGCATCTGCAAAAGAGAGCCCTCGTCCCCCGCAGCCACCGGCTCCCAGAGCGTGTCGGGAGACTTGAACCGAGCATTCATGAATACTTTGGACTAATTGAAGTGTTCCGAGATGAAAAACAGTTTTTTCTTTCTCCCATCTTACACAGTTAGTCTGGGCCTGTCCAGGCGCTTTCACAGAACACGCACAAAGGTGATGAGTCTGGTGAGTTCTTTGAAGTAGGCAGACTGGACAAGAAGGCCCTACAGAGAGTGGTGCGCTCAGCCGAGCGTACCACAGGTATTGCACTACCACCCCTGCAGGTTCTATACAACAAGAGGTGCAAATCCAGAGCCTGCAGAATAATGAAAGACCCTCACCACCCCAATAACAGCCTGTTCATGCTGCTGCGGTCGGGCAGACGCCTGCGAACACCAGCTACTAGGACAGAGAGACTTCGGCTCAGCTTCTTCCCCCAGGCCATCAGAGCCTTGAACACTGAACTCTCCACACACAAGGACACATGAGCACACACACGACACACACACTGTACACGCTCACACACTAGCAGCCACTTTAACATGAGCAAACACACACTCATGCTGCACACGCTCACACTTATGGTCACTTTACAAAAGGAAAGGTCACTTTAAGAATAGTATAGTATAACTTGAGATTGTATAATATAGCATGTATAACAGTGTACATAAAGACCCAGTGCCTCATCCGTAGCTAACAGTGTATTGCACTACCACAGGACCTAGCATGTCCTACCATGCTCTGTAAATAACTCATGTACATATACCGATATGCCCTACTTTGTTTACTTGTTTTATTGCACAATGTCGTTCTATTGGATTCTATTATATTACTATTGTATTATGCACATCGTTGCGGGCAAGACCCCCCGCATTTCATTGTATACTTGTATGCCGTGACAAATAAAACTCTTGACTTGACTTGACTTGACTGAAGAGCTCCAGTGAGTTCAAGTTGATGGAACTGAGGGATTATGCTGTGATTGGTAATGCTATGACATGTAAACCTTTTGTGCTTTATATCTTTTTAAATTCACCGCATACGCCTCGTTGTCGTTGTCTCTTCATTACCTGTAGCCTAGCTGAGGTTTGTGATAAAGATGCTAGCTAGTGTAGATACTACCAAACTAAATAGATAGGCCTAATGCATAATGGTATAAGCACAAAACTGTTTAGCTAGCTCATTATCCTTATAACAAAGACATCTGTAAAGAAGTAGAAAGGGCTTGGCGTTGTCACAGCCCTATCCTTTTACAGTGTAGAGGAGTGAAATGATTGTTTCTTGGCTCCTCGCCCTATCAGCAGCAACAACAAGTAGTACAAAAATGAATCAATAGGACTTAAAGATTTGCATAATATTAAAGATTAGCAGCATAGTGCATACAATAACAAAAAAAGAATAGCAACAGTTTACAGTACAAGTCTGTGGTGTGTGTGCAAGTCAGTATTGTGTGCGAATCAGTGTTATGTGCAAATCAGTAGCAGGGACAGCAATAGAATACATTTTCTATTCGGAAAAAACTGTCCCAGAGTCTGCTTGTCCTTGATGCTACGGTACCGTTTACCAGACGGCATCCGCTGAAACAGTCCAGTTTGGATGGTTGGGGTCTTTGAAATTCTGTGGACTTTGCTGACGCACCGTCCGTATATGGTGCCATGGTGGTGTAGTGGTTAACACTGTCGCCTCACAGCTAGAAGGTCCAGGGTTCGATTTCTGCTTGGGGACCAGGTTTCCGCGGTGCCAGGTACCCAGGTGGGGTATCTCCCAGGCCTTTCTGTGTGGAGTTTGCGTTTTCTGCCCGTGCTCGCAAGGGTTTCCCCTGCCGATAAGATAAACCCAATGGAAAAACATGCACAACAGATCGCTAACACTGACAAAGACGGACAGGAGCACTTGGATTGGTCCCCGGGGCGTGGCCCCACACCGTAGCCCCTATCTGCTCCCCAGGGGAAGGACGACGGGAAGGGTCAAGCGCAGAGACTCAATTTAATCGGCAACCCAAAAAAAATTGTGTGCCGCCCATTGCATGTGTGTGTCACTGCATGATGAATAAAGACTTCTTCAAAAAGTCCAGTTTATTATATTATATATATATATCCTGGATGGAGGGGAGCTGACAACCACAGATATTCTGGGCTGTTTGCACGACCCTCCATTGCGGTTAAGGGCAGAGCTGTTCCCATTCCGAGGCGGTCATGCATCCAGTCAGGAGGCTCTCAGTAGTGTCTCTGTAGAAGCCTGTAGGATCTGGGGCCCCGTGCTGAATGTCTTCAGCCACCTGAGGTGAAGGAGGTGTTGTTGTGCTTTCTTCACCACCTGGCCGTGGAAGTCCCAAGTGAGGTCCTTGTGATGTGAACACAGAACTTGAAGGCTAATATATCCCTTTCTAGATACAGTGTCACAAGGCAGACAAAATCTGCAAGCTGGCAATGTCCTTGTTGCCTCGAAACACAAGGTGAATATCTCTGCTCTGACCACATTGATATTGGAACGTAGACATTGGTTACTTGCTGCCCCTTTTCCTCACCTGCAAGGTGATTATGTTGATTATGCTATATTGTGTCACCACTGCCATTGGGTCGAATGGTAGCTCTGAAATTCTAGCTTGGTCGACGACACCCTGTTTAGCTGTATGGGTGAGAGGTGTAGCTCACGAGGAAACAACACAGGTGTCTGGTTCATAAGAAGTTTGAATGGTCCACATCAGCAAACCCTGCTGTCTCAAATGAACACTCTCCAAATTCCAATCTAGGTAACGAAATGTGATCACTTGTCTGAAAAGTTCTGATGGAAATATATACATTTTGTCAGAAGACTTCAATTGCAGTGAAGACCAGTGAAACGTAATGATCAAGTATTGACAACTAAAGTCAAAAGGTTTTATCAACAACCAAAGTCATATGCTGGGGGGGGGGGGGGGGGGCTGCTCTGGACGCATTCACTTTTCCTGAAGCATTAAATGTGTCTGGTTGTAGGCAAAGTTCCTATTTGCTATATAACTCTTTGTAACGGCCAGGCTGTAATGAATGGCTTTGGAGATATGTACCCAAGTGCAGACAGTTGACACAGGAGCCAGATGACATCGACAAACCAAACCTTGGCACATTGAGTGCCAACGACGAGATATCTCGTTGTTGGCCGCCATGCGTTGAGTGCCAATGATGAGAAATCTCGTTATTTAATCGTTGTTGCTTTTATTAGCAATATCCATTCATTTTTCATCAATCCAGCCTCACTTTATCATTGGGACTGTCTATGAGCTCGAAAAAGGCAAATACCGCCCCCTATCGTTTTCCCGGATGGTATTGCACCCATTGGAATGGACTCAATGAAAATGCATGTGAAAATAAAACTCCGGATTCCACATTTTACTTCTTAGGCATGTAACCCGAGACTACTGCATTCATTGGGGACCCTCAGAGCAGCGTGGAATATGTGTTTCGAGTACATAGCGTTGGATCAATAAACGCGATCGATATTTGGAATGGCGATCAGGAATTGGAATAATCTTTTTGCAGAACATCTGATCTGAGGTAAGGAATCTATTTTACCAGTCTTGGGGTAATCAGATGTTTTTTTCACATATTTCACAACGTGTCCCCTATGTGTGTATGTGTGTATATGACGTTAGCGCTGACATAGGTCATAGATAATCGATTTTTCAGCCCGCTTCTCTAGCGTGCATAAGTACACATATGCTATCGATAATCTAGCGTTTATTTGAAAACTATTCATATGTTGTGTGTATTACACAAAAAGGGCGATTCCTGCTGTATCTATTTTTTTTCTAGAAATTTCCTAAAACTTCAGTTTTTCAAAATGGTATAAAACGGAAATGTACTGATGAAAAAACAATCCATTTCGTACATGTTGACTGCAAGCAAGTCATTGATAAGCGACGGGCGTATTAGACACATAGCCATAATATAGAATATAGAAATAGCTCCGCGAAAATCATAAAATATCGGAAAATCAGTCCCAAAAGGCTGGCATTAAAGCGATAAATAGTGCGCCCCCTGCTGGCACTCAATGTGTTAAAGGGGCACTTCACCGAAAAACACACACATTGCACACATTTGAGTTATTGAGAGTTAATGAGTTTAAATATCTCCTCCCATGATGTCATCAGAGGACAAACCATTGTGCTGGGTTAATTACAACTGAATGAAATGATAGAGATCATAGAATGAAAAATGAAAGAATAGTGATAAGGATTATAATAGGGATTGCTATTCTTTCCTGTGTTTTCAGATTACGTCACAGGGGGAGATATTCAAACTCATTAACTCTCAATCACTGTCAAACTAAATGAATGTGTGCAAGACAGTTTAGAGCCTGGGGACATGTGTGACATTATGTGCAAAATAAATCGGCGTTCCGGTGAAGTGCCCCTTTAATGTAGTGGCAAAAAGCAGGAATGTACAAAAGTAACTGGGAGAGAGAGAAAAGAACCACCAACAACCAGAGGCCAGTAAACGTACAGAATACATAGACAGACTGACGAACAGGGGGGCATGGGGACATAAATACACAGGGGAGTAATGACTAATAGACAACAGCGGGGGCTGATGAATGACGAGGGACAGCTGGTGAGACGAGAGGCGGGACTTGCACGTGAGGAAACACTGGGGACATCTGCTGGGTCTGCAGGGGAAGAACACGAGGGAGACGGAGGGAGACACGAGGGAGAGGACGAAGATGGAGGAAGGGAAACGGGCTGGATGTCACAACTGTGAGACCTCTGACCCCTCCCCCCCCACACACCCCCCATCGGGTTTACCGTTGATGTTATTTCATGCCTCAGTGACTAAATTGCATGCAGTTGGTCTGCTGCGGGTCATATATACGAGGAAAAAAAACTCTCGGTAAGAGGTTGCAGATAAAAAGAAATTACAAAAAAAGGTGACCTGCTGCATTTCAGCAGCAGAAGAAGAAGAAGGGAGGAGAGAGAGGGTCTGCGAGTGCTCCGTGTGGTCGCCTCCGGCCTCCTCTCTCCTCCTCTCTCCTCCTCCTCCTGTGCACCGGGGCCAGCCGGTAATGACCTCCCTCCGCTCCGAAGAGCACCTTCAGCCTGGCCGTGGGCAGAGGCAATCTGTCGCTTGTTTGTGCCCATGACATCTGCTCCCATGGGGACCCGAGATTAGTTCTCTCTTCCTGCCCTGCGTGTGTGTTTGTGTGTGTGTGTGTGAGAGAGAGAGAGAGAGAGAGAGAGAGAGAGAGAGAGAGAGAGAGAGAGAGAGAGAGAGAGAGAGAGAGAGAGAGAGAGAGAGAAGAGAGAGAGAGAGAGAGAGAGAGAGAGAGAGTGAGAGCGAGCTATGTATGTGTGGGGATGGGATTAAGTGTGTGTCTGTCTTTCTGTGAGTCTCTATGTATGTGTGGGTTTAAAGTGTGTGTCTGTGGATTTATGTGTGTGAGCGTATGTGTTGGTTTATGTAGGTCTGCGTATGAGTGGGTTTAGTGTTCACGGGAGACAGACATCCAGACAAACAGACAAACAGACAGACAGACAGACGGACCGAGAGACAGACAGAGAGACAAGAGAGACCCACACACTCACACACAGATACCTCCAATCTCACACTCAGATCGAGACAAGCAAGTAGACAGTGTTCCATAACACTGCAGTCAATGGGATGATAAAGCTAGACTCTCTCTCTCCCTCTCCCCTCTGTCATCACTATACCGCGCCTCACACATCCACCAGCAGTCACTCACACAGCAACCCACAAGTTGGCCGCAGGTGGAATCGTGCTCAGGGCCGCTTTTAATCTACCTCCACTCTCACTCAAACGCTCCCTCAAATCCCCCTTCCCTCCTCAGTCACATGCAGTCCGTCCTGCGTGATCATCACGTCTTACTGTTTAACCCTCCCCTCCCACACACAGTCTTAAATCCCTGCTGTCCCCCTCAGATACGCTATTTAGATTTTACAATTAAAACCAATAGTGTCCTCCTTCCCTAGCACTGGCACTGTGTGTGTGTGTGTGTGTGTGCGTGTGTGTGTGTGTGTGTGTGTGTGTGTGTGTGTGTGTGTGTGTGTGTGTGTGTGTGTGTGTGTGTGTGTGTGTGTGTGTGTGTGTGTGTGTGCGTGCGTGCGTGCGTGCGTGCATGCGTGCGTGCGTGCGTGCGTTCGTGCGTGCGTGACTATCACACAGGCTCTTGACAGCCCACCTTTCTTGTGAGAACATTTTGGCAATACAAAAGGAAAGATTGTAGTTTATGTGCAGTGTGTATTGATTGATTGAATGATTGAAAACTGTATTAACAGATTGCAGATTGGGTAGAATACAGTACGGCTCAATACACACAATTGTTAAGGGGATGCAGACCAGAGAAAGACTTTCGTCTTGTTTACATCAGGGTCCCCCATTTTCAATTCATCGTAACATTTATGACATACAGATAAACAGTACTGTTACATCCAGACATTTATGACATACAAGATATACAAATATACAGTACTGTTTAACACTTTGAATGCCCATCACGAGATATCTCGGGTTATCAGCCCGCCCCCTGAATGCCCATCACGAGAATTCTTGTGATTTTTTTTTATTAGCGATCTGAATTCATATTTCATCAACCGAGTCTACCGTTGGTAAACCAGCTCCACCAGGCGCTCAGATGTGAAAAAGCGCCCCCTATCGTTTCCAGATGGTAATGCACCCTTTTGGATTTGGACTCAATGAAAATGGATGAGAAAAAAAAATCCACATTTTACTTCTCACGCATGTAACCGGAGCCGATCAGATTAATTGTGGACCCTCAGCACAGCGTGTATGTGTTTTACAGTATACGCGTTGGATCAATAAAAGGATCGATTTTTGGAATGGCGATCAGGAATTGGAATAATCCATTTGGATACCATCTGATCTCAGGTAAGGAATCTATTTTACCAGTCTTAGGATAATCAGACCTGTTTTCACGGAGATATAAGCTTTTCCCCTATATGTGATATGGCTGTTTGACTGTGCGAGCGATCAGGAACTAAGAGAATCGATTTTCAGCTCGCGGCACCAGCGTGCATACGTACACATATACTATCGATAATCTAGCGTTTATTTGAAAACTATTCATAAATAGGCCGAAAAATGACAACGTTCTAGAATATTACAGTACAGGGCGTTTATCACGGATTCTTTTTTTTCCCCTTGAAAACGAGGGCTTTTCAAAATGCTATAAACGGAAATGAACCGATAAAAAAACAATCCGCTTCGACAATGTTGACTGGAAAATGAGTCATTGATAAGCGACGGGCAGATTAGACACATAATTTAAAACATAGATTAGGCGATATTAATGCTAACATTGAAGTGGATGGTGGGCATTCAAGCACTAAATGTGCGCCCCCTGCTGGGCACTGAAAGTGTTTTAAGAGACAGAGTTTCTAACAGAGAGTATACATTTGAGGGGGAAAACTGTACATTGGAGGGGGTTGGGTGAGGGGGGGGTTGGATATTTACAGGGGCCAGTTTAGAATTGCAGCCTCCCGTAGGTGGTCTTTGAGAGCGGTTTTCAAGGTGGGTAGGGATTCAAAAAAATGTATGGCTGTGGGTAGGGTGTTCCACATTGATGTGGCATAATTGCTAAACGTGTTTAGTCCCTTGTTTGAGCCGAATCTGGGTTGAACATGATTTGTGGAACTCCCTCTGGTGTTGTGGTCTTGGTATTCACTGACCTTTGGGAAGTATTTTGACATGTACATGGGTACCTTGGTCATGTAGTGTATCTTGTAGACCAGGCCCATTGCGAGTTGCTGTACTCTGTCGTCTACTCTAAGTCATCCTAAGTTGTCAAAATGGGCAGGGGTGAGGTGGGTTCTAGGAGTAAGGTCAAGCAGTAATCTGACCAGTTTGTTTTGTGATGTTTGTAATCTTGTTTTTAGTGCCTTTGAGGTGCTTTGGTACCATGAGGTGCAAGCATAGTCGTAGTACCCTTGAATGAGTGCTCCTGTTAGAGTCTTCAGGGTATTCTTGTTTACCAGAGAGGAGATCCGGTACAAGAATCTTGTTCGTTGGTTGCCTTTTTTGATTACATTGGTTGCCATTTTGTCACAGGAAAGATTTACCTCTAGGATGGAACCCAGGTATGTAATTTCATCTTTCCTTGTGACAATATTGTCACACACTGTAACAGAGAAGCCGTTGGTCTTGCTGATTTAGTTATTTGATCCAAAGAGAATGGACTCTGTTTTACCCAGGTGTAATGATAGTTTGTTATCAGTGAGCCAGGTGCAGATTCTGCTGAGTTCAGAGCTCAGGGCTTTTTCAACCTGCAACTTGTTCCTGTCAGAGACCAGCAGGGCTGATTCGTCCGCGAACAGGAACAAGTTGCAGTCACAAGCTGATGACATGTCATTTGCATAAATTATGAACAGTAACGGTCCTAGTATGCTTCCTTGTGGAGGTAGGATTGCATCTAGCTCACTGATAAGCTATCAAAACCAATTGCTTTTAGCTTGTCAATCAGAATGGAGTGATTGATAGTGTCGAAAGCCTTTTGGAGGTCCAGCATGACCATGCCGCACTATTTGCCCGCGTCCACCTCTTGTTTGATGTGGTCATTCAAATAGAGAAGGCATGTGTCAATGGAGTGGGATGTTCTGAAGCCAGATTGGAATTCGTAGATTAGATTTTTTCCGCAAGGTACTTTTCGACCTGTTCATAGACTCTTTTTGCCATGACTTTCGAGATGGAGGGGGGTCACTCTCGCAATTTTGAAGTCTTTGGGGATGTGTCCCTGTTTTATGGAGAGGTTTATTATGTGTGTGATGACTGGGGTGATGGCGGCTGCTGAGTTTCTGAGGAATTTGGAGGGGATATTGTCATGGCCAGTGGCCTTGTTAGGTTGGAGGGCGCTCAGTTTTTTGAGTACCTCAACTTTTGTTACCATTTCAAGTTTGAAGTCGTCTTTGCAGACCCCTAGGTTTTTGTAGTAGGCTAGGATGTGTTCTGCCCCAAAATGCCCTGAGTGGGATGGTAGTTTATTAACCAGTGTTGTGGCTATGTTTGTAAAGAATTTTTTTAAGTATTTGGCCACATCCAGCTTGTCTGTGATGAGAGTGTTTTCTGTCTTTATGTTTATGTTTCTAAATCTGGTTTTTAGTTTTTTGCTGCAGCCTAGTTGGTTGTTGAGTAATTTCCAAAGTTCATGGAAATTGTGTGTCGGTGTGCAGGTATAACATGTAAGGCCTGATCACTGGCTAAATCGATTTTGCGCCGACTGAGCCATTGTTATCCTCTGGGGGAGTGGTAGCACCCAGCTAGGCAAAAGTTACAATTATTTCAACTTTGACCTGTGTTGCAGCTGACCTTACAAAGCTCCACCAATGGGAATACAGCTGTATGTGATGTAAGCTGAATCAACTCCAAGAGTGCATGATGCAAAAGAGATGGTGGAGAAATGAGTCCTCTCTTTGTTTTGGAGTTAAACGGCAAATTTAAAACTGACCAGAATCTATGCAGTTTTTTAGTTGTTTTTACTCAGAAAGCAGACAATTGGCACAAATTGGGGGCGACAGTGGTTCAGGAGGTAGAACAGTCATCTGGTAATCAGAAGATTCCCGGGTGAATGTGAGGCATAAGTTGTAAAGCGCTTTGGATAAAAGTGCTATATAAATGCAGTCCATATAAATGCAGTCCATTTACAAAGCCTTTTCTGCGATCTTTCCCCACTGTCTTTTTTCCCTGTTTCTAACCTAATCTACCCTACATTACCTGGCAGGAAAAGGATTACATCCAAATAATATTGCATGATATCCTTCCTGCCAGTGTTGTAGTACTCAAGTCCGAATCCTGGATTGATTTTCAGGACTTGTGACTCGACTTGGTCTTGAGCACCAATGACTCAGACATTGACTGCATTCGGACTCGGAAGGTGCAGACGAGGATTTTTTTTTATTTGAAATCTTTATTTCGAACATGCAATGAATACAAACAAACCATAACAAAAGCAAAACACAACTCAATCTACATGTTCGAAAAGGAGTAGGAAGAAGTATACACATATTTAATCCTACTCCTTTTCCACTACTCAAATGAGTGTACTATTTTAAAACATAAAAAAAGAAAAAAAGAAATATATATATGCAAAAAATAAAAAAAATAAAAACTATGCTTTCAGTTTAGCTGGTCGTCCACAGTAATACACATTGGCCGTATTACGGGGAGGGAAACTGAAGGGTGGGGATCGGGCATTGTGGACAGCGACTCCTACAGGTCGGTTGGTGCGCCTGCGCAGTAGAATCAAGAAGCGACGGGGGCGGGGCCCCTCCAAAGCCCAGATCCCCGACGCTGAAAGATCGAGCCGCGCAGGTGAAAAGATGCGACGGCTGTTACCTCGAGTATCGGAGGGGACTCGTGCTATATATGACATAGTCCACATTGCAGCCGGCTTGTGGGAGGCAAGAAACAACGTTCAAAGACAGGGGAGGGTTGAATTGGACGATATGAAAATTGGGATGGGAGAAAAATAGAAAATGGGAGAAAAAGTGGATCAAAAAATAATATGTAAAACATGAAAGAAATAAAATAAAAATGTAAACACCCGTGAATATCAAGTCCCTTCCTCATCCCTGTACCTCGTGAACATCATTTCCTTATACATCAGTTTGAATTGTCTCATGTTTGGACATTGCTTTAGCACCACATTTAGACTGTTCCACAGTTTCACTCCACATATTGAGATGCAGTGTCTTCTCATGGTAGTGCGTACATTAAGCACTTTTAAATTGAGTTCTCCCCTCAGATTATAACCCCCCTCCCTATCAAAGAACAGTTCTTGAATGTTTCTTGGAAGTACATGACCTTTTGCTTTATACATTAATTGTGCCGTTTTAAATTCCACAAGATCATTTAACTTTAATGTTTTTGACTTTAAAAATAATATGTTTGTGTGATCACGATAACCTGCAATGTGAACGTTAGGTTATGACTATAACCAAGTTCTGTTAGTTAGGGGCGATGCTTGGCATCGCTACTGCACTATCTCGCGTACGTGCACGCGTACTGAATAAACCACAAATGTACCTCTAATACCAGTATTAGTCTGACCACACCCCTCATCAGCTTACCTTCATAAGCAGGTGTGTGGTCACCTGCTCTCCTCCTTCCCAAGCTTTCACCACAAGGTGAGGACAAGGGCTGCAGCGGCGTCCGATGCCAAGCATCGCCCCTAACTAACAGAACTTGGTTATAGTCATAACCTAACGTTCTGTATCGTTAGTGGCTTAGCTTGGCATCGCTACTGCACAAGGGAGGCCAAGCGGAGCCACTTGGCTGACAAATACACCCCGCTGACAGCCCCCCAAAACCATCAGAACAGGGAGGGCCGAGCCCCCCCGACCCCCCCTAATGGAGGGTAGCCCCCCTATTAGGGACGTCACGGGAGGGCGACGGACCCGACCGTGCGAAGAGGCACTCAAGCAACTCAACGCACAGGGTGAGCAGACCGTGGCTTGACCCCACGACTACACACACGCACAACCCGCATGCCACCCGGGAACGAACGGAGGAACAACCTCGTTACTGCCCCCAGAATCACGGGGTCAAGGGCAAACCCAACCCCGTGGCAAGGCCGTAGCAGCGGAGCACGAAGGAAGACCCAGACCCACCAAAAGGACTGGACTCCCTGGAATGGGGGCCCGGAGAAGTCCATGATGCCAGCATCAAGACCCCACCAGGTGGGCACGTAGTGCCCCGCCCCCCACATCGCCAGCGTATTCGGACAAAGGCCCCTCAGTTACTGCACCTGGTATTCCCAGGCGGAACCAACCAGGCCAGAACCTGCCCAGCTTCCGAGATCGGACGAGACCGGGCGTGTTCAGGTCGGTATGGCCGTAAGCCGAGCGGGCCCCGTCCCCCCAATAGTACACCGCCTGGCACACTGACCCTGCAGAATAGGCAGTCAGCATGGCCGTAAGCACACAAAAAAAAAAAAAAAAGTTAACCAACGGAAGCAGGCAGCGCACCGGGGAAAAACCAGGCAACAGGCTGTTAACCCTAGCCTGGAGACTGCGGACGAGACAGGCGCCAGAGGGGACAGCTGAACACAGCCGCCCCGGCGGAAGGAGCGTAAGCTGGCGGTGTTGCATGACCAAGCCTCCATTTAACAACCCCCACCCAGAGGGGTCGAGGCAGAGAAGGCTGACACGATTGGCAGACGTCATGAACGTGCAGGGGCACCCTCAAACGGTGAACCCGGGAGTTGACACTGCTCCAACACACCAGGGAATCAACCACCTCGGTGTTACCCAATGCGGTGGTTGTTCCTATAACCCCTCAAGAAAAAACTCCAAAACACACCTGCGGGTATACACCGGCTATACCGCAGTACAAGTGTTTCAGTTTCCAAAAAGGGTTAACCCAGGCCTACGGGTCGCAAACATCACTTCGGACCGGGCCTGGCGGTACGGGAAGCACAGGGTCACCAGAGGAGGTCAAAAAACCACCCCCACAGGCCCCTCTTCGCCATGCGTGAGAGAGGAGCGAAAACTAATGGAGAACCAGCCCCTAAGCACACCGTACCTGGTATTCCCCGGCGGTCTCCCAACCAAGTACTAACCAGGACCAACCTGTGTAGCGGCCGAGATCCGACGAGATCGAGCGCGTACAGAATGGCATGGCTGTAAGCCATGACGACAGTGCTGAGTAAAAACATACCCAACCAGGGTCTCCATAGCGCTTAACCCTGTGACACCCAGACCGACCTGGCATTTTTCCCCCTGAAAAAAGCCCAAGTCCCTCAGGGTACCAGAACAGCAGATCTGCATCCCCGGCGGACAACGGGTTCAACTGATCTGGACCAGCGTGACCAGAACCAGTCCCGTGCCCTAACCACGCCGACATGCCTACTCCAGGAGAAGGGCAGATATGCGTGTTGATCTTAACATGAAAAGAAGGCGCCACCCAGACGTCGGGACGAACCGCGCCTGGTGGCCCACCCCAAGGGCGTGAGACCCCACTACATATGTTCAGATCCATCCCGTCATCATCCCCCAGACATGAACGAGAATCCGTCGACAACCCACCCAGGTCATGGGATGTGGTCGCCGGAAGAGGAAAAACCCCCATCTCAGTTGCTTTATAAAAACGCTGTTTCAACCACAAGCAACTAAGGCGTGCCAGTCAATCGCCTGTTTACAGCGAGCTAGCACTATACGTGCGTCGGGACACACCCCCATCAATGAACAGGCTATTTAGACCTGTCATTGAATCCCCAAGGCGCCCAGGGGAACGACAAGAGGGGTGTGACACTCCCTAACTCCAACACTCCTGGAATAGAAAGAAGGAAGCATCAACAGTATGTATCCCAGTCTACACAGCCGGGGTAAAAAATGTTCACATTTTTACATCCCACCACCCTCCCATAGGAAAGAGACGGGGATCCCCAGAGAGACTTCCCACGCGAGCTGTACAGATTGAAAAGAATATATTGCACCTTGAGCCATGTAAAAAACTGGTTTTAGGGCCTCCGGGGAAGAGGCACCGAACCCATACACACTCAATAAACGAATTGAATCGAATATACATACAATAGAAAAGGACCCTTCTAGAGGGTCCACTCACTTTGACAATCTGAGGAGGAAGGCTCTGTACTCTGATGGAGGCTTCCTCACATGGAAGAAGGAGTCCGAACTCACAGAAGGCCTGAGTAGGCGCTTGGTGAGGAGGAGCCCTGACCACCCCCCCTGAAAACAGATCCATCACATGGACCTGAACAGCACACGGAAGTCCTACCAACAGAGACGCGCACGGTGACGTACTCTATGGCGGGGGAATTCCTGCGGTGCACACGCCCAATATACTAGGCCGTGGGACCAGGAACTCCCTCCCCCCCCCCCCCCCCCCCCGTAACGTGCCGAACCGCCACGTGACGGGAACCTTGAAGGACAGGGGGTGTACCCCTGACCGACAGAACAATGGGGAGAGGAAAGGTTACCAGTTCACCCCTTTACGACCCCACACCCATGATACGACGTAACGACAAAAAGAGAATATGACACAGTCATAGTCAGCTCTATGAAGCGTTTCACAGCTCCACACAGCGCACGAGCTAACCTGCTATCTGATTTTTACTAAGGAAAAACACAGAATAGAGAGGGCTCTAAAAACCCCGGTCCAACATACACATGTGCTTCTGTGGCCAGTACAACCCAGTTGTAGGTCACATGACACACACAACCCATCATCACCTACAAAAAATGGCAAAAACACTCAACAGAGGAACGCCGTTTTTTTCACAATGAGAGAATACATCATTCTTGATTAGTATCGACCACAGGCCTTGCTAAGCACACATGACAGCAACCAAACCAATTTCCCTTTAGGAAATAAGTTTCTCCAGCAGATTTAGCACAACCTCAGCAATCAAGCTGAGAGTTACATCGTATCCCTACCACACAAAAGACACAATTAATGCACAACATGTCTGATAGGAGGTGATAAAGTCCCCAGGGAACCGGGGGGGGAAACACAATCCTCCTATTTTACCCTCAATACGGCCAGTTAAAACAGGAAAACCTGTTAATGTGTGAACTCACTGTTCATTGTCATTACAGTCTGAGAAAGAACATTCTTTTACTCACTCGTCACCAAGCATAGCTTCCTAGGTTAGTTGCCTTAGTAGTGAGTACACGGTACACATAAACACCATGATGTTTCTCACACAACAACCAGATCAATACATCACGACCTGCACGGAGAAGCTAACTGCCAGTGACAAAAACAGCTCACACACAACCCGCAACGTATCTCAAATGCATTGCAACAACACACGTTTTGGGAAAAAACACCGTTATTCACAATACATTTAGCAAGGTAAAACCAGAAGACGTGTTATGAGGTCTGGCCAACCCCGTACCTGCCCGGAACGCAGATCAGCGAAGTGCAGTCACAAGCCACCGTAGAACACAGCCGTCCCGTGTTGTTCGATCCGGGCAGCGTCGCCGCTCCACCAGTCGCTACAGTCCTCTTTGTTGACGCAATCCCCGTCTAGGCTCAGGCAGGGTCGACGAACATCCCCTGTCAAGGATGACGTCGTGGTCAAGAGTGTAAAACATGTTAAAAATCAAAGCACGTTCAACAGAATAGCATCAAGCTAACGGCTGCTCCAACCGTTCGGGTGCTATCGCTTCCGCTCGCGAGACGCCAATCTACGACGCACGCGATCAGGAGCGAGCTCCCGGCGGCGCGCGAGAAGCCAAGCTACCCCGCGCCAGGCCACCGACCGGCTAACCGTAAGCTATGAACATGTAAACAATGACATAACACTCACCCAGACAGGCCGCCGTTCTGAACCCTCCTCACTTTTTAAGAGAAAAGAGAAAACAAGACGTCAACACCGCTTCACAACGGTGACATTAACACGTCCGGCGGAATCAGCACAGTACCAACTGGCCTGTATAGCTGACTTTGAACATGAATCTGCCGCTATCGCACATTACATGCACATATCCCCTCGTGAAGGAATACTCTCATTTGGATATGAAAGATGGGGTCTTAACACGGTGACAGAGAGAATCCACTCGTCCAGAACACACAGGGATCACCAGTGTCAATGGTCGCGGCCCACTAGTTAAAACTATAATGGTCGCCAGACCAAGGCCTTCTGTCGCCTAGACGGCTAAACAAAGGACCCTAGCCTGGGGCCGGTTTCCATAAACTTTGTCAAGTAGCCCCCATAGCACTAACAGACAAGTGGAGCCCGCCAGCAAACACTACTCACCCAACCTGGAACGCACCGCTCCTCACAACAGCGGCATGTCCGACAGTTCAGCTGTGGCCTGACAGGTTTCACCCCAACAAACACAGCAAGGAACTGCAGTTGAGAAGCATGCAGCGGCGTGCTCCCAATACGAAAACCGGTGGAGGGTTTGTAGAATGATCATCATCTTCTAGACACTCCAGTACGAAGACAATATCGCCGTATTTTCTCGAAAATAGTGAGAGAGAAAATAAAGATATGATGTCAACGTATCCTTGTTTCCCAAGCTGTTCCTAATCCAATTTCTTCCATCATGGTGTCAAGTGTGGGGATCTACCGAGGCACCTCTTCCTTGTGGTGAAAGCGAGAAGGAGGAGAGCAGGTGACCACACACCTGCTTATGAAGGTAAGCTGATGAGGGGTGTGGTCAGACTAATACTGGTATTAGAGGTACATTTGTGGTTTATTCAGTACGCGTGCACGTACGCGAGATAGTGCAGTAGCGATGCCAAGCTAAGCCACTAACGATACAGAACTATCCTTATGGCCATTTTTATAAAAAGTGGTTGTAGTGTAGACTTATAATTGTTTCCCCAGACTTCAGCACAGTAATTTAAATATGGTAAAACTAGTGAACAGTAGAGAATGTAGAGTGATTTTCTATCCAGAATGTGCTTTACTTTACTCATGACTGAAATGCTTCTTGACAGTTTAGATTGGACATGTTTTATGTGAGGTTTCCAACAGATTTTATGGTCTATTAATTACACCTAGGAATTTATTTTCATAAACTCTTTCAATAATCACATCATTTATTTGAACTTGTACTTGAGTATTTAATCTACAGTTTCCAAATAACATAATTTTAGTTTTGCTCAAGTTCAATGATAATTTGTTTCTATCATTTTTTATTTTTATTTCTTCATTTCAGATGTGATGACCTCTAAAAGCTGCTGGATATTCTCACCAGAAAAAAAAATATTAGTGTCATCCGCAAATAAAATACATTTAAATATATTGGATACTTTACATATCTCGTTAATGTACACGATGAACAGTTTTGGACCCAACACTGACCCCTGGGGGACACCACAAGCAATGTCCAACTTGTGGACTTGGACTTGTTAATTGATAAATAGTTATTTATTTTTATTTATCTTTGTAATAGGCCCTAATAATTTGGCATAAGATATTGATGGCTAGTGCATTTGTTTGGCTATTGTGTCACAAAGTGAATAAACTCCCCTTTGAAGTGGTGTGTGTGTGGCTGTGTCATTTATGTTTAATGTAGACCTTTCTTTATTTGTATGTCAGCTCTTTGACTGCCAGAGTGGAGTGGACTCAACCTTGATGACTTGGACTCAGATTCGGACTAGGGTAATGAGGACTCGACTCGGACTCTTCTTTGGTGACTCGGACTTGGGCTCGGATTCGAACACTGGGGACTCGAGACTCGACTCTTCTTTGGTGACTCGGACTTGAACTCGGACTCAAACACTGGGTACTCGAGACTCGACTCGGACTTGAGATTTAGTGACTGGACTACAACACTGCTTCCTGCTAGCTTGTGTGCCTTCATGATGACAAGCAATATCATACCTGTGACCTGCTGTACCTTGTGGAGAGCAAAGCCCAGAGTGCTTATCATCTGTAGGCTTGTGTATGTAGAGGCTAAGGCTATGGTTAAAGGTTAGTCAATTCAGTGTCCTCACAAGTATTGTAAAAGCAATGTGTGTGTGTGTGTTTGTATGTTCTGTGTGTTGCTTCTTTACTCCCATACAGTAGCCCCATATCAGTGTTGGGTGATATTCTTTACGAGGGCCATAAAGGTCTCATGGACCAGAACATTTACTGCAGAGGAGACACAGCAGCAGCATCACACACGCACGCACGCACGCGCACACACACACACACACACACACACACACACACACACACACACACACACACACACACACACACACACACACACACACACACACACACACACACACACACACACACACACACACACACACACACACACACACACACCACACACAGACCAAGACAAGCCATGCAAACCAACGACAATAAGAGACACGGGCAGAGCAGAGGGTGTGAACAGGAGAGGAAGTTATTGTGTCCCTGGGCTGTGGTGGTGGAACACACGCAATTTGTTGAGTGGAGAGAAGAAATATGGTGTGTTCTTTTTTTCTGTATTCATTGCACGAATACACAGCTGTGCTCTGGCCCTAATCACAACTTACTCGCAGTCAGCAATCTAACAATCTAACTGCTCCCCCTCCGGATTGGAGAGAGAAAGGGAAGGGGGGGTAGCAGCTTTCACAGGAGATCCAGCCCATTGACTCACTGTGGATCAAAACTAATTATCACCAGCACAAATGAAGACAGTAAAAGGGTGTGGGGGGGCAGAGAAGAGAAGAGAAGAGAAGAGAAGAGAAGAGAAGAGAAGAGAAGAGAAGAGAAGAGAAGAGAAGAGAAGAGAAGAGAAGAGAAGAGAAGAGAAGAGAGAGAAGAGAAGAGAAGAGAAGAGAAGAGAAGAGAAGAGAAGAGAAGAGAGAGGAGAGAGAGGAGAGGAGAGGAGAGGAGAGAAGAGAAGAGAAGAGAAGAGAAGAGAAGAGAAGAGAAGAGAAGAGAAGAGAAGAGAAGAGAAGAGAAGAGAAGAGAAGAGAAGAGAAGAGAAGAGAAGAGAAGAGAAGAGAAGAGAAGAGAAGAGAAGAGAAGAGAAGAGAAAAAAGCAGAGAGGAGAGGACAGGAGGGGAAACTGTTAGGTGATGCTTGTGTTCATTATTATCAGAACTGGAAAGGAATATAATCAGAAGGAAATCCATGCACCACCGCATGCTAACCACTCCTTTATTTTTCCATTTGCATTTATTTAGCAAATCAATTGGTATTTAGCATGCAGTGGTGCATGGATGAGTGGTTTGCCTCCTGTTGCACCTGCCAGGATTTTGGTGTGCAGATATTAATTTCTGTGCAGTTGGTAGAGTAGGTACAACACTGGAAAAGCATATTTACTGTTCCACTGTGACTTGTTTACAAGTTACAGTAATATGTTGATATACATGCCTCATATCTCAACACATAGCAACCGTTGTTTCCAACATGGAGGACAAATGGCCATTCTAGGCATTCTGTGAAAGGCCTCTATATCTGATAATATCATAACCAAGAAATTATAATAGCTTAGCCTTCTAGTTGGGTGTGATTGAATGTCCTTCTATGCACGCAAAGTGACAACACTGTTCTGGTCAATTTTAACAACGCGATTATCCAAAAACCAACCGTTTACGCGGCTCTATACAACGTGTCAGTGGATGTGCCGAGTCCATCCCGGGTGCACGTCTGCTACTTACTGTAGCAGCTCTGTGATCCACAGGAATTTGTTTTGAAGCCAGGGTGACGTAATGGACGTGAGTAATGATGATGAGTGCCTTCACGCAGAGATCCAGAGCCCTTATCGGCCCGAGCCTCCATCAGCCTTGAGCCAGAGACATTTTGTTCTCATGGGGTTGCGGTGGCAGCAGCAGTGAGGGGAGGGGGGGGGGGGGAGTATAGGACTTGTCACTCTTGGAACACAAACAAACAGGACTCAGGACATGGAGATCTCTTGCGCTCACCCTCCTCTCCCCTCCCTCTCACGTATTCTCCTCCCTCGCTGCCTGTTTTCTGTACGAGCTCGCATTGGACGACCGTAACGGAACATTCTCAACATTCCAGGCGTTCTGATTGGACGCCGTGCGCCCCTCTGAGGACACTGCCTTGGCCTTTCGGGTTCATTCACAGTGGCTTATTACCAGCAGCCATCGTCCTCATTTTCCTCAGCCGAGGAGCAGCGCAGATGACTCGACGATAGTCATGCGTCTGCTGACGGGCCTCTGGCCGAGCCACAAACAAAAACACTGGCCGCTGTACATGTTGTGTTTTCCGAGGTTGTCTTTGAGATGTACCGACAGGGACGTCAGAAGGGTTACACTTCCTCTAGTGCACGGCGCCACTCGCCGAACTATGGCGTGCGTCAGAGATGCATTTCATCGCTGATTAGACTCTCAAGGGCTCTTATGGGTCGTCCTCCACAGTGGCGCAGGTCGAAAAATGATTTCTGGGCGGGCCTAAATACATGTGGGTAGACCAAATCTTTCCCAGCAAATATTGGCTTATGGTACAGGCTTAGAAAAAAAGAACAAATGTGGACCAAACTAATAAAATTTACTTTGCAAGCAAGCCCGTTTAATGTAAATAATATCTCAGTAGAGAAAACTGGCCCTTTATAACACACTCAAGAATAATTGTATTATTATAGCTTATACCCAAACCTAGGAGAGAACATTATACATAGCTGGTGCCGCCCAGTGCTGGACACAACAGCACCGCATAGCCTGGCACAGCAGCCACATAACCACACACACACACACACTATACATTATCTGTCAGACACAACAGCAGCAGCAGGCGGATAGAACACCTGCATCAACATACTCAGTAAAGAATCCATGACACCTGAACACAGCCTACCACAGCAGCCACTTAAACCACACACGTCACATACAGCTGGCAGACAAAACAACAGCAGCATGAAATCAAATTGTACACCCATAAAAAACGATACGTTACCCAATAAACAACAATATTGAAATAGGTACTACAGGTATTAGTCATACATTGTGAATGAGCTTACTTTTGATGGTTACAGCAGGGGATGACGGGGCTTTGAACACTTTCATTACACAACATTTCATTACAGTCCAACAATTCACAATGTTATGAACGCGCTCGATAGCAGAGTTTAGTCTGTATGTCACCGCTGATGCTCAGATGACAGATTGTACCGATTGACCGTTGAGGAAAGAGTCTTTCTGCTTGTCATGGGTGGTGAGGGCATATAGGAGAGGATTCATGTTGGGAACTATGTCTGGAGCATCAAGTACTTTAGTGAGGGATGGGAAAGGCTGTGTCCATGTACTACATCTTCCACAGCAAACTGAGAACTGTGTGCTGGCTGTACATCTCGTTAACTACTTAGCACTTAACACAAACTGGCAGGAGCTGGTGTCTGGGTTGAGAATGATGGCTGCACTTCTCTTCCTCTTGCTCCTCTCACGCTGTCTTTTGGTAAATGGTGCATTTATATAGGGCTTTTATACAAATTCACTCATTCACACACCAACGGCGGAGGCAACCATGCAATGTGCCAACCTGCTCATCGGGAGCTGTTAGGGGTTAAGTGTCTTGCTCAAGGACACTTCGACGGGCTGCCCGGGAGGAGCAGGAATCTAACCAGGAACCTCCAGATTACCAGACGACTGCTCTACCTCCTAGCCACTGTTGCCCCATCTTTTTGTGATAAACTTAAGCAAACTGTTTCCTTTAACCATAACGTACATTAAAAGCAATTATAGCTGGCGGGAGGCTTCCATTCCTCTGTACAATCAATGCACAGGCTGTAACGATGAATGAGAGAGATGGGGCTGCTCCCTATCTGCCATTTGCAAAATGTACTCCCACTCAAAAATCCAGACCCATCATCATCAAATGGTAAACAAGAAGCAGTAATTGTTTAATTTTATTGGTCATAGCCAAAGATATATAATTTAAGTAGTATTCATTGACTGATGTCCATTGGATGATCCAGCTTTGACTCCACATATTCATAAAAACTAAGCCTTCTGATTGAGTGGCCAATACTGCCTATATGCCACTGGTCCTCCATGACCTCGCGGTCACTGTAGAGATGTAATAACCATATTCCTTGGTGAGACGCTAAAGATACATGTGCCATAAGTTGTACCAGTAATATACTGTATAATGCATAATACTAGTGATATTATATGTCACTTGACACCTTTATACAGTACTGTGAGTGCTTACCACCTGTAAAGAGTAAGATAAGATATTCCTTTATTGATTGAAAGCTTTATTAACAGATTGCAGAATGGGTACAGTACAGTACAGCTCAATACATACAATTGTTAAGGGGATGCAGACCAGAGAAAGACTTTCGTCTTGTTTACATCAGGGTCCCCCATTTTCAATTCATCATAACATATATGACACACACAACATACAGATAGACAGTACTGCTACATCCAGGGGCGTATTTGACGCCGGGGACATCGGAAAGTGTCCCCCCCACGTTTTACCGTCCAAAGAGCTGAGTCTGACTACCTGTTCTATTATTATGCAAAGAGCAGTAGATGGGGGTCGCATTCTTGCCCTGCAAGGGCCAAGTACCCACTCGCTAAAGTACTTGTCTTTGCATAATAATAGCTTGGGTCGTCAGCCTAGGTGTGTGTTAAAATACGTCAAACATTGTTTACACTGTCAACTGATAAACTGGAGAAATCCAGTGACTGCTGTGAAAGTGCAGCTGACAACAAGGGAAAGACCATGTGACGGCTTGGAAAGACAGCTGACAGGAAGGAAAGACCCCAACGGGGCTGTCATGGACTAGCTATCCATGATGGCAGGCTCCGTCGCTTAATTAAGTGCACAAAAGCCACCCCTCATTGCTACGAAAAGTCTAAAGAGAAAAACACCCCTAGAGTCTGCGAGAGCGGGGGCGGAAGATGACTCATCGGCTGACCACCCGGTAACTGACTCTGGAACGACGACGAACCAGATAATCGGCACATCAACTGAAGGACAGGAGCACAGAGTATGTAGCTGTGGCTGGTCCAAGGTAACATCCATCAGAGGCCTACGAATACATCAAGGCCGGATGAAGTGCTTGAAGAAAGTGAGGCCGGGATCTCGCATTGACCATTATCTTCTGAGAGAAAGGTCAAGTCAGGCGAGTGAAGCTCAGCGGCAGGATTTAACCCACAGTCCACCGAGCATCAGTACCCCGGCTGAAAGTAATTCAAGCACATCAGAGAACTTGGAACCAAGTCACTTGCAACCTTCTTTGGAGCTGAAAGAAGAGCATCGAGGGGTAAAAGCAGAGGGGGGCACACCTGGGACGCCAGGTGTTGCCGTTGAGCCCTTCGGAGGTGTCGTGGGCCTGTCAACGAAACACCAATGAAGGAGGGTGCCCACCTGAAGACCCCAGTGAAGCTTTTACCACTACCCCATTCAAAAAAGTGCTGATTATCTAAGGGATTGTAATATCTAGTCCTATAAGCTCAACTTCTATTATAACCCTCCCAAATCATATTCAGAAAGTATCACAGAGACTTCTATTGACCAAGGAATTAGTTATTATTTCGCGGTTTATTCACATAACGTTATATTGTTTACACTGTCTTTCTTCTATTATAACCCTCCCAAATCATATTCAGAAAGTATCACAGAGACTTCTATTGACCAAGGAATTAGTTATTATTTCGCGGTTTATTCACATAACGTTATATTGTTTACACTGTCTTTCTTCTATTATAACCCTCCCAAATCATATTCAGAAAGTATCACAGAGACTTCTATTGACCAAGGAATTAGTTATTATTTCGCGGTTTATTCACATAACGTTATATTGTTTACACTGTCTTTCTGCTATTATAACCCTCCCAAATCATATTCAGAAAGTATCACAGAGACTTCTATTGACCAAGGAATTAGTTATTATTTCGCGGTTTATTCACATAACGTTATATTGTTTACACTGTCTTTCTTCTATTATAACCCTCCCAAATCATATTCAGAAAGTATCACAGAGACTTCTATTGACCAAGGAATTAGTTATTATTTCGCAGTTTATTCACATAACGTTATATTGTTTACACTGTCTTTCTTCTATTATAACCCTCCCAAATCATATTCAGAAAGGCACACACACAACATATTCCAGTTAATGGTATATTTTTTTAATGATTCGTTATGGCGTAATCAATACTTCCATGCGTATAAATTGCGTTAGCAACCTCCGTGTTTTGGGGGTAGTCATCAGAAACCTCGGATCCGGGATTCGCTCCCATCCGTCGGGCAAGAACTGTGGGTTTTCAGCCTCTCTCTCTGGAGCTTAACGGAGTTTCTGGAGGAGTTTCTGGATGAGCTTGTCGCGGCTCATGCGCATGCGCACGCTCAACCAATCAGAGAGGGGCTTCGCTCAACCAATCAGAGAGGGGTCTGCAGAAATAGAGTTCAACCAATCAGAGAGGGGTCTGCAGAAATGCGGCTACGAAATGTAGAGACGTCACTCGCCACCAGTGATGCCGGTAACGCGTTACTAAGTAACGCGTTATTGTAATCTGATTACTTTCCCCCGAAAATAGTAATCTAACGCGCTAATCTTTAAAAGCCAGTAATCTGATTGCAGTTACTTGTCCAAGTGGCTGTGCATTACTATTTCGTTACTATCTCATCATAAATTCATAATGCAGGCGGAAAGCAGTATTTTATTTCGTTTTCGACAGTCAAAAATACATTTTGAGCTGTTTTTCTTTTGGGAGTGACGTAGTGTGGCAGTGAAAGGGTTACACAAGAATGTGTCCCGCGGGCCGCGGCGTGACTGGACACTCTGTCTGTGAGTGACTCTGCCTTGGTCCAATCACATTCCCCATCCACAGTCTGCGAATCAGAGGCAGAGTAGGGCGGGTCTTCACAGCACGTCATGTGACATATGCGCCAATTGTGTGACAGCAGGGCTCCGTCGTCGGAGAATTCCAGTGTGAGTTTCTGTTCAGACTTCCATCCCAAAACGCTCGTCAGTCACTACTTCACGTTCATATGCGGAGGAAACAAAATACTGTCTACCGCTAAAAACAGCACATCCAATTGCATTGAAAGCATCTGGAATCACAACACTAGCCGACGCTTCGACTAGGTACAGGAGGAATCGGAGGCCAGCCAAACAGCAAAAGAGAGAGATAGTTTCTTTCCCTTTTGATTAATGTATATTTGATGGTGGCAGAGCAAAAGCTCTTATTTGCCAGATTTACAGTTAATTTACATGTTAAAGAGAGACGAATTGAAAATGGGGGACCCTGATGTAAACAAGACGAAAGTCTTTCTCTGGTCTGCATTCCCTTAACAATTGTATGTATTGAGCCGTACTGTACTGTACCCATTCTGCAATCTGTTAATAAAGTTTTCATTCATTCATTCATTCAGACTGATTGTATGTTTATAGAGAGACATTTATAAAAACAATTTAATAGTTACAGTTGATATAATTGAATAGTTCAGCCTGCATTTGTTAGATGTGAATGGATACACTGGTTTTGTAAAACCACTGGCTGGCTGCTCTAATGCTGTGAGCATCATAGACTGTTGCTTTACCATACTTGATGGTACAGAAGCTGAAGCACTAGTTTAACAATTTACGTTATGTGCAGAGAAACAAGTTAAAAACAATTTATGCACTTTCAATAAAGCGTTTAAAAAAAACGGTTGGGGGAACGACGACGACTTCGTAACCTAGTTACTTTCAAAGTAACTAAGTTACTCTGATAATCAAGTAATCAGTAAAGTAACTTGGATTACTTTTTAAAGGAGTAATCAATAATCAGTAATCGGATTACTTTTACAAGTAATCTGTGGCATCACTGCTCGCCACGCCCCCAAATCTGTCCCCGGCACACATTGAGAGAGAGTTACGCCACTGGCTACATCTATACATTTATTTATGACATATCAGATTTGCAAATACAGTACTGTTTGTGATACAAAAAGTGTCCAGAAAAGAGTGTATATACATTTGATGTAGAAACTGTACATTGGAGGAGGTTGGGTAGGTGGGGTGGGGACTGTACATTGGAGGTGTGTGTGTGTGGGGGGGGGGGGGGGGGGGGGGGGGGGGGGGAGTAGTGAGTCACGACTCACGACTCACTAAGATAATATAGCTTGTTCGGTGAAAACAGATCCAGGCTGTATTGACTTGAACATTGACGACACAATGACACAAGAAAGAAAGATGTGTGAGGATGTAGACTTTTATTTTGAAGGTGCTTTGAGCAACACAGGAATAAGTAACAATAACCACAGGTTTAATAGATTAGATTTCAGGGGATTTCTAAGGATTCATGGTAAACGTCCCTCCGTTTAGTCGTGAGTCATGCTGTTCCACCAAACCTACGCAAATATCCCTCCCCGTTTGTCTCTCTCTCCTCCCTGTTTCTGTCTCTCTCTCTCTCCCTCCTCGTCTCTCTCTCTGTCACACAAACACACGCACGCACAGACACTCACGGCCGAATTCCCCTCCCCCCTCACTATGCGCGGCAAAGCTAGAACACTGTATTCTCCGCTGCCACCAATCCATGCCCTCATTTTAAACATATCTCCTGTCTAATTCACTCAGTTACGTAACAGACAATTATACAACCGACTGCCGTCACAAGGGGACTTCAAGCACAGCAGGCGAGAGGGCAACCATGCAGAGGAAGAGAATAAAATGTCTTTAGCCGTTTTAATAGTGAGGGAATAGAGCTTAAACCCCCCCCCCCCCTCGTAAATGGATGATAATGAATGAATGAGAGAGAGGAGGAGGGATAGATATTATAATATTTTCATTAGGGATGTTTTTCTCTGCAGCAGCTGAAGAATTCAAATGTACCACAAACCAGAGTGGTCCAGTTCTGTACAACTGCCAGAAATAAGTTAATACGCAACACACCACACCACATCCATAACAGTATGGAGTGGGAGTTGCATCTGCCCATGGCTAAACCAGGCTTTCCTAACGTTGGGCTTTATATCTCAAACTATCTCAGTTTGTATAGCAAAATATAAAATGGATGTAATAACATCATAATAATGTATAATAACGACAGAAATTATTAAACTCAAATTCGGCACTGCTAGACGAACAATACCACTTATCTTTAAATCCATCTTCCTTTCTTGTTGATGAAAGTGGTCGATCTCATGGTCATAAGGTTAAATCCAATAAAAGGTCCTTCTTGATGGAAAACGGAGGCTAACTTCAAAGTGCTAACAGTAGACCAGCTTTTAAACAAACTGTAGAAAACGTTGCATCAATTACTCTTGTTGGGAAGCTAACTTGGTGCTAACAGTAGAGCATTAGTCGTGTAGAAAACGTTGCATCAATTACTCTTGTTGGGAAGCTTTTATTGCACTTACAGTCAATTAACTAGATTTTGTTCCGCTCCATGTGTGTGGAGGGCTATAGCCCCGGCCTCGGTGAAACACACAGAGCACTAGCAGAGAGGAGTGATTTTGTAGGCTGCCGCCCACCCAATCAGAAGTTGGAAACTACGTTTTTTTCCTGTGCTATTTTTACATTGGCTTATTGTAATACATTTTATGTAATTTTTTTGCTTTGAATGATGGAGGCAAAGGAATGTTTGTCCTCAATATGGGGTCATCTGGCAAAAAAAAAATTGGGCACCGCTGGGTAATACTGTTTAGCACATCATGGGGTTTGTGGAGAGTATCATCGGCTGCAAATTGCTGACCATCCTGGGCCTGCAGGACTCCACGGCAAGGAAACACACAGGGAAGATTGTTGGGGGACATCCAGGGATTAAAGCAAAAGAAAATCTCCTGACTGAACTTTTTTTCAGGCCAAGTCATATTCTTATTTTAACCTCCACTGCATTTTTATTTTAGTAGCGTTAGCGTTTTAAGGGAGCCTACTTGTAGAGCCTACTGTCCTGACTGTGACTATAGACCCTATTGTTGTGGTTGTTGCGCCAGGCAGGGAGGCTGTGTGCTGGAGAGCGCAAATGCAAGTCTTGTGGCTAGCTTCTGATTGATGGCGAGCTAGCACCCTTTTCCCATTACTGCCACACTGTAATTTCCTGTGGCATACGTTGCAAAAACACACACCTGGCTTTTTTAGTTTTTTTGCACCATGAACTAAAAGGCTTGTTATCAAAAATAAAGATTCCGCAGGAATTGCCCTTTACTGGAATACACACAACACCGTGTCATTTTCCGGCTGATTTATTTTCAAATAAACGCTAGATTATCGATAGTATATGTGTACTTATGCACGCTAGAGAAGCGGGCTGAAAAATCGGTTATCTATGACCTGGTCAGCGTCAGTGTTGGGCAAGTTACTTTTAAAAAGTAACTAGTTACAGTTACTAGTTACTTCTTTCAAAAAGTTACTAAATTACTTACTCAGTTACAAATTATAAAAGTAACTAGTTACTCCAGAAAGTAACTATTGCGTTACTTTCAAGATTTTTTTTTACATAAACAACATACACAAATCTAAACTATTTTAATGTTGCTGTGGGACAAAGTGAGACTAGCCTCCAATCAAATACCATGTATGTAGATATTATAATTACTATGTTTATATAGTGGATCATACAAATACAAACACAATAGATGTTTTGGAACTTTTGATGTATTGCCCCTCAACAGGCCACAACTGGGCAACATTAAATTATGCTTGTTAAGCACTATACCAAAAATAAATAACAAATATATACTGATTGATTGAACATTTTAATTAATTAATTGCAGAATGGGTACAGTACAGTACGGCTCAATACACACAATTGTTAACACTTTCGCGGCCACTGGGATGAGTCTAATTAATCTCAAGAGGACCGGGATATGTAAACAGACGTGGGGCTGTTTGTAGAGCTAAATCTATACTTTATAGTATTGCTATCTGTCCATTCTCATTGTGAATTGAGACCATAAACAGTCCCTTCAAAATGGCTTAAAGAAAAAAAAAATCAATACGTTCTCATTTTATAGCGCCGTGAATATAAGAATTATACCGGATTTGGTCTAGTATATTTCCTGGAAGCCGAGATAATGGGCTAATAGCTAATAACGTTAAATCCAATGGCATTTCGGTTATAGATACGCTCCAGTTAAAACTCAAACTGCATATGATCGGCACGATCCTCACGCATGTATGCATGAAAGGGGGGGGGGGGGGGGGGGGGGGGGGACGTCGTTTCTGATTATTGATTAGCAATAACCGCGTTAGCCTCATTAGCCTCATAGGCCAAACGCCTGGATGGCTATCAAAACAACGCCAGATCGGGATGTACTTTACGTGAAAAAGATCTTACCGTGGTCCGGTGGGATCCCCCGAGCATTTCCCCGTTGTCGATCGCCATCTGGTAGATCGATATGTCCATTGGCTGATGATAAATCCCCTTATTGCATGGTGAAATCTGCGATGCAAAACGTAATCCAAGCTACAGGCTGCAGATCCAGAATCGAGCTAACATAAAACTCCATTGAAAGTAAAAAAAAAAGTCCACCGTTTGGCCACAGGGAACACTGCATTATCGCGATAGCGCCCCTAAGAGGATCTGGCCGGTATTGCACCTTCTCGAATTCAAAGAGTAGGGTATATCTGCAGTGCCGCTCGGCGACCTTGAATAGGTTATTAAAATGGAATAAAAGCAATAACAACTTGCCACGGATTTATCCGTGCTTCTGTCCACAACGGGTGGAATCGAAACACGGATATATACGTTGTTCGTCCCCATTGTGTTAACACATTCCCTGCCACGCAATTTGAGCATCTTATACCACTCTCTGCCACCACTCTAAGTCTATGGAGATGTTCACCTTCTTTGCAGGGCTATAACTTTTTAAATTGTATTGGTAAATTGACATTACTATGGCCCATTCAACATCGATTATCTATCGTTCAGGATATGGGAACGTTATACTTTTTCATTCATACATTCATACGAAAATACCGTCTAGAATATAAATATGTTTTTATCGTTTTCTGCAGTAATTCCTAGAACGCTAGTTATAGGCCTAAACGCATAATATAGATTATCGATTGCATGGATTGGATTATTTATTCGTGATACACGCTATATTAAAAAATCCAACTGAATACGATCCTAAACGTTATGACTCATCATGCGTGGATGAACGGGGGGGGGGTCGTTTATAAGTCTGTGATCATCAGTAAATGCTTTATGTAGTATGGGTTGATTTATTGATCAGTTGGTTTGTAAACAAAGAAATGTACAATCGCCTTGAAAATGACGTCAGCGTCCTCTTACCGTTGGTCAATGAGACTGGAGCAGAAAGATCCCACTTATTTGACGGCGATCGAGTCGATCCATTTCCGGTTTGTATAATAATAATACACGCCCAAATCATGTCGATTATTGAGTTATGGCAGCGATCCATATACGCGGTGTGTGTCTAGAGTCCCGCGACAATATGTGAGTGCCGGACGCATTTCCCAGACGCACCGAGATCGACTCGTCCATTTCCGGTTTGGTAACTCGCCGATCATCCACCAGGCGGCAGTATTGAAGCGTTGCAGAGTTGTGCTGAGTCCCACTGCATCAGACCAGGCTCCGTGAGGGAATTATGAATAACATGGCGAAAAAATGAAATATGATCTCAATAACGCCGTACGCCGTGGAATGGCAGAATTCGCATGAACTTGAAACATGTCGTAAGCCGTTTCCGGCGTGGGATGTGTTAAGGGGATGCAGACCAGAGAAACACTTTCGTCTTGTTTACATCAGGGTCCCCCATTTTCAATTCATGACATTTATGACATACACAACATACAGATATAAGAATCTAATCTAATCATCTAAACTAATCTAATCATGACATTTAAGACATGCATGACATACAGATATATATATATATCTCTGAGCACCAGACTGTGTTATTAAACCAGGAAGTGCAGCACTATGTTGATAAGGCTGTCAGCAGTAGAGCCACTACTGCAGTGCCCTGCGCTGCAACACAAGAGTGAACAAAAAACGCTCATGGACCCGCGGTTGACTGCTCGCTTGTGTTGTTCGTTGGATTTGTTTTGGATTATTTGGGCTCGCCAAACAAACTATCAAAACGTACACTACACGGACCCGTGGTCTCACGCTGACTGAGTCGCTTCGCAGTGTGTAAGACTCTGGATGCTTTAGACACCCGCCCACCTCTACCTCTGATTGGCTTACCATGACATTTTACTCAACCTCAGCCAATCGCGCACTGCCCACTAACCAGGAAGAACAGTATGCCTCTCGGTGCAGAGATCTGTCTGATGAAAGAAACAGGTTCAATCATAGTAACGTGGCAAATTTTTTGGCAGTAACGGTAACAGCGTTATTAAGATTGGAATAGTAATCCGTTAGATTACTCGTTACTGGGGCGCCCTCGTGGCGCATACCATAGTGCCTTGCGCACCTACGCGGCCGACCCGGGTTCGATCCCAGCTCCCGTCGTTATTTGTCTCATGTCTCCCCCACCTCTCCTCCCGTTCGCCCTGTCCTCTGTCGGTCCTGCGTGACCAATAAACCTGTAAAAATGCTAAAAAATTATTAAAAAATAAATAAATTACTCGTTACTGAAAAAACTAACGCCGTTAGTAACGCTGTTACTTATAACGCCGTTATTCCCATCACTGGTCAGCGCTAACGTCATACACGCACACACACAGACACATTGTGAAATATGTGAAAAAAACATCTGATTACCCCAAAACTGGTAAAATAGATTCCTTACCTCAGATCAGATGTTCTGCAAAAAGATTATTCCAATTCCTGATCGCCATTCCAAATATCGATCGCATTTATTGATCCTCGAAACAGATAATCCACGCTGCTTTCGGTTGCCCCAATGAATGCAATAGTCTCCGGTTACATGCCTGAGAAGTAAAATGTGGAATCCGGAGTTTTCTTTTCACATGCATTTTCATTGAGTCCATTCCAATGGGTGCAATACCATCCGGGAGACGATAGGGGGCGGTATTTGCCCTTTTCGAGCTCATAGACAATGATACCGTGAGGCTGGATTGATGAAAAATGTATGGATATCGCTAATAAAAGAAATAACGATTAAATAACGAGATTTCTCATCATTGGCACTCAACGCATGGTGGCCAACAACGAGATTTCTTGTCGTTGGCACTCAATGTGTTAAGGGGATGCAGACCAGAGAAAGCTCTGTCCCCTCGTTGAGAAACCTGCCCGCCGTTCCCCACCCAGTCCATGGCTGACAGATCCAGTGAGAGAACAAAGACAGGTCCTGAGAGCAGCTGAAAGGAAGTATAGAAAGTCACGCCTCACTGCTGACATCGACACATATCACAACCTCTTGTTAACATTCTCCAAAACCATTACTAATGCCAAAGCTTCTTTCTTTCACCATAGGATCGAGGCCTCTGCCAAGAATCTTCGCAAACTGCATGCTACCATGTCCTCCCTCCTCACCCCCCCTCCCTCATCTTTCTCTGCCGAAGACTTTGCGATCTTCTTTGAGGAAAAAGTGGAGAACATCCGCAGCTCCTTCTCCCAACCCCCACCCATTCCAAATGCTGAATCGAGAACCTCATCCTTCACTCTGTCATCTTTCTCTCCCATTACAGAAGCCGAGACCCTGACACTGGTAACGTCGAACCGTCCGACTACATGCCAGCTGGACCGGCTACCTTCCCCACTCCTCCAGACCATAGCACCAGACATCCTCCCATTCCTAACTGCAACCATCAACTCCTCACTCAACTCGGGGGTGGTCCCCACCTCCCTAAAACAAGCCCGAGTCACGCCCCTCATAAAAAAAATATCCCTGAACCCTACCGTCATAGGCAACTACCGTCCTGTCTCTCTTCTCTCCTTCCTTTCTAAAACACTTGAACGTGCTGTATCCAACCAACTTACTGCTTATCTCTTACAGAATGACCTCCTAGACCCTAATCAGTCAGGCTTCAGGACTGGTCACTCCACAGAGACAGCCCTCATTGCGGTCACAGAGGCACTTCACTTAGCAAAAGCGAATGGCCTCTCCTCTGTCCTGATTCTCCTAGATCTATCTGCAGCCTTCGACACAGTCAACCACCAGATCCTCCTCGCGGCCCTCGCAGGAATGGGAGTGGCTGGCTCTGCGCTGACATGGTTGTCATCATACCTCAATGACCGCTCCTACCAAGTGTCATGGAGAGGGACCCTGTCGGCCACCCGCCCCCTGCGGACGGGTGTCCCCCAGGGCTCGGTTTTAGGACCCCTTCTCTTCTCCCTCTACACTAAATCACTGGGTAACATTATCACGTCTCATGGCTTCTCCTACCACTGTTATGCCGACGATACTCAACTCTTCCTCTCCTTCCCTCCCTCAGATATCCACGTCTCTGAGCGGATCTCGGCCTGTCTGTCCGACATCTCTGCCTGGATGACGACCAACCACCTCAAACTGAACCTAAGCAAAACAGAATTGCTCCACCTGCCGGCCAAATCCTCCCCCCTGACCGACCTTTCCATCACAGTCGAGAATGCAGCTGTGACCACGTCCCCGACCGCCAAGAACCTTGGTGTTGTCCTCGACGACCAGTTGAACTTCTCTGCTCACATCGCAGCGACAACCAGAACCTGCCGATTCCTCCTGAGCAACGTCAGAAGGATCCGCCCCTTCCTGACAAAAGAAGCCACCCAACTCCTCGTCCAATCAACAGTCATCTCCCGCCTCGACTACTGCAACGCACTGCTCGCTGGCCTCCAGGCCAATGCCACTAAGCCTCTTCAACTCATTCAGAACGCAGCGGCCCGCCTGATCTCAAACCTACCGAAGTCGGCCCATGTCACCCCACTTCTTAGGGACCTGCACTGGCTCCCCATTGCTGCACGAATCCGCTTCAAGGCCCTCGACCTAGCATACCGTGCGGCAAAGGGAACTGCTCCCGCCTACCTCCGGTCAATGGTCTCTAACTACATACCCTCAAGACCCCTACGCTCTGCATCTTCTGGCCGCCTCAGACCTACTCCTATCCAAGCTCCGGGAGGGTCATCAAAGAGAAGTCGCCTATTCTCAATCCTTGCCCCACAATGGTGGAATGAACTACCCACCCCAGTTAGGACAGCCGAAACACGTCCAATCTTTCGCCGTCGACTAAAGATGCACTTCTTCAACCATTATCTGAATTAAAAAAAGAAAAGAAAAAGAAAAAATTATCTAACCCTAACTAACCATACTGTCATGCACTTGTCCTAATAAACTAACCTACACTGTAGCACTCAACACTTTGATGAACATTGTTACTCAGCTGATAGAGTTGTGCCCTTCCTGATGGCTTGTCGTACAGAACTTGTAAGTCGCTTTGGATAAAAGCGTCAGCTAAATGACTAAATGTAAATGTAAAATGTAAGAGGTTTGTCTTGTTTACATCAGGGTCCCCCATTTTCAATTCATAGTGACATTAATGACATACACAACATACATGACATCATGACATTTATGGCATAGGGACATACAGGTATATATTACTGTTACATTTGTGACATATATACGATATGCAAATATACAGTACTGTTACCCATAGATCCTAACAGAGATTATATACATATGATGGGGAGGAGACTGTACATTAGGAGGGGGTGGGGGTGGGTGGGAGAGAAATATACATACGGTGGGGAGAGAATATATACATACAGTGGGGAGGAGACTGTCTACAGATACACCTGTGTGATGTTGCTACGGAGTTAAGGTAATAAAGGATACTCACAACCACAGCAGAGGACTCACGTATTTGTACTGTGAAGTAACACGACAATGACAAATGTGTTGTTTCTGTTTTTCTTTTTGACATAGTTGCGGAACACGGAACAAGTTAACAACTCACAACTACAGCCCCCAGTAGCCTAGCCAGTCTCTTGAAACACAGCTATCTTCAAACTTCCATTCCTCTCGAAACTTTCTTTTGTTAGGTGGTCCCGCTCATCCTTTTCGTCTGAGAAAACCGCGGTGGGCTTTCTTTTTAGTGGCCGGCTTACTCCTTCCATTCAACGCTATTAAGCTAACGTTAGCTAATCGGTATAGCAGGCGTGCGTAATGTTACAGTGCAAGCAGGTACATAAGCAGGTGGTGGATGTGACGTCGGTAAACAAGGACAGACCTCTCAGACCTCGCAAATGTCACTCACCAAACCTAAAACCTGCCCGCAATTGGCGCTTGGTGGGTGCTTATGTTGTTCCGTCTACAAATCATATTATCCGTCACGACTCCTAATCAAATTGACGGAAATCCGTCCCAAGACGGAATGCTTTAATGCCTGGGGACATCTCTCATCTGGTCACCATTTATTCCAAAACACTACCCTTTGGATAATAGTCCCACTCAATAAAGATTGGGATTCTGCCCCCTGCCTTTGTCTCACTCTATGTTGAAAGACCGGGGACGTTTGACAGGTTCCTATAAGGGGTTGGAGTGATTTGTTCCCCATTAGTGAGGTGTCACAGCTGGGTAAAATATAGGCTAGCAGGTATGGATATAGTTCAATCATTGGATGTTTCTCTGAACATGGCTCTTAAAGCCCAACCTCCAGGTTAAACCCTACTGATCAATTATGGGTAGTTTACATCATTGGTATATAATTTCATTATTTATTTTTTTCCATTTGACACCGGAAATGCCACTCTGAAAGAGTTAAAAAGGTCCACGCACGAATAACATGCACGCGCGAATCAAAAAAGCTTATCAAACGCCGACGTCACAACAGGACAACAGGTGCATATTAATGAGCCGAATCTAAAAGCTTATCAGACGCTAGCACCTAGCACGGCCGTGACGTCACTTCAGGAAACGTATGCCTTATGTCCGTCCGGGTCATAGTACTAGATCAATGGTGGCTCACTCGGTGCATCACAGTTAGCCTATATCTCCACCGTCCCTGCTACAGTCGGGACTACTGCACTCACTGACGTTAGCCTATAGCCCGCCGTCCCTGCGGGTGGTTCTCTCCTCTTTGTGTGCCCCCGTCCCCGCGGAGGAGCTTGTGGACTCGACAACAGCGGCGGCTGCAGGGCTAGTTAGCTCATAGCTATCGTGTAACACTAGCCTTTACGGGCTCGAGCACCCTACGGCTGCCGCCACCGTCGCGTCCATGGGCCCCCCGGCAGGGCACCCGTGGGGACGGGGGTGTACAGAGAGGAGAGAACCATTTTGGGTCGGCCGTTCATGCCGGCCAGCGAGCCGGATGTCGGGATATGTTGTTAGCACAATAGCTACCAAGCTAAGCTATGTTATCTACTAACGTTATAAACACAATATGTGTACAACGACACAATGATTTACATTAATACAAATATGGTAACGTGGTTGTGGCTTTTACAAATAGTGGTTAGCTTTAGAGATGGATGGATGGCTATAATCACGGAGCAATAGTCATTCGGCTAGTAGTAGCAAGCATATATCTATGGTAGCAAGGCTCTCTGCCTGCCACTAGCTGTGTGACTCTCAGCGCCCCCTGGTGCCCTGCACCTGTTGTGACGATCATTTCGATTACACACGCACGTTATGAACCATTGAATAAAATATGCACGTGCGTGGTGATTGTGTTGGGCAGACAAAATGTTTGATAAAAACGCTAAAACTGGGTCAATTTCAATACTTTTTTTTTCCCTTCTTCATGAAAGCCACTGTTGGCCTAGTCCACATTGTTTATTGAACAAAAATACAACGTGGAGGTTGACCTTTAAACGTTTCAAAGTCTGCATCACATTAAACACCTTATTTGTCACTTATTGTATTCATGCATTATATTAGTCCTGTAGTTTCTAGCTAAACACTTGGAGAATTGGAGTTACTAATCAAAACGACATAAACAGACACTTCACACAGTCATATCTCTTACTGGCTTTGGCGTCTTGCTTTGCCTATTGGACTGCTCCGGAGATTTGTATTCAATTCACTGACCAGGACCAGGACTACTGAATGTTTTCTCACCAAGTTTTGAATGTCTATATATGGGGAGTTTTGAGGAGATATTAGTTTACAATCCAGTGGAGAATAAGTGTTCTAAGAAATGGTTCCGGTATGTGGATGATATATTGTGTCTTTTTCAAGGAACTGAATCTGAACTACAGGGGTTATCAGAGGAATAAAATAAAGCAGACCCCAACTTGAAGTTCACATTGGAATTTCATCACAAAAGGATTCCCTTCTTGGACAATGTGGATTGGAAAATCAAATGACAGCTTCCGCCCTCAAAATCTGAAAAGGGATTTTCCTAAGAGTCCGTTTTTCCAGTTAAGACACAAACACACTTATTGAGAAATATTGTTAAAAAGCACTGGTATGGCCACTTCTTACAACAGACCCTACCCTATCAAAGACATAAGTTTCAAGTTCAAGTTTCTTTATTAGTTGTCACACAGAAATACAGAATACTTTTATATGAAATGCTTCTTTCTGTTTGTTTTGCTCCAGAGATTGTGCTAGATAAAAATAGATAAGTATAAAATAAGTATAAGATAGAAGTCAAGTACGTAAACAAGTGTTCAATATACAAAAGTGTTCAATATACATATATACAATATACAATGCAGAGTATAAAAAGTAACTGAGTTACAATACAATATACAGTACAATGCAGAAATGGGATGAGGTACAATTTACAGTAAGGTGTAATGAGGTATGAGTTGTAGTGCAAATTCTTTACCAATCAATATAAAGTGTGTTAAGTGTCTAAAGTAGGTAAAGTGGGTGCTGCAGTGAGTTGTTTGTTTAAAGTGAGTGTGTGTGTGTGTGTGTGTGTGTGTGTGTGTGTGTGTGTGTGTGTGTGTGTGTGTGTGTGTGTGTGTGTGTGTGTGTGTGTGTGTGTGTGTGTGTGTGTGTGTGTGTGTGTGTGTGTGTGTGTGTGTGTGTGTGTGTGTGTGTGTGTGTGTGTGTGTGTGTGTGTGTGTGTGTGGATGTGTGTGCTGTGAGTGTATTTGATGGTTTGTTACATAGTGTTATTGTCATTTAGCATCCTGATGGCCTGGGGATAGAAGCTTCTTCTGAGTCTAAAGATCTACCACTCATAGTCTTCAAGAGAGGAAGAAATATCAAGGATATGTTATTCCATGCTAACCAAAAGAAGAAGAAAAACAACAGCAACTGGAATCCAAACTCTCCTTGCACCCAAATGGCAATTATAGTTGTGGCCATTGTGCACAACGCCACCATTCTATCAAAACAACATTATTTTCTCAACCGTTGCCCGGGAAGAAATTCCCAATAAAATATTTAATCCCATGTAATTCTGCACCCGTCCCAAGCCCCAGAGGTTCCCTCTGGTCAGCACCGGTCACTTAACAAGCCCTCCCACCGTCGTGACTATAAGGGAAAACGCAGAGCTCCAACCGTTTCTACCCCTCCGGAGGTTATAACGTGTCTAATTCCTCTGATTACAGTAAAGACGTTCAGAATGCTCACAGTCAAGACTCTGCTCCACTCTGTCAAACAGGGTGACTGGTTGAAGTCAATAGACTTTAAAGATGTGTATTTCAATCTTTCCTCCCCACAGACAATTCCTCCGCTTTGCCTTTCAAGGAACGGCATATGAATACCAGAGGATCCCTTTTGGGTACTTGCTGGCACCCCACACTTTTTCCAAGTGTGTGGAGACAGCACTCAAGCCTCTTCTTTGCCAAGAAATAAGGATTTTATTCTATTTGGATGACATACTGATTCTCAGTCAGTCGGAGGAGACAACCATGACGCACACCAGAAAACGTGGGTTCCGCCCAAAAAAGAGCGCTCCTTTTCCCATTCAAGAGAAGGTGCTTTTGGACATTATTCTGAACTCAGCCTTAATGACAGCTTCTCTCTCCATTCAGCATTATGAAGATATATAATGTGTTGGAGCTCAGAGTGGTGCTACTGATGTTCAAACACTTTCCCTGCCTGCCGAAGCATCGGCATGTTCTAAATCAGAACAGCGGCATACATAAACAGACAGGGCGGAGTTCGCTCTCCCCTGCTCCACCAAGCAGCTGTGAATCTTTGCCTTTGGGCCTCTGTCCATCTGTGCAGTCTCAGGGCTCTCCACATTGCAGGCCGGGGGACAACGTAGGAGCAGATCTCCTGGGGTGGACCCCCTTGGGCAGAGTGGCAGTTACATCCAGACATTGTCAAACAGATCTGGAACCAGTTCGGGGGAAGCGGTAGTGGATCTCTTTGCGCACACACCCACTGGGTGTGGATGTGTTCTCCCTGTTCCCGTGGCCAGACAGACTCCTTCATGCGTTTCCCCCCCCAATCCACCTGATGAGTCAGCTGTTGGAGAGGGTGAAACTAGAGTGCCAGACTCTAAGTGGGATAGCTCCCAGCCGGGGATAAGCATGCTTGTTCCTCAACCTGATACAGCTACTGGCAGCTCCTCCATGGCCCATTCCCTTGGTCTCTGGCAGCTCTGTCCCAGACACATGGCACAGTGTGCCATCCCCCCGTCCTAGGAGGTGTCACCCCTGACATCATCAGAACCAATCAGAGCGCTCACACTCCATCCACTACCTCTGTTCACACAGGGATGTGGTTATCGTTCCAAAACTGGTGTGAGGCCAGGTCTCTGGATACGATCTCCTGTCCTCTGGAATTGGTCCTCACCTTTCTCCAGTCTCTGTTAGACAGCTTGTCTTTCTCCATTGTGAAGGTTTATGCCTCAGCTATTTCATCATGTCACCAGGGTTTCGATGATAAACCTCTGTTTAGCCACTTGTTGGTTAACTGACTGATTCGCATGCTTTTTACTTCACAGAGACCTCTCTTTAGTACTTGAATGGAATTAATGGTTTATTTCGAACAATATCAAATAATAAAAATTAAAAAAATTGAAATACAAAGACAATTTGTTGTAAAATATATATATCTTTTAATAATTAAAATAATACAGTCTCTTAATATACAATCATTGTACAATCAATACACACTTAAAAGTCTAACGGGAGCCCTGTTTCAGCGTTTGGAACAGGCCTCTCTGAGTCAGCTGTCATTTAAGACAGCCTTTCTTTTGGCCATCTCATCTGCTCAGCGTGTCAGAGAGCCGTGCACTCTGTCAGTCCAACTAGAATAGTAATGAAGTCCTAATCCTGCCTTTGTCCCTAACAATATCAATAGCTCGTTTAGCTCTAGGGATGTTATCCCCAAGGCGTTTTACCCTCCTCCCCACTCTGATGACCGGGAAAAGAGCATGCATCTATTATGTCCTGTCTGTGCGCTTTCAGTCTATGTTAGACTTCGGTTCCATAGATATATATAAAGGCTAGATGACTCACCCGCGCTGTTGGCCAATGGAGACCGATGTTGCCACATGGCGGCCATCTTGACACAGGCAGCACACCCACTCATAACATGAATGTCTATGGTGCATGTACTATTGAAATAACCATACGCTTGCACCATCTAGTTATATATACAGTATCTATGTTCAGTTCTACCTGACAGTCGCTCGTGTGTCACGGCGACGCAGCCAGAGGCCGAGCTCTGTCAAAGAGATGCCTGTCACGGTGTCTTCTGCTACACCGGGCAGGACAGACTCCGCCAGCTGGGGCCAGAGCACACTCCACGCGCGGAGTAGCTGCCTCCTCTGCCCTCCTCGGAAGCTTTCGGTGGAGGACATAATATGTGCACCAGCCCCGTGGTCTATCCCTTGTCCCTTTTTCTGCTTTTACTGTACCTGTTGGACATGTCTGGGAGTTCTCTCTCTCTCATTGTGTCCTCAACTCAGGAGCCTGCCCCTTATCTGGCTCTGGCTAGCTGTGAGGTTGCCTAGGCTCCTGTTCCTTCCCAGCAAGGTTATTTAAAAAAAATATTAAATAAAATAATTAAATACAAATATAAAATTAAGTTCCCCCCTCTCATTCTGTCCTTAAAGGAACACGCCAACATTTTGGGAAATTAGCTTATCGTCTTCTCCAGAGAGAGACAAGAAGTCTAGCTTAGCACAATGAATGGAAGCAGACAGTGCCGGTTAGCCTAGGCATTGTCCAACTAACACCTCTCCCGAAGGCTAACCGGCACTGTCCGCTTCCATTCATTGTGCTAAGCTAGACTTCTTGTCTCTCTCTGGAGAAGACGATAAGCTAATTTCCCAAAATGTTGGCGTGTTCCTTTAAGGACAGAATGAGAGGGGGGAACTTAATTTTATATTTGTATTTAATTATTTTATTCATTGTGCTAAGCTAGGCTAACATGCAGTCAGATAGCTTTCTACTGAACGCACAGAGAGGAAACTGGTATCTTTCTTCTCGTCTCTCTCTGGAGAAGACGGTAAGCTAATTTCCCAAAATGTTGGCGTGTTCCTTTAACTCTTAATCGAATCCACCTTGTGTAATAGTTGAAAATATTTTAAATGAATAGAGAATGTATTTTCTATAGCATGTCTGTTTATTTCATTTCACAGATTTAATTCTGAACAATGTAATTCCATTTGATATCTGACATTGACATTTGATTGTTCTACCCTGTTTGCTCTACTCAGTTATCTGTTAGTAATGCCAGAGAGGAGTTTATTTTGGGGGCACAAGGCAGACGGCAGTGAGAGCGGAGGAAAGGTGGTTGCTGTGATGATCCGTACCTTTGGGGACATCACTAAACGCAGCCGTTTCCTTGGTGGTATTTCCGCAGTATAATTCACACCCACACGACTATTACATTAGCTTTGCTAGCGGTGGAGCTTTTTTAGGCTCCTAATCTTCCCAGTATGTGTAATTACGCACTAGAATGCCTATTATCTCTGGTGCATATTACAATTCGGAACTCCTTTACTGGTCTTCAAGGTTTTTAAACGTTTCTCTGCCTAAGAACGTCAGTGCTTGAGTTGGTGCTTTTACGCACAAGTAAAAGGTCTGCACACTGCGTAACCTACACTGTAAAAAGTAACCAGCATTTCACAACATTTAACAGTATTATCTTACAGTAACATATTGTAATTAAGGCCTCCTGTAATATCCCAACAAATACATGTAAAAAAGACAGTATCTTTTGATTTCACATTATATTATTCTTATTTCACAATAAAATACCGCAATCAAAATCCTCTGTAATATCACATCAGATGTTGTAATCTCACAATAGCATACCAACATATCACATTATATTATTCTTATTTCACAATAAGATACCGCAATCAAAATCCTCTGTAATATCACATCAGATGTTGTAATATCACAGTAGCATATGAATATTTCACATAATTTATTTATTATTTCACAATAAAATATTGCAATCAAAATCCTCTGTAATATCACATCAGATGTTGTAATCTCACAGTAGCATATCAACATATCACATTATATTATTCTTATTTCACAATAAGATATTGCAATTTTATACAAAACAAGACGAAAGTGTTTCTCTGTAATATCACATCAGATGTTGTAATCTCACAATAGCATATCAATTTATCACATTATATTATTCTTATTTCACAATCAAATATTGTAATTTTATACAAAACAAGACGAAAGTCTTTCTCTGTAATATCACATCAGATGTTGTAATCTCACAATAGCATATCAACATATCACATTATATTATTCTTATTTCACAATAAGATACCGCAATCAAAATCCTCTGTAATATCACATCAGATGTTGTAATCTCACAGTAGCATATGAATATTTCACATAATTTATTTATTATTTCACAATAAAATATTGCAATCAAAATCCTCTGTAATATCACATCAGATGTTGTAATCTCACAGTAGCATATCAACATATCACATTATATTATTCTTATTTCACAATAAGATATTGTAATTTCATACAAAACAAGACGAAAGTGTTTCTCTGTAATATCACATCAGATGTTGTAATCTCACAATAGCATATCAATTTATCACATTATATTATTCTTATTTCACAATAAAATATTGTAATTTTATACAAAACAAGATGAAAGTCTTTCTCTGTAATATCACATCAGATGTTGTAATCTCACAATAGCATATCAATTTATCACATTATATTATTCTTATTTCACAATAAAATATTGTAATTTTATACAAAACAAGATGAAAGTGTTTCTCTGTAATATCACATCAGATGTTGTAATCTCACAATAGCATATCAATTTATCACATTATATTATTCTTATTTCACAATCAAATATTGTAATTTTATACAAAACAAGACGAAAGTCTTTCTCTGTAATATCACATCAGATGTTGTAATCTCACAATAGCATATCAACATATCACATTATATTATTCTTATTTCACAATAAGATACCGCAATCAAAATCCTCTGTAATATCACATCAGATGTTGTAATCTCACAGTAGCATATGAATATTTCACATAATTTATTTATTATTTCACAATAAAATATTGCAATCAAAATCCTCTGTAATATCACATCAGATGTTGTAATCTCACAGTAGCATATCAACATATCACATTATATTATTCTTATTTCACAATAAGATATTGTAATTTCATACAAAACAAGACGAAAGTGTTTCTCTGTAATATCACATCAGATGTTGTAATCTCACAATAGCATATCAATTTATCACATTATATTATTCTTATTTCACAATAAAATATTGTAATTTTATACAAAACAAGATGAAAGTCTTTCTCTGTAATATCACATCAGATGTTGTAATCTCACAATAGCATATCAATTTATCACATTATATTATTCTTATTTCACAATAAAATATTGTAATTTTATACAAAACAAGATGAAAGTGTTTCTCTGTAATATCACATCAGATGTTGTAATCTCACAATAGCATATCAATTTATCACATTATATTATTCTTATTTCACAATCAAATATTGTAATTTTATACAAAACAAGACGAAAGTCTTTCTCTGTAATATCACATCAGATGTTGTAATCTCACAGTAGCATATGAATATTTCACATAATTTATTTATTATTTCACAATAAAATATTGCAATCAAAATCCTCTGTAATATCACATCAATTTTTTTTATCTCACAGTAGCATATGAATATTTCACATAATTTATTTATTATTTCACAATAATATATTGTAATTTTATTAAAAAAAACAAGACAAAAGTCTTTCTCTGTCATATCACATCAGATGTTGTAATCTCACAATAGCATATCAACATATCACATTATATTATTCTTATTTCACAATAAGGTGTTATAAGTGGTTGCTAGGGTGTTTCTAGGTGGTTGCTGTTATGGGTGGTTGCTAGGGTGTTTCTAGGTGGTTGCTAGGGTGTTATAAGTGGTTGCTAGGGTGTTTCTATGGTTGCTAGGGTGTTATAAGTGGTTGCTAGGGTGTTTCTAGGTGGTTGCTAGGGTGTTATAGCTGGTTGCTAGGGTGTTTCTAGGTGGTTGCTAGGGTGTTTCTATGGTTGCTAGGGTGTTATAAGTGGTTGCTAGGGTGTTTCTAGGTGGTTGCTAGGGTGTTTCTAGGTGGTTGCTAGGGTGTTATGGGTGGTTGCTAGGGTGTTTCTAGGTGGTTGCTAGGGTGTTATAAGTGGTTGCTAGGGTGTTTCTAGGTGGTTGCTAGGGTGTTTCTAGGTGGTTGCTAGGGTGTTATGGGTGGTTGCTAGGGTGTTTCTAGGTGGTTGCTAGGGTGTTATAAGTGGTTGCTAGGGTGTTTCTATGGTTGCTAGGGTGTTATAAGTGGTTGCTAGGGTGTTTCTAGGTGGTTGCTAGGGTGTTATAGCTGGTTGCTAGGGTGTTTCTAGGTGGTTGCTAGGGTGTTTCTATGGTTGCTAGGGTGTTATAAGTGGTTGCTAGGGTGTTTCTAGGTGGTTGCTAGGGTGTTTCTAGGTGGTTGCTAGGGTGTTATGGGTGGTTGCTAGGGTGTTTCTAGGTGGTTGCTAGGGTGTTATAAGTGGTTGCTAGGGTGTTTCTAGGTGGTTGCTAGGGTGTTTCTAGGTGGTTGCTAGGGTGTTATGGGTGGTTGCTAGGGTGTTTCTAGGTGGTTGCTAGGGTGTTATAAGTGGTTGCTAGGGTGTTTCTAGGTGGTTGCTAGGGTGTTATAAGTGGTTGCTAGGGTGTTTCTAGGTGGTTGCTAGGGTGTTATATATGGTTGCTAGGGTGTTTCTAGGTGGTTGCTAGGGTGTTATAAGTGGTTGCTAGGGTGTTTCTAGGTGGTTGCTAGGGTGTTATAAGTGGTTGCTAGGGTGTTTCTAGGTGGTTGCTAGGGTGTTATATATGGTTGCTAGGTTGTTTCTAGGTGGTTGCTAGGGTGTTATAAGTGGTTGCTAGGGTGTTTCTATGGTTGCTAGGGTGTTATAAGTGGTTGCTAGGGTGTTTCTAGGTGGTTGCTAGGGTGTTATGGGTGGTTGCTAGGGTGTTTCTAGGTGGTTGCTAGGGTGTTATAAGTGGTTGCTAGGGTGTTTCTAGGTGGTTGCTAGGGTGTTTCTAGGTGGTTGCTATGGTGTTATGGGTGGTTGCTAGGGTGTTTCTAGGTGGTTGCTAGGGTGTTATAAGTGGTTGCTAGGGTGTTTCTAGGTGGTTGCTAGGGTGTTATAAGTGGTTGCTAGGGTGTTTCTAGGTGGTTGCTATGGTGTTATAAGTGGTTGCTAGGGTGTTTCTAGGTGGTTGCTAGGGTGTTATAAGTGGTTGCTAGGGTGTTTCTAGGTGGTTGCTAGGGTGTTATATATGGTTGCTAGGTTGTTTCTAGGTGGTTGCTAGGGTGTTATATGTGGTTGCTAGGGTGTTTCTAGGTGGTTGCTAGGGTGTTATAAGTGGTTGCTAGGGTGTTTCTAGGTGGTTGCTAGGGTGTTATATGTGGTTGCTAGGGTGTTTCTAGGTGGTTGCTAGGGTGTTATAAGTGGTTGCTAGGGTGTTTCTAGGTGGTTGCTAGGGTGTTATATGTGGTTGCTAGGGTGTTTCTAGGTGGTTGCTAGGGTGAAAAGCATGGTGAAGAGGTCGTGACCCGGGTGGGCGGGGTCTGCCATGATCTTCCTCGCCCTCCTCAAGGCCCTGGAGGAATGTAGGGACTTGAGGGAGGGAAGGGGGCAGCCGATCACACTCTCCGCTGATCGTATCACCCGCTGCAGCCTTGTCCCTGACCGTGGCTGCAGGGAACCAGGTGATGATGGAGAGGGTGAGGATGGACTGGATGATGGCAGTGTAGAACTGGACCATCATAGTCCTCTGCAGCCTAAACTTCCCTAACAGGGGAGCCTATATCATTGGGACAGGTCTCTGCTCATCAGCAAGGAAAGGTACTGCTTTGGGGAGAAAGTATATCATCTATCACTACTGCCACCAGGTGTGGGAGGGTGCGGGTAGTATTAGGAGAAGTGTGGGTGTGTGGGGAATTACTGCGAGTCGCCCTGGAGGGCAAGAAGGACCAGCTCACTACCCCTAGGTTAGTAAATCCTATAGGCCCCATCCACCACTCTGCTAAAGCTCCACTCTACTCCTGCACTAAAGTCAGGGATTCAGTTGGACTCAGATCTGCATGCTGCGTTCCCCCTACCTGGTGAACGTTCATAGGGATAATCCACCCTGCTACACAAACATCTCAAAACAAACTGGTCAGACTACATGCTTGACCTTACTCCTAGAACCCACCTCACCCCTGCCCACTTTGACAACCTAGGATGGCTTAGAGACGACAGAGTACATCAACATGCAATGGGCCTGGTACCCAGATTCGGCTCAATCAGGGACTAAACATGTTTCGCAATTATGCCAGATCAATGTGGAACGCCCTACCCAAAGCTGTAAAGGAATGTGAATCACTACCCACTTTCAAAACCACTCTCAAAGAACACCTATACGGGAGACTGCAATTCGAAACTGGCCCCTGTAAATGTCCTAACCCAACCCCCTCCAATGTACAGTAAATTACCAAACATGGTTTTGTCAATATTCCAATGTGCTTGTATACAGTTGTACAGTGTCCACCCACCCCTCCTATACCCAACCTACCCAACCCCCCCACCCCACCCACCCAACCATCTCCAATGTACAGCCCCCCCCCACCCCACCCCACCTAATGTACGGTTTCATAAATGTATAGATGTAGCAGTACTGTCTGTATGTCATGTATGTGTGTGTGTGTGTGTGTGTGTAAATGAATGAACCGAAATATGTAGTTTGCTGATAGATACACAAAATGGGTTTATTTATGTTGATTTAATTTGGTTGTGTTGATGTTTCCATTTTTGCAAAATGCATATTCTGTTTGTTTTACACAATAAGTCTATTGGTGTGTTGTGTGTGTGTAAGGGCAGGTGTAGAAGATTTTTTCTTCTTCCTGTTCCTTTCGGCCATGGTATTTGGTGAATTATATGTACTGTTGGACTGTGGTAATTCCATGTACGAATAAATAAATGATGATGACGATGTATGTCCTGATGAATTGAAAGGTTATGGGGGACCCTGATGTAAACAAGACGAAAGTCTTTCTCTGGTCTGCATCCCCTTAACAATTGTGTGTATTGAGCTGTACTGTATTGTACCCATTCTGCAATCTGTTAATAAAGTTTTCAATCAATCAATCAATCAATCAATCAATCAATCAATCAATCAGTACCCGTTCTGCACCTGCGTATTGGGGGCCACTATATAATGCATGATTAGGAGACATGTTGAGACTTGTCTAGGCTGCCTGCACACACACCAGCTTCCTGGGCGGGCGCCTCCCAGAATGCACTACACCTGTACCTTGCCTCCCAGAATACCTGCACCTTCCTCCATTGTTGTATCAGCGTGTGCTGTATCTCTGCATCGTTAATCGACAATAAAACGTGAGTATATAGTGCATGATAAAGTCGATGGTGGATATTATTCTGTATCTATGATTTCGATTGCAAACGCCAGCGGAGTAGTGCTGTGTTCGTTTTTTACATGGTTATGCGTTTTTACACGTTATGTGTGCCTGCTGCTAATGTTAGCTGTTAGCTATGTCTGACCTCTGTTGGGTAATGCAACGTTGCCTACCAAACAACGGGACCACTGTGTTTTTTTTTTATATTGCTCCTGGCTGTTCAAACTAATTTTACCGTGTGAAAGAGAGGAAAGTTGGTTCATTTCCACAAACTACCAGTGAAAAAGTGTTGTTCTGAACTGGAGCTATAGAATAGCCAGCCATTTAGCTACCTGGCTACCTATATAGCTTCAGTTCAGCTAACTAGCTACATGCAGCATTTAGCCAGTGATGGGCAAGCTACTTGGAAAATGTAGTAAGCTACACTAGTTACTCTCGATTAAATATAGCTCAACTACAATGGAAGCTATCCCCAGATAAATGTAGCAAGCTACACTACAAAAATAGCACACTACTTTTTTTATTTTTTTTTACTTTACTTTATGATCAGGTTTCCACCAAACAAATACAGTAGGCAGGCAAAAGAAAGTTCAGTTTGTTTATGAAACAAGCCCTCGGTCTGGCTTTTTGTGTCATCATTTTAACATGAACTTGTATTATGTACAAAATGTTAATAAAGTATGAGGAAATAACTGTGGAAACGTAATAAATAAAAGGCCAAATCAATCAAATAAACACTAAAATATATACTCTCTCTATTGGAATGGAGACTTTTCAGCACAGGATAAACTGCCCACTTTATCAACCAAAACTTCTTCAATATCAGAATTTTAACTAATAATAACTGTCTTACTGAATTTTACTATTATGCTACCATGTCTATACTACCACCAACTATGCTGTCTATACTACAGTATGTACTCGGAGTATAACACTCAAGCTCGACACTGCTAGACAAACAATACTAATTTATAGACTATTTGTTTCCTGTGCAGTACACCTGAGATTAATCACCTCATGCAGTACTGTTTGACATGAATTTATGCGTCGTTCCCTGTGTTTTTTTTCTTTCCTCTTGCCTCCCTCCCTTGTCCTAGGGCCTGCCTACTGATTGCCTATGCCTGAATCTTTCCGGCCGACAAGGCGTACAGGACAGTAATCTGCACTGACGTCTCCCCAGATCCATGCACGGATTGCTTCTTGGTTGTATAGGTAGGCCTATATGCAACACAGATCGTAGTTTATAGACTATATTTGTTTCCTGTGCAGTACACCTGAGATTAATCACCTCATGCAGTACTGTTTGACATGAATTTATGCGTCATTCCCTGTGTTTTTTTTCTTTCCTCTTGCCTCCCTCCCTTGTCCTAGGGCCTGCCTACTGATTGCCTATGCCTGAATCTTTCCGGCCGACAAGGCGTACAGGACAGTAATCTGCACTGACGTCTCCCCAGATCCATGCACGGATTGCTTCTTGGTTGTATAGGTAGGCCTATATGCAACACAGATCGTAGTTTATAGACTATATTTGTTTCCTGTGCAGTACACCTGAGATTAATCACCTCATGCAGTACTGTTTGACATGAATTTATGCGTCGTTCCCTGTGTTTTTTTTCTTTCCTCTTGCCTCCCTCCCTTGTCCTAGGGCCTGCCTACTGATTGCCTATGCCTGAATCTTTCCGGCCGACAAGGCGTACAGGACAGTAATCTGCACTGACGTCTCCCCAGATCCATGCACGGATTGCTTCTTGGTTGTATAGGTAGGCCTATATGCAACACAGATCGTAGTTTATAGACTATATTTGTTTCCTGTGCAGTACACCTGAGATTAATCACCTCATGCAGTACTGTTTGACATGAATTTATGCGTCGTTCCCTGTGTTTTTTTTCTTTCCTCTTGCCTCCCTCCCTTGTCCTAGGGCCTGCCAACTGATTGCCTGCCTGAATCGTTCCGGCCGACAAGGCGTACAGGACAGTAATCTGCACTGACGTCTCCCCAGATCCATGCACGGATTGCTTCTTGGTTGTATAGGTAGGCCTATATGCAACACAGATCGTAGTTTATAGACTATTTGTTTCCTGTGCAGTACACCTGAGATTAGCCTATAGTATACGTTCATAATCTGCATGCAAACTGTAATCTCTCCTTTCTCTGGTTTCCTTTTTTCTAGGTCATCAGAGAGGTCTTTAACATACAGTATCCTGTTCAGTGGCATCTTGTTCAGTGAGGCAGCCAGGCTAACCAGTGTTCAGTGTGAGGCAGATGTAATGATTGGGTAGGTAACTATAGCACGCACAACAATGTTCCACTGTAAATATATTCGATGTCAGCATGTGTCTGAGAGTGTGCATACCTTTGTCCAGCACGCGCAGCTCCACAGTAACGCCCCCAATTATCTTTATCAGTGCGGGATACCTGACTGCTCACAGAGGTTCAGAAAACACGCAGCACTGAGATCTCATATATATAGGCTGCATAGGTGCTACCTGCAAGCTGGTCAGCCGCCTAGACCTCCTAGATCAGCTCTACCACCTGACACATCCTTGAAATGTGTGCTTGAGGCTTGTGCATTTAAGTGTGACACTTTAGCCTCTCTTATCAAGCATTTGAAGACACACATAAAGGGAGGAATGGAATCGCCATGTCCATTTAGAGGTTGTGATTGCAGGTTCACAAACGTAATGACTTTTGCTTCACATATTTCCAGGAAACACAAGGATTCAGTTTTAGATGACTTGGTACTAGACAAGTCTACAGAGTCATTGCCAGAACCCAGTCAGACGTATTCAGAAGCTGCTGGTGAACATGATGAACCAGAAGTGCCATTAGCTGTGGACGAAACCCTTTTTTTACATAACCTTACACTTTTCTATTTGAAATTACAATCTAAGCTACTCTTACCGGCAAGCACCATACAAACCATTATTGAGGACTTTCAAATTGCTCATGAACTTGGCCTGTCTCATACACTTAACGTTCTGAGTGAGAAATTGAAGAAACTTGGAATCCCTCAGGCCACTATAAGCAGCATGGTTGATGAAGTGAACAGAGATGATCTACTCACACTTTTTAACAAGGGAAGACTCAGTACAGATACAAAGAGGAAGTCTGCTTTTAAAGAGTGTTTCAACCATGTTCATCCCGTGCCTTTGCTCTTGGGCAATGATGAAAATGACAAAGAATGCTTTGCTCAGTATGTACCTATACATGAGACATTGGTGACACTGTTCAAAAACGAGTCTCTACAAGAACAGTATAACATGACATGTTTGCAGCAATCTACTGATGCTGTCTATCAGGATGTCAAGGATGGAGAAGGATTACAAAGTAATCCAATGTTGAAAGCTGACCCTTCCTCACTTGGTTTGATACTGTACCAAGATGCCTTCGAGGTTGTTAATCCACTGGGCTCAGGGAAGAAAAAGCACAAGGTCTTAGCTGTTTACCTAACCCTGACTGACATCTTGCCTCACAATAGATCTTCTATAGATCAAATGCAACTTGTTCTCTTATGTAGGGAGCAGGACTTTAAGTATTTTGGGCTAAAAAAGGTTTTTGCACATCTGATTGAGGACCTCAAAATCCTGGAGGAGAGAGGTGTAGTCATATCTGATGGCACTGTACTAAAGGGCTCTTTGGTTGCCATTGCAGGAGACAACTTAGGATCCCATTCTATTGGGGGATTTTTTGAAAACTTCAGTCGATCTAAATATTTTTGTCGCTACTGTCAGGTACAGAGAGAGGATTTTGTGAAGAATCCAGTGTTGTGTGGTGCCACAAGAACGGTCCAATCATACACAAGTAATTTGCAAGACCTGGAAACTAGTACCACAGACTCTGTATGCGGTATCAAGTTTGACTCTCCTTTCAACCAGCTTTCTCATTTCCATGTTTGCCAGCCTGGCCTCCCACCATGTCTAGGCCATGATTTATTTGAGGGAGTCATGGCTTATGACCTTCCTTTATATATTCGCCATTTAGTCCAGGAGAATCATTTTACTTACCTGCAGTTAAATCGGTGCAAAAACAAGTTCCGATATGAAGGGAACGATGGTAGGGACAAACCAGCAGACCTCTCTCCCAGCAGTGACAAACTAAGTGGGCATGCAGTTCAAAACTGGTGTTTCCTTAGATTACTCCCTCTCTTGGTGGGTGGCAGGATTAAAGATCCCTGTGACAATGAGGTGTGGCAGCTCATTTTGCAGCTGAGAGAGATGGTTGAGCTTATCTGTGCACCAGTCATTACAGAAGGCCAGGTAGCATATCTGAAAGTCATCACAGAGGAGTACATATGCAACAGGAAAAGGCTCTTCCCCAATGCCCCCCTGAGGCCAAAGCATCACTATATTGGCCATTATCCAGATCTAATCATCCACTTTGGCCCACTTATTCGCCTGTGGACTCTGCGGTTTGAAAGCAAACACACTTTTTTCAAACAGTGTGCCAGAAAATTGCACAATTTCAAAAATCTGTGCAAAACACTAGCAGAGAGACACCAACTCCTCCAGGCCTACCTGAGTGCGGGAAACTTGTTTCCTCCTGTTATACAGGTAGAGAAGGGGACTGCCTTTTATTTGGATGATTACAACAACAAGATCAGGGCATCTGTAGCCAGTTGTCAATTTGAGTCTCAGTCTGCAGTGGCTTGTAACAATGTTACAGTCAAAGGCACAGACTACAGAAAGGGGATGTTCATCTTGTTTGGGAACAGTGATGAAGGACTTCACATGGGGAAGATTATGCTGGTCATTGTTGCCCAAAACTCTGTCCACTTTGTCTCAGAGAAACACATTTGTGTGAAGTTGATTGACATGGGTGTGTACTGTGACTTAGGAGTGGCCCAAGAGGATTACGTGTGCATTAAGCACAAAGATTTACTGGACTACTATCCTCTTCCAGCATACAACGTGCACGATCAGATGCTTATTGCGCTCCACCATTCTTTTCCAGGAGCAGTTTAAACAGGAAAGGGAGGATATGACAGACGTGAGGACAGACGTAAGTGGAGCAGGATATCAAGTAACCTTAAGATAGTTGATTTTGTATTGTTGATTGTATAGCGAGCACATGTTGGCTAACCGCATATAGTGCACTGCAAACAGACAAGTAGGGAATATGCACAAACTGATTCATGATTGACCCTAATCAATGAGACTAGGTAATGGAAGATATAAAGGAAGCAGTTTGGTCATAATTACCGGGCCTCCCTGATGACTTACTGACCACCCTACTTGAGGATCTTGGAGTGGAGAGTGTCGAAGATCTGGCCTTAATGGAGAGGGTGGATCTGGTCCGACACCTCAAACCAATCCAGTGTCGGAAGCTGATGGATGGTCTTAAGAAAGGTAAATTCATATTTAGACTTGCGTGACACTTGGAACTATGCCCTTGGAACATTGGCATAACTGTTTTTGTCCCTTCTAGGGTTAGTAACCCTTAATATGGAGGTGCTCCCTCCCCATCCAATTGCTTCAAGTTCCCCAACACATCCAATTGCTTCAAGTTCCCCAACAACGAGCTCTGTGAACACTCTGTCCTCTCCGAACACCTCTATGCAATCTCTGTTGTGCAGCCCCCCAAGCACTCCAAACTCTTCACAGCCTGGCAGCGCATGGCATGTAGACTTTTGTGTCAACTGGAACCGGATGTCAACAGCCATTCAACGTGCAGTGGAAAAAGAACAGAGACCAAAGCCAGATGAGAGAAGGGCCTTTGTGAACGCTTTGGTGGATCAGATGATGGAGCACGAGCACAACCCAACCAGAACCACGTGCCTCAGTATCGTCCGAACAATTGTCAGGAGCCATCCTGACACCTTTGCTGACATTAGCAGGCGAGGTGAAATGGTTGGAGACGGATGCCACTCTCTTCTCCAACAAGTAAAAACAAGAGTGGAGTATAAAAGCAGGAACAACACTCTGGCTAGACGCCGCAGAGGCAGAGAGGAAAGACGGCCCACTGGCGTGGCAGGAGAGTCCAGGCTGACGAGAGGTCCTGTTGACCAATACGGGTAGGGGTGGCAAAACAAACGGCGCCAGTGTCCTCTCCATTCACGCTCGCAGCAATTAGGGGTTAAAGTGGCACTGCCAATGCTCGACTAACTTAGGTTATTTGGATTGAATGTTTAAATTATGTGTAGATTTTTTTTTAATATAATTTCTAGGGCTGTCCCTGACTAAGGATTTGGATAGTCGACTATGATTGGCCAAAATGTGCAGTTAGTCGACAAAAATAAAATAAAAAGTAGAATATATATATATATTTATATATATTTTTTTTTTATCATTCCATTTGGGCTGTGGGGGGTGCTTAATGTCTGAAGGCTTCTTGTCCTCTGCAAAAGCATGCAATTGGTCCACTGATGGATACATCTTGATATTTGTCTAGTCTAGTGTGTTCATTAGATGGGTGAAATCCTCTTTCAGTGCTTCTGTGCCTGTTTTCGTAGGCAGTTAGCCTCTGGTATGCGTGCCATTAGCGTTAGAGGCCTTTTTTCTTTTGGAAAGAATGATAAAAAAATATATATATTATAATTTTTCTTTTTTTATGTATTCCACTAAGAGGTTGCCTATGATTCCTTCCTATCCCTAGGTGTGTGAGGTGGGGCCCAGCAAGCTTACCGGACGGGGAGACAGAGGAAACCATGGCGGCTTTGAAAAGGGATCTGCGGAACATCTACTCAGGCATGCAATCTACTTTACTTTTGGTGAATTGACACCATGAATAAATATCCCACATTAAGCAAAAAGGCCACTTTAATATTCAGAATGAGTAATACAATTAAAGGTTTGCCACTCAATTTCCCAGATGTGGCAACATCAAATCTAATTGTTGTTACTTGGTTTGTATGTCTGTACACAGAGGAAGGGATGGGTGGGACAGCGAGAGCAGAACTTCTGATGGAGAGGACCTACGTCATCCTGCGGCGTTACTTGAATAAAATGCCTCCACCAACGATGGTGGCGGTCAAAGAAGAATGGCCTTTTCTCTTCTCTCAGACGGGGCTTTTCTCCCACTTTGGCCTCCTGACAGACACCGATGTCCTTCAAAAGATCAAAGATGCCCTATGTCATCGAGGATGGACCATCCTGCAGTTCTGCCAGAAATTGGACAACCCGAAGATCAGGGATGTTCTGGCCAGATATCATCCAGAGGTTTCGGAGATCAGTGCCTGCATCGTCCTGCTCCTTATGGTGTACTTCAAGGAGCCTACGGAGAAACTACTGCTCGAAGTTGATGTACGTTTATTTAAATATTAAAATATTTGAAATGCGAGTGATTACATTAGGGGCGACTGAAGCTCAGTTGGTAGAGATGGTCGTTCATCGACCGTAGGGTTGGTGGTTCGAATCCTGGCTCTGACTGTCCGCATGTCGGAAGTGTCCTTGAGCAAGACACTTAACCCCCAAGTTGCTCCAAATGGGCCGAGCTGATGTGTGGTGAGCTGTAGTGCGTGGATTAGCTTATCTTCATCCTTTCATAATGTTAAATCTGCTATTGTGTGTTACTTTGTTGCAGACCTGTGCCACTGTTGCTGATGTGAATACTGCAGCACTCCCAAGCACCCCCTGTTTGATAATTCAAGGTAATAATGTTCAGGGATGAGCTTGTGTTCCTTTGCATCGAGGGGGAAAATCTGACCGAAGGCAGTTTGTGATACGGCACACATATGACGCTTATAAATAATATCCTGAGCTGGCATGTCTCATGTTCAACTTTGTCAGTGCTGTAAAGTTGAAACCTTTTTAAATCTTAGACAAACAAAACACTTTGCTTTCATGAAATATTGTAAGCCGTCATTTGAGGCTTTATAAAAGCAGCACAATGAACACAAATCTGTCAGTGCGACCTCATCTTAAATAAGAGACAGCATTGCTTGTTGTAAGAGAGGCAGAGTTGATTTGGCAAAAATATATATATATATATGCATTTTTCTTTTTCTTTTTAATAATCGAATTTTATTTTCATATTCAAATCCCATGCCCATCAAACGAAGCTTTGAAGTATTTAAGACAGCCTTAGTTCTGTGTCATGTCCTTGCAGGAATGTATACCTATCCACAACAACGCATGACGGGGTATCTGTTCATTTCAGGTGACGCAATGCAGCCTTCTGGATGGATGCTATCCATCGAGGGAGAAGTTGTGATGGGCCCACACCCATTATTTTTGCATGGGGTAGCTGCTTTATTCACCAGCTACTATGTCTTCAACCTGGAGTATCCTTCCGTTGGATCATCCACACTTGAGTTCATCCAAAGGTATTTTAACACTCTGAACACATGATCAATGTCATCAGTAAGACTTATCATGCAAAGACTATCTGGCTATTAAGTCCATGCCTTTCTACAGAGGCCATAAAGTAGATTAAATGCTTTGAGTATGAAGCCTGGAACCAACTATGTGAATTGGGACCACACCATCACTTGATGTTGCTGCTATCTTGTTAAGAAATTGACATAATGGTTTAATTCACATTATAGTATGGCTTCAAAATTCGGATGAGTAAACATTATGTTAGAGGTACCATGAAAAAACACAGGTGAGCACCTTGATAAATGCTGAGTCTATTTAAAACTGAAACGTATCTTTGCTTATTAACAGGTTCTTCTTGGGCATCAACCCGGAGAAAGGCTCCAGGGCAAAGAAGCGAAGCGCCATCAACCCTCAAGTGACCACCCTTTTTCGTAAGCTCATAGACTTTGAATGGTCTGCATCTGCATAGACAATCGTCCTTCTCCTGTCGTCCCCTGACGTGAACACCCTTCTTCGTAAGTAAGCTCATAAACTTTGGTCTGCAAAGACAATTGTCCTTCTCCTGTCGTCCCCTGACGTGAACACCCTTCTTCGGAAGCTCATAGACTTTGAATGGTTTGCAAAGACAATTGTCCTTCTCCTGTCGTCCCCTGACGTGAACACCCTTCTTTGGAAGCTCATAGACTTTGAATGGTCTGCATCTGTATAGACAATCGTCCTTCTCCTGTCGTCCCCTGACGTGAACACCCTTCTTCGGAAGCTCATAGACTTTGAATGGTTTGCAAAGACAATTGTCATGCTCCTGTCGTCCCTGCGCCTCTTTTGTTATTTTGAGTGCCTCTTTTGTTCTTTTGAGTGAGTGCATAAAGTGTATTCATTAGTTCCATTTTCGGGTAAGACCTGGAAGTACTAGTTTCATGGCGACAGTGGCTCGGGAGGTAGAGCAGTCGTCTGGCAATCCGGAGATTCCCGCTCCTCCCCGGGCAGCGTGTCGATGTGTCCTTGAGCAAGACACTTAACCCCTACATGCTCCCGTCGGTGTGTGAATGGGTAAAATGTGCACAAATTGTAAAAAAAAGAAAAAAAACAGCCATTTACCATTTTACTTACGAATATTATTACTTTGTCTTAGTTTTGCCGTTTTGAGCAGTGTTGACCAGCAGTTTATAAAATAATATTTAAAATGTTTATTAGCAACGCCGAGCTTTCAAACCATTGCGTTTCTCTGTACGAAACTCTCGTGCAACTGTGTACCTTTGAATTTTCTCTGTGATACTTGTACAACGAGCGTTTCGCAGAGGACCAGTTCTTCAGAGTTAATATAAGAATTTTCCTATGGGTCAAATGTGCACAAATTGTAAAAAAGAAAACAGCATTTACCATTTCAAGAATAAGAATATAATTCTTTGTAATATAATTCTTTGTAATAATTCTGTCTTTTGACAATAAAATCCCATAATTAACTCTGAAGAACTGGCGAAACGCTCGTCGTACAAGGTGCATCAGTCAGCTAAAGCCGTTTTGAGCAGTGTTGACCAGAAGTTTATAAAATAATATTTAAAATGTTTATTAGCAATGCCGAGCTTTCAAACCATTGCGTTTCTCTGTCTGAAACCCTCATGCAACTGTGAGTACCTTTGAATTTTCTCTGCGATACTTGTACAACGAGCGGGATTTTCCTATGGGTAAAATGTGCACAAATTGTAAAAAAGAAAACAGCCATTTACCATTTCAAGAATAAGAATATAATTCTTTGTAATAATTCTGTCTTTTGACAATAAAATCCCATAATTAACTCTGAAGAACTGGCGAAACGCTCGTCGTACAAGGTGCATCAGTCAGCTAAAGCCGTTTTGAGCAGTGTTGACCAGAAGTTTATAAAATAATATTTAAAATGTTTTTTTTTTCTCACGAATGGAACTGGTGTCGTGGAGTCCGCTTTGAGCGTTTTCCAGGGTTAATGCTAAGCTAACGCTAGTTAGCTTACGCTAACGCTAGTTAGCTTAGCCTATTTATTACTAGTTAGCAGCTAACATTAGCCCATTGCTCGCGGCAATTATATTGCATGTCATTGATCAACTGGTCGATCACGGCCGACTGGTTGGGCACCACTGGTCTAATAGAAATAAATGCATTCGAACAAGAAACCAATGTATAGTAGACATAGCAATGGCAAAAAAATTGCCAGGCCTAATGCGAGCCAGGGAAGTCTTGTGCTTTGTAACGTGGTTTCATGTTTTCATCCACTGAGCTGTGAGGCTCCACATGCTTGTTTGGTTGAGGTCTGAACTCGCAAATTTCCCATAAATATCATTTTTGTGGGTATTGTCCAGTTGTTGCTGTATGTTTTTATCTGCCCAAAATTCAAGCAAGCATGAAAGCATTACAGTAACGACGTTGTGTCAGCAAGTTGATACAGAAGCCTCTCCCGTGTTTTGGTACAAGCTTGTACACCACGCCCCCCGCTCCCACTGGCGTGCACCCGGAACCACCTATTTCAGCGGTCCAGGTTTGGAGCGAATCAGCATCCCCGGGGACGGGGGGGAGCATTCTCAGTAGGACGGACACACCCTTTTCTGGTGCGATCGGGCTGATTCGACCCCGAATGGTTAGTGAGAAAGCCCCCTAAGAAGAAGCTTCTATCCTCAGGCCATCAGAATGCTAAATGACAATAACACTATGTAACAACCATCAAATGCACTTAAACAAACAACTCACTGCTGCACCCACTTTAGAACACCTAAACACACTTTATATTTATTGGTAAAGAATTTGCACTACAACCCATACCTCATTACACCTTACTGTAAATTGTACCTAAATTGTACCTCATCCCATTTCTGCATTGTACTGTATAGTATATAGTATATTGTATTGTAACTCAGTTTAACTTTTCTACTCTGCATTGTACATTTTATATATGTATATATTGAACACTTTTGTCTACGTACTTGACTTCTATTCTATACTTACTATACTTATTTTATACTTATCTATTTTTATCTAGCACATTCTCTGGAGCAAAACAGAAAGAAGCATTTTATATAAAAGTATTCTGTACTTCTGTATGACAACTAATAAAGAAACTTGAAACTACATGTAATTCTTAAAATGATTCTATTTTGTGTTGTCATAAATCTAAACAAAATCATTTTGATGATTTTGAGGTACCATGAACAAAACATAAGCCTAGAATATGTTTGTAAACAAAATTGTAAACCACAGCAAACCTTTTTTTTTTTTTTTTATTATTAACAAAAATTATTAAAAGTCAGTACTCAACACACAATGCATAATGAAACTAACAATTAAGGTGGCTAAAATGACATGCAAGTACAGAAACAGAAAACAAAAAAAAGTCTATAATAATATTTTACCGTATACAGTGTATATCCAACGAAATTACCAATTATACCAATGCCTTATACAGGATATACCCCTAATACCTATTATCTAAAACCCTACACACATATGCTCCAGCTCGAACCCCCCCCTCCCGGACCCCTCCTTGGATAGTACCTCCATTATCCCTCACTCCTAACCAGACACTACCTTTATAAGCTAGCTTTTATTCTCTCCACCACTTCTAACCACATTGACATTTTGGATTCGTTGAGACCCAGAATTCTTGCTGTAGATATTTCTTGATAAATCACATCGAGATATGTAAGAAACCAAACCTTCCGGCACATTTTTTCCAGTTGAAACCAGCGTGATGCGATCAGTTTTTTTAGCTACTGTGATACCCGATAAAACCAATCTCTTTAGCTGTGGATTTACTGCAAACTCAAAAACATCATTCAATAGTAATACAGCGGGGTGTACTGGTATATTCCAAGATACAAGTTTTGATAATTGATGGGTCACATCTTTCCAGAATGCCTTAACTGGTGGGCAGTCTCAATACATGTGCATAAATGTCCCTTCGTCTCCATTTGTACATTGGGAGCATTTTGAGTCTTGTTTAAGACCCATTCTGTTCAGTCTTATAGGAGTCAAGTATGTCCTGTGAATATAGTTAAGATTGATTTGTTGATGGTCCGGGTTCCTTGATGTAAGACAGACATTTGCCCATGCTCCTTGCCAATCAAAGTCACTTTCCAGGTCTGGTATATCCCTCCTCCAGACAGAGTCTAGTTGGAGGGTTTCATACGAGGACGTTAGTAATTGATAATAAAAACCTGATACAAAACCTCTCGATGTCTCTCTTTCATAGAAGAATTTGTGGTATCTGTGGTGTTCAACTGGTATGTCTAATGGAACACCGTGAGACTTCAAACATAGCTGTAACTGTATGTAAAAAAGCCATGTGGACCCGGTGAGGTTAAACTTTGTGCATATTTCTCCATAACTACAAAAACCCTGGTTGTTAAAAATATCCCCTAATGAGTGTATGCCTTGCTCTTCCCATATAGGGAATCTTATAGGACGTTTTTCAATTAAGAGTGCATTGTTATTGAATAAGGGAGTGTGATTATGCCATTTTTGTGGGTTAGGATATTTTTTTTGTGTTTCACGCCATATCCGGATTGCATGGGTAATTATGGGGCCAAATTTCCGCTCACAGTGCTTGATTGGTAGTTTAGTGTGTGCTATGTCCTTCAGTCTATGTGGGGCTACTATGTTTTCTTCCAATTTTCTCCAGGATACCAATGCCTGGGGATCAAACCATATTGTCAATGGTCTTAATGTGCATGCCTTAAAATATTGGAAAAAATCTGGAACTGCCATGCCACCGTCTGCTTTATTTCTCTGTGCGGTGGATCTTTTTATGCGAGGTGGTTTGTTATTCCAAATAAATGTATATGTGGAGGAGTGTAATCTTTTCCAGTAACCCTCTGGAGGGGGTAACGGTAGCATTGAACTGATGAAGTTGATTCTAGGTAGTACATCCATCTTAACTATTGATACCCTTGCCTGTACTGAGTTTTTAAGTTTTGCCCACCTGTCCAGGTCGTCTGTGATTTTGTTCTGTATTTTTGTGTAATTGTGCTTCACCGTTTGTCTTATGGTGGGAAATATTTCCACACCCAAGCATCTAAAATGTTTTACCATAGGTATCTCACCTGGGAGGGTTGTATCTTTTTTTGCATGGGTGTTAAGTGGAAGGAAAGCCGACTTCGGCCAATTTATTTTAAATCCCGATAAATCACCAAAGTTCTCAATCAACTTGAGTAGATGAGGCAATGTGGTGTTGGGGCTTTGCATGAACAATATTACGTCGTCCGCATATAAACTAATTTTATGTTGTGTGCCCTTGATTACGATTGGTTCTATGGATTGGGATTGTCTTATATATTGTGCTAAAGGCTCTAATGATAGATCGAATAGTCCGGGACTAAGAGGGCAACCCTGTCTGGCTGAGCGTGATACCGGAAAGATTTTGGAGATGAATGTACCTGTTGTAATCATGGCCGATGGGTCTTTGTATAATACTTTAATCATATCAATGAATCCTTTTCCTAACCCCATCCTTTCTAATACTGCCCATAGATACGACCATTCCAGCCTGTCAAAGGCTTTCATAGCATCCAGGGACAGCATCGCCTTAGGTATGGTGTCTTCTTTGTCTGCATCTAGTACGTGCAGTATTCGTCTTATGTTATCAGTGATCAGGCGACCTCTTATGAAGCCAGTTTGGTCCGGATGAACTAAAGACGTCATATGCTTTTGTAATCTGATGGCTAATACCTTAGAGTACAGTTTGACATCGGTTCCGAGGAGGCTTAAGGGTCTGTAACTACCGCACTCGGTGGGGTCTTTGTCTTTTTTGAGAAGGACTGAAATGAGTGCAATATTGTCGTGTTTATGGAAGCTCCCCTCCTTGACTGAGTATAAGATCATATTTAGTAATAAGGGTCCAATTATGTCCCAACAAGAAAGGTACATTTCTGATGGGATACCGTCTCTTCCAGGAGCCTTACCATTTTTCATTTCGGATATAGCCTTCTTGAGTTCCTCTAGTGTGATCGGTGTTTCTAACAGTTTAGCGTCATCCTCCGAAAGTTTAGGGAGAATAATTTGATTAAGATATGTGTCCATTTTGTTTTGATCAAAGGTCGTTTCTGATTTATATAAGTCGGAGTAGAATTCTTTGAATGTATCGTTTATTATTTTGGGGTCTGTTTCAAGTACTTGTTGTTTTCTAATGGCAGTTATATCTGCAAATTTTGCATTAATTCTTAATCGCATGGCTAATAGGTGACTAGGTTTAGAACCTTGGGAGTACTGCTGTTGTCTTGTGCTGCGTATTTGCATTTCCGATTGTTGTCTGTATATGGCATTGATCTCTGTTTTTAGTACGTTAACTTGATTTTCTAGTCTAGTTGAGTTGTTGTATTTTAAAGAATTAAATAACGTTGAGTAAAGCGTTTCCAGTTCAGACAGTTTTGTGCATTGATTCTTGCGCATTATGGAGGAAAATCTATCAGTGAAATCCTTGATCATACCCTTTACCGACATCCATATTATTCTGGGGTCTTGCACCGAGTTTGCATTCTCCCGTAGGAATACTGTGAGAGCTTCTTTGAGTTGTGTAATGAATTCCTTGTTATTAAGCAGCATCGAATTAAAACGCCATCTTGGGGCCCGGGAAGATAGTATACCAAATGTTGCTTTTAGGAGTAAATAACAGTGATCTGATAGTGCATTGGGTATCATTTCCACTTCATATTTATCAAATAGTCTCGGGGATGCAAAGACATAATCAATTCTGGATAATGTGTTATGTCTCACCGATCGACAAGAGTACTTTCGGGTCGTGGGATTAAGTGAACGCCATAAATCATTTACACCTGTAATCTTTGACCAATCCTTTAATGCTTTAGATGAATTTTTTTGTTCGCTGGAAAAGGCGAGGTAAGATTTGTCCATCCTTGGATTCCAAATGGCATTAAAATCTGCACCTATTATAAATGAGTAATCGGGATGGTTTAACATTTCATCGGTTAGTGTAGTGAAGAAACCCTCTTCGTACAAATTTGGGGCATATACCGCTGCCAACGCTATTTTCCTGTTATTGTGTACAATCCTAGCTATAGTTATACGCCCATCCGCATCCGACCATACCCCCTTTAATTCAATATTTAACTTACGTCTGACGACTATGGCTACACCTCGAGTTCTCGTACCAAAAGAAGAGTGACTAATATTATGGTATGTGTTATCCGCTAACGTATCTATGTCTTCCTCTAAAATGTGCGTTTCGCTTAGTAGAGCCACGTCCACATGTTCTTTTTTCATCAGTGTGAGCACGCTTTTGCGTTTGTGTTGTTTATTTATCCCACCAGTGTTCCATATCATTATATTCAAACTAGCCATAATCTATGCATGTTTTTGTGTAGTTTTTGGTAATGCTTCTGGAGTGTGAAGCTACAATAGATGTACATCCAATTATTGAGGTCCCGTTGAGAGCCGAGCTTAAAAACATATATATATACAAATAAAAATCCCCTTTTTTCCCCTCACCCAGAGAGTCGTACAGGCCTGTGTTCCAAAAACACATCCTCCGCGTATGACTCCCTCCCTTAGGCCACCGGATTGCCCAAACTGAGCTTTGTAATCCTAATCTTCCTATGCCCGCAGCGTCGGTGACTGTTATTTTTCTTGAACGTGTTTCAATCTGCGCCGTTGGAATTGCTGTTTCTTGTTTCTTTCCAATCTTTTTCTTATCCTTATCCATGTTGTCTTTTGATATAGTCAGTAGAAGGTCTTATCAATACATACGATGTGGTTTAATCTCTTTTGGTATTGTCCAAATAAGGTTTTTAAACTAAATTAACGTTAACGGGAGCGGAGCTATTACCAAATGCGTGCGCTACATATTGCAGCTATACCGGAAGGCCCAAACCTTTTTAAGTCGTTTTATAGCTTCTAACAGTGTTCCAGGGACAGTTTGAAAATCTGAAAATATACCTTAGAATTGCTTTCACGTCTCTGGCCCTCCCAAAACTGCAAAGTTCCCCTTTAAAGCCCCTGTAAATAAGTTTGGCTAAGTTGCAAGTTGAGGGTGGGGGATTTGTCAAATGCACACAAATATGTCCTTTTAAACACAGAATCCCTCACAATCTTGTGGTATACATCTGGGAGTATACCGTATTACATTAAACATTGTCACAAAATAAGTTCCTACAGTTACATGTATATTTAGTTATACATTAGATTAGTTTAGTTAGATAGGTTAGTTATAGGTTATAGGTATAGTTATTGTTACCATTCTACATTGCCTTCGTCCACCATGTTTCTCTGCTCTTGCCTCTCACATGAGTGTGATTGACAACAGGAGCAGCCAATGAGGTCCTTTCCCTGAGAACTTCCCTGATTCGTTGGAAGCCTGAGCCTCATAATACATTTCAGAAGGCAATTATCCTACTGTTATCTGTGATACATTTATTTTGACACAAAATGTTAATCAGAAGATGTTAACTTCTAGGGCTTTAAGTGTCTGGTTTCATAACTTAAAGGGGAACTATTTTACTATTTCTTTCACTATTTGGGCACTTTTACACAATTCCTGTGAGTCTATGGAACACCTCTGTAATATTTTTTATTTTTTTATTCATTGTTTTGTATTTCTAATCAAGTCCTCAAAAACAGCATTTTTCTACCTCAAGATCTCGAGCCGTTTTGAGCCTGGGCTCCAACCACTGTGTGCAGCTCATCTTGTACCTCGCCATTATCATGCAGCGGTGTCTTTCTGACATCACAAATCATCACATTTTCAGATGACTCAGTTCAGTGAGGGTGAATATTGTGAGAGGAGAATTGGAAGAATGCGCCAATATGAGAATTAGAGACATAGATCATATTAATATAAGTTCACATAGCTAGGAAACAATGCTAAACACTCAAAAAGGCCATTTATAAGATAGTTCCCCTTTAAGACACCTGTTTACTTTACCTCATTCACCCCAACCTTGCACTCAATTCTGCCTTCAGAGTAATTTCAAGCCAAGCATCGTCATCGTCACAGCTGGATCCTCATAGAAATAACAGTACAGTACACTGAGATACAACAATACTGGAGATAACCTGACTTTTAGGCTAAGAGTCTGCTGACATTCATGGCTTCTTAGAAGTCATTGCACATCAGGAATGTTGACTTCACCGGGGAAATGTCTGCTTTAATGAATACAATTCTAATCTCTCTAAACATTTGGCACCCTTGGAAATTCCCTCTAATTAAAACCTTAAAGAAAAGAAAGAAAAACTATTTTAGTTAAACCTGCACTTTTACCATAGACATTTTAGTCATTTCACATCCAAAGCTCAGACGAAATACTTTGAGCTCCCTGTGTTTATCAGTTTAATTCCACAATATGTTCAAGCAGCATCCCCACTGGCCCAGAGATGGTGTTGTAGTTAGAGATGGTGTTGTAGTTAGATGGTGTAGTGGTTAGATGGTGTAGTAGTTAGATGGTGTAGTAGTTAGATGGTGTAGTAGTTAGATGGTGTAGTGGTTAGATATTGTGTAGTAGTTAGATGGTGTAGTAGTTAGATGGTGTAGTGTTTAAAGATGGTGTAGTGTTTAGAGATGGTGTAGTGTTTAGAGATTGTGTAGTGGTTAGATGGTGTAGTAGTTAGATTGTGTAGTGTTTAGAGATTGTGTAGTGGTTAGAGATGGTGTAGTAGTTAGATATGGTGTAGTAGTTAGATGGTGTAGTAGTTAGATTGTGTAGTGTTTAGAGATTATGTAGTGGTTAGAGATGGTGTAGTGGTTAGATGTGGTGTAGTAGTTAGATGGTGTAGTAGTTAGATGGTGTAGTGGTTAGATGTGGTGTAGTGGTTAGATGTGGTGTAGTTAGATGGTGTAGTAGTTAGATGGTGTAGTAGTTAGATGGTGTAGTGGTTAGAGATGGTGTAGTAGTTAGATGTGGTGTAGTTAGATGGTGTAGTAGTTAGATGGTGTGGTGTTTAGATATGGTGTAGTAGTTAGATGGTGTAGTGGTTAGATGGTGTAGTAGTTAGATGTGGTGTAGTTAGATGGTGTAGTAGTTAGATGGTGTGGTGTTTAGATATGGTGTAGTAGTTAGATGGTGTGGTGTTTAGATGTGGTGTAGTAGTTAGATGGTGTAGTGGTTAGATGGTGTAGTAGTTAGATGGTGTAGTAGTTAGATGGTGTAGTAGTTAGATGGTGTAGTGGTTAGAGATGGTGTAGTAGTTAGATGTGGTGTAGTTAGATGGTGTAGTAGTTAGATGGTGTGGTGTTTAGATATGGTGTAGTAGTTAGATGGTGTAGTGGTTAGATGGTGTAGTAGTCAGATGGTGTAGTAGTTAGAGGTGGTGTAGTAGTTAGATGGTGTAGTGGTTAGATGGTGTAGTAGTTAGATGGTGTAGTGGTCAGATGGTGTAGTAGTTAGAGGGTGTAGTGGTTAGATGGTGTAGTAGTTAGATGGTGTAGTGGTTAGATGGTGTAGTGTTTAGATATGGTGTAGTGGTTAGATGGTGTAGTGGTTAGAGATGGTGTAGTAGTTAGATGGTGTAGTGGTTAGATGGTGTAGTAGTTAGATGGTGTAGTAGTTAGAGATGGTGTAGTAGTTAGATGTGGTGTAGTTAGATGGTGTAGTAGTTAGATGGTGTGGTGTTTAGATATGGTGTAGTAGTTAGATGGTGTAGTAGTTAGATGGTGTAGTAGTTATATGTGGTGTAGTTAGATGGTGTAGTAGTTAGATGGTGTGGTGTTTAGATATGGTGTAGTAGTTAGATGGTGTGGTGTTTAGATGTGGTGTAGTAGTTAGATGGTGTAATGGTTAGATGGTGTAGTAGTTAGATGGTGTAGTAGTTAGATGGTGTAGTAGTTAGATGGTGTAGTGGTTAGAGATGGTGTAGTAGTTAGATGTGGTGTAGTTAGATGGTGTAGTAGTTAGATGGTGTGGTGTTTAGATATGGTGTAGTAGTTAGATGGTGTAGTGGTTAGATGGTGTAGTAGTCAGATGGTGTAGTAGTTAGAGGTGGTGTAGTAGTTAGATGGTGTAGTGGTTAGATGGTGTAGTAGTTAGATGGTGTAGTGGTCAGATGGTGTAGTAGTTAGAGGGTGTAGTGGTTAGATGGTGTAGTAGTTAGATGGTGTAGTGGTTAGATGGTGTAGTGTTTAGATATGGTGTAGTGGTTAGATGGTGTAGTGGTTAGAGATGGTGTAGTAGTTAGATGGTGTAGTGGTTAGATGGTGTAGTAGTTAGATGGTGTAGTAGTTAGAGATGGTGTAGTAGTTAGATGGTGTAGTGGTTAGATGGTGTAGTAGTTAGATGGTGTAGTAGTTAGATGGTGTAGTGGTCAGATGGTGTAGTAGTTAGAGGGTGTAGTGGTTAGATGGTGTAGTAGTTAGATGGTGTAGTGGTCAGATGGTGTAGTAGTTAGAGGGTGTAGTGGTTAGATGTGGTGTAGTTAGATGGTGTAGTGTTTAGATATGGTGTAGTGGTTAGATGGTGTAGTGGTTAGAGATGGTGTAGTAGTTAGATGGTGTAGTGGTTAGATGGTGTAGTAGTTAGATGGTGTAGTAGTTAGATGGTGTAGTGGTTAGATGGTGTAGTAGTTAGATGGTGTAGTGTTTAGATATGGTGTAGTGGTTAGATGGTGTAGTGGTCAGATGGTGTAGTAGTTAGATGGTGTACTGTAGTGGTTAGATATGGTGTAGTAGTTAGATGGTGTAGTGGTCAGATGGTGTAGTAGTTAGATGGTGTAGTAGTTAGATGGTGTAGTGGTTAGATGGTGTACTGTAGTGGTTAGAGATGGTGTAGTAGTTAGATGGTGTAGTGGTTAGATGTGGTGTAATAGTTAGATGGTGTAGTGGTTAGATGTGGTGTAATAGTTAGATGGTGTAGTGGTTAGATGTGGTGTAATAGTTAGATGGTGTAGTGGTTAGATGTGGTGTAGTAGTTAGATGGTGTAGTGGTTAGATGTGGTGTAGTAGTTAGATTGTGTAGTGGTTAGATGGTGTAGTAGTTAGATTGTGTAGTAGTTAGATGGTGTAGTGGTTAGAGATGATATCTCTGACTTGACGTTTTGACATTAATCTATGACGGCCTCAAATAATTTTACCATCCTGCTCTTGTCCACTAAAATGATATCCTGTCTCTCGTCTACAGCCTACCTTAATCCATCTGAACACAGCGTAAATAAATGAAATTTGTCAAATGAAGACTGACTTCCAGATCTGTATTATATTAATGAGCATGCAGAAGACATTAGCAAGTGACCTTATCAAATGTTATAATTTAATTTAGGACCTGCTCAGAGGTCATTAATCGGCATGCATGCGATGCATGTATGCGATTCGTCTCTGCGATTAACCCATCCCGTCGTCCTTCCCCCCCAAGGGCAGCCGGGAGCAGACAGGCGCAACGTGAGCCGCGCCAGGGGACCAATCCAAGTGCTCCTGTCCGTCTTCGTCAAGGACGCCACAGCGTTAGCGATCTTGTTGTTGTGCATGTTTTTCCATTGGGTTTATCTTATCGGGGGGGGAAACCCTTGCGAGCACGGGGAGAACATGCAAACTCCACACAGAAAGGCCTGGGAGATACCCCACCTGGTAACTGGCATCGTGGAAACCTGGTCCCCAAGCAGGAATCGAACCCTGGACATTCTTGCTGTGAGGCGACAGTGTTTAACCACTACACCACCGTGCCGCTCTATGTTGACAACCCACCATGCAACAACCTGGACATTTTTGTCTATAATACTGTAATTCAGCCTGCTACTCTGGCATATCTCCTATAGATTGGCAAGAGCAAAACTCTATTTGCGCGCATCTTAGTGATGATTGTCTCCTCTAAGTACTCCCGCCCCCTTCCCTGAAACCACTACAGGCCTAGCTAAGATCAAATCCCACCACCAGAACAGGCCTAACTTGGATCAAATCCCACCACCACTACAGGCCTATCTAGGATCAAATCCCACCACCAGAACAGGCCTAACTAGGATCAAATCCCACCACCACTACAGGCCTAGCTAGGATCAAATCCCACCACCACTACAGGCCTAGCTAGGATCAAATCCCACCACCACTACAGGCCTAGCTAGGATCAAATCCCACCAGAACCTGCTCTCCTGTGTCTACCCTGCAGCTGTATGTCAGAGTGGACTGCCCTTATTTTATAATAAAGGTCTGCACATAAAATCTGATTACATTTAAAGTGACATTTATTTTGCCCACTTGGCTGCTCATCCAGTGAGGGTAACAATGCGGTAAGCGTCCGAGTTCACCCTGATATCAGCTCGGCTCCTTGGCTATTTTCATGCCGATTATGGCTGCGAGCCTCCTGCGGCTCCCACACAACACAGCCTGACATTCCAGGGAACATGTGATCCCCCCCCCCCCCGACCACCCAGGCCCACATGACCACTGGCCTCACACTGTGGTCCCACATACGGTGACGACTAGGACGAGGACTGAACCCGGGGAGGTTATTATTACTCAAATGTTTTTCCATGTACTACATTTTTATCAAAGAGACGTACATAGAAGTATTATTTTTATTGAGTATAAATAAAAAGTATATCTGCGCATTTCAAGACGTAGACATGTCAAAGACACGGCATACTTGAAGGAATACTATGTGATGACGGTTGAAACAGCAACTGCTGCACGACTTCAGCTACTCATGGGGACGTGGTGACAAGACAGAGGGGAAATCCATTGAGTTTAGCAAATGTGGGTTAGTTAGTTAGTAAGACAGAAAATACTTTCAAGGATATAAACAGAAAAGTCAGAAACGTACTTCCACTGTGGTCCTCTAACACCAGTGATGTACCTGAACGCGTTCAATGAACGATCGTTCATGAACGCGTTCGTATTTTGGGCGAACGTGAACTGAACGTACTGATTATCCGCTAAATGAACGTAATTGAGAACGCGTTCATTCTCAGCGCTGTGTAACGGAGTTCAAAAGTGCGTTCATTCTCAGCATCTGTTATAACGGCGTTCAAATATGTGCCAGATTTCATATGTATTTCAGCCGAAAACCCAGTGAAAACACACCGTAAACAGGCTTTAAAATTATGTGGAAAACCAACCGATCTGGCAACGCGCCTGTACACCCCCTGCTACGTCATCAGACTCATCACAACAACAGCTGAATCTGCGTCTGCGAGCAGAAGCCCAGAGCTGCGCAGCAGCAGGTCGAGAGCAGCACTCGCTCAGAGAACTCTACCTCTAGATGTCGGCGCTTGGGGATTTAAAATAGTTTAACGTTAAAGTCAGTACTGACTCAGACGGAAACAATCTAACGTTTGTCTGTAAACTTTGTCCACCCGGTTTGAAGAAGCAAGTCCCCACATCGACGCGACAACGTCGACAGCAACATTGAGAATATGCAAACGTCCTGTTTTAGTTTTCATAATAAAGACAATTCAAGCAAAGTTGTTCCTCATGTTTTTGAAAATATACTGTAGAGATGAAAGCTGCAGTGTGGACTGAATGCGCGGTGGCAAAGCGTTATGGAAATGCCAGTATTCTGATTGCTGTCTGTGTGGTTCAATATTTTTTACAAATAATAGTTTGCAGCAACGTATTGATTGGTTGGGTAGGAGGGGTGACACCCTTTACAATTCAAACTATTTGATAAACTTCTACTTTCGGCCCGGAAATGCATTCTGATAAACTGGATTAAGGATAAGCCTCCATTTTTACAAATGTGGTATAGAGAGATCTTCGGTGTGCTCCTACCCCATGAAAGACACTGTGCAAATGCATAGAGGCAACAACGCTTCCTTTCAGGAGGTGTGGGCCCCACTATTAGACTATTTTCCTGCTGCAATTTCTCGGATCCTTCTAAAGGCCCAGTGCCCCATTGTATGGACAGACCTAGGATAGGAAAAAATAAATATATGTCTACATGTGAATGGGCTCGAGGCAAGTGCAATACTGTACAGTGCCTGTCTTGGTTTGCTTTTCCTTTTTTGCTTGTTTTTCTTTTTGTTTTGTTTTTGCTTGCTTATGGTGTGGATGATGGCATAGAGATGAACTGGAGGACCCCCCCCCTCCATTGTCCCAATGTGTGTTTTTGTAATGTAAGTAACTGTATGTGAAAAATCTATATAAAAAATATATATATATCAAAAAAGAACTAAAAATAACTAAATTAGTTCATTTTTGAAACCATGAACTTTAGTTCAACATTTTGAATTATGAACTATGAACTGAACTAGTTCATTTTAAAAATTGTGAACTGTGAACTGAACTAGTTCATGTAGAAAGTGAACTTTCCCAACACTGTCTAACACAGTGGTTCTCAATCTGGGGGTCGGGACCCTCCAAGCGATCGCAATATGATGTTGTTGTTGTTGTTGTTGTTGTTGTTGTTGTTGTTGTTGTTTTTCTTACAAAAATATATACAAACACATCATCATGTTTATTTTCTTTGGTACCAATGCTTTTTGAAGGGACTATATGAAGTCTAAAGCGTTCCTCCAATGAAAAGAAGGAAATAATAATTATTTGGTGTCAAAATTCACTGATCTGTCTATGCTTTGCCATGTTTTTAGGGGTCACATGTCAAAAAGGTACAGGACAGGTGAAATACACTGGACATAATTATATACAAAGTAGATAAACAAAACAAAGGGAATGTCTATAACATTAGCATTTAGCATTTTTAGATTATATATATCAGATATATATTAGTTATTAGATTATATATAAATATTGTAACTATATTTATTGTAGGGCAAATATAACTGAAAGGGCATACATACCCTCAGCTTGCACCTTGACCTTTTTACACTGCCTACTTGCCCTTATGCGCATGTCCAGAGTTAATTATATTGTTTACACTGCCTATTTTTTTTTTTTTACTTCTCCACTGTACTATAATTCTATGACCTGTATCATGTCTTCTACTACCTGTATCTCCCCTCCCACATGCTGCTATGATGCCTGAATTTCCCCAAGGGGATCAATAAAGGAATATCTTATCTTATCTTATTATTTACCAGAGCAGACGTACTGATATTTTGCTACGCTGCCGGTTAGTCTAGCTGGATTTTTATGTGCATAAAGTGGATTGTGGAATATCTTTATTTTCACCGCAGCGGCGTTACACAGCGGGGCACCAGATAGAAATCACCAAAATGCAACGATCTGTGCTCCAAATCACCCCAAACCAGCATGTTGTCTGAGGTGGATCACGTGAACAAATTAATTTATTAATATATTATTTTAGAGACATATATTTTATTAGTATCCAGAAGCAACCACGCTGCATGCAGTCCTTCCAGGCTGGTTTTACATTTAGCCGACGCTTTTATCCAAAGCCACTTAACGAATTGTGTACAACAACTCAGCAGGAGGGGTACACCTCTGGTGGCAGAGGGCAAGTGGTATTGTTCGTCTAGCAGTGTCAACCTCGAGAGCTACACTCTGAGTGCATACTTAAGGGTTTATTTGTTGGTTAACGGGTTCATACACACAAACACGGTAGGCCTATGTAACCTCAGACAACATGGCGCGATTGGACACTGGCTTTAAATGGCATGATGAAAATAATATTGGCAGTCTCTAGGGAATGGAGTGGTTTCTTAAAACGGGAAGGAACGATAACAACTGGCGTTCCTCCTCCCCCAGATGGATGTGAGAATTGGTTTGCATGGACGTCCTGTAGCCACTAAAGATGGCAAATTAAACATCTGTGGAGCGCTCCACTCCAGTCATGTGGACGGGCCAATGTATCCAAGGAGGCCGCCGGGCCAGCTGTTAAAACTTACTCACACATCTGCCTCTCTGAGAACAAATATACCAACCCGTTTTGGGGAGAGAGAAAGAAAAAAAAACACGAAATATGTTGCCAAATCGAGAGTAGCGAAGAGCGTCTTGTAATTCACAGTTAGTACGTCAAGGCCAAAAGCGGCCTTGTGGCTTGGACTGAAATGAGATTAAAATAACCATTATTTCTGTGTAGAACATGGACATGTTTTACTGACCTTTTACATTTGATCATTTTTATATAATCAAAGTAGTATATAAATGTACATTTCCTCCACTCATGACCTTATCATTTGAGAGGGAGTGCTCACTCTAAAATGTGAATGTTTGTTGCTTTAATTTGTCATTCACTTTCACTGTTGACAGTTGATTGGCTGAATTCCAAATGATGCTGCATAATGTTGTTACATCAGTGACATCACTAGTAGCCCTATACAACTCCTGCGCAGAAGAGGGCCCTGCGTTGTTTTAAGTACAGTTGTCGGCAAACTCTCATGGACGAATGGAGTATGAAACTTGGAATTTTTGTGAACGTCCGTTACAGCGCAATTGCCGTTTGCCTTTTGATCGAGGACATTCTTCCTACTGCGATTTCAGGCCAACTTTAAGACCTTATTAAGCAATGACACACCCTCACATCTTTGTGTTTTCAAGAGTTGTACGGCGCGTTGACGCACTTTCTCCTTCAGCTGTCTCGGCCAGGGTCGTGTCAGGATGTGGTGGAGGACTCGCACGGGGGTTCGTTTCACCAAAATGTCCTTGGTGGAGCCGGTCCTACCCCCCCCCAACCCGCCCTCGCCAGCTGCACATCACTGCTGGGGCCCAAGAAGACAACCAGTGCTGTATAGACAGTAGACCCCCTGCTCACCATCACCAAGAAGACAACCTGTGCTGTATAGACCCCCTGCTCACCATCAGAACAGGAAGACAACCTGTATAGACCCCCTGCTCACCATCAGAACAGGAAGACAACCTGTATAGACCCCCTGCTCACCATCAGAACAGGAAGACAACCTGTATAGACCCCCTGCTCACCATCAGAACAGGAAGACAACCTGTATAGACCCCCTGCTCACCATCAGAACAGGAAGACAACCTGTATAGACCCCCTGCTCACCATCAGAACAGGAGAATCAGAAGCAGACGATGACAACCATTAACCTGTTACAGTACAACACATGAACCGAGGCATTACGCAACACTTCATGCTCTGATCTGACTAACAGGATCAAGGAGATGGACACATTTAAACCTCTCTCTGCTTCTCGGGCGCCGATATTAATATTGACATGAATGAGGATCTAAAGAGAAGAGGGGGGAGGAGAGAGCGGGGGGGGGGGGGGTCTTTAGTATTGTTCTCTGTGCCCTTCCTTTCTCTCCGCCTCGATCTATGACAGCAGGGGAGGGGGGTTTGATTCACGGTTCCCCGTATCCGTGCTCCAGGAACATCCCCAGCTGTTCTATAGCCACTGCATGGGGCCAGGGGGGAGATGGGTAATGTAATTAGCCAATGGATGAGAGAGAGGGGGAGGGGGGGGGGGGGGGGGGTAGAGATGGAGAGATGAGCCTGTGTATTGCTGTGGGGATGGGTTGGGTTGGGGGGGAGGGGGCAGTTGCCGGCTGCTGACGCTCCAAAATGACAGCGCAATATCTCAGCAAAAAAAAAAACTGCTCGAATGTCATCCCTCTCAGCATAATTAAATGTGATAAAAATAAAAATCTGTTACAGGCTGCTGAGGAGTGGTCGAGTGCGAGCATGGCCACACACACACACACACACACACAGGAGCAGATGACTACATCAGCCCTGGTACTGACAACATATATCACGTACAGTATATAGGTTCATGTGTCCGTGAGATAAACATGTTCGGCTGCCGACCGTGCGTCTCTCTGCCCCGCCGGCGCTGAGGAAAACCTTGTACACGCTGTACCTCCGGCACGTGGTGGACGTGTATATGTGGGGAATAAGAGGGATTGGAGGGGGGGGGGGGGGACTCATCACCCTGGTGTGACTCACAGCCCCATCCCCCCCTTCACACAGCCTCTCCCCTGGTGCTGACGTGACGCTCAGACACTTGCATGTCAAGGTAACCCACACCAGTGGAGAGAGTGTGGCTGGGTTTTTAACCCCTTGTCTTATTGTGGTGGGGTGGGTGGGTGGGGGGGTTAAAGCGCCAGAGTCAGACCGATCTCCCATTTTTTTCAATAAAAAAAATGCTGAGGGAGGAGATGAGAGCTTAAACGATTCCCCCTTCAGTCATGTGGAGCGTTAAAGAAACCCACGGCTACATTACCTGTAACTAACGAGGTTCCTATTTAATTTAATTGGGTGGGGGATAAGACATTCTACAGGACATGACATTGCACCACAAGCCTGTTCCTCAACCTTGGCGTCTCCTTAAAGGGGTCGTTCGGATTCTTTGGAACCCTAGCCTTATTTCGTAGTTATCGACAAGGATGTTGATCTGTGGAAACCTTTCTCAGCCCGACCCCATGCTGTTCCTCGTAGCAGCTCCAGCTAGCTAGCCACAAGCCAATGCAAAGTCAATGGGGTCGAGCTCCTGCCTGTACAAGCTGACCGAGGCTCACTGAAATTTACTCCGCATTGCACACAAAGTAGATTTCAGTGAGCTTCAGGCGGCTTATACAGACACAAGCTCGACCCCATTGACTTTGCATTAGTTTGAGGCCGACTATCCAGAGTTAGTATGTACAACATGGATTGTGCTGAGAAAGGACTCTTACTGATCAACATCATCATTGGTAAGTAAAAAAAAATAGAGGCAGGGAAACTATCCCTTTAACTTTGTATTATTAGAGAAAAGAGACCATGTGACTTAGCTATTGTTGATAAATGACCGTTTTCAAAGGACAACCGCAGGCTACATTGAAAGGAACATGATTAACTTGCACTCTCCTACCCCATATGCTTTGGCAAGAACCGTGTGTTGTGTTTTAGTAGTATTACAATAAACAAAGAGAAATTATATATATATATATAGATATACTGTATATATATGGGAAGAATGCCAGTTGCAATACCTAATGTAAAGGTGACATATGGAAGATAGTTATGTTAGAACAACAGGCTTTCATAACACTAATGGAACAGGCGGTTTCATCTAAACACTGTGCCTGTCAGGCCTGGCCTCTACGCCTGCTGGTTCTTTTCCATCTCTAATAAGAGGAAATGGCTTGCGGTCAGGAGGGGATCCAGCCCTTCTGTGGGAGTTTAATTCAATCACTGCTCTGGTCAGAGATGAATTAAAACTCTCTCATTAAAGCCCCCCGTGTCCCAGAGAGTAGACAAGCTGATGATGATGACGATAATACTGGCAGTGGGACTGGTGATGACCCACGGGGGTCTATGTACACACAGTGCTAGCAGCCAGCTAAAGGGGAATGGATTATTATTGTTGCACTCGTTTATGGTCGGAGGGGGGGGGAGTGGGAAACATGTCATCTCAGGCCTACGTGTGTTCGGTCGGAAAAACATGGATGCTCACGGCCTCACGCTGAACTTTGTGTTTAACCAACTACTGTATTTGGTATGCTGATTGGTCTGAAAGCATATCAAGTTGAAAACTTGATGACATTTTTTTTTTCAATTCATACAATCTTATACATTTTATTCTCACTGTATATGATGTGTTGAAATGTCATCAAATAACACAAGAGGCTGGAACTGGTGGGTTGAGGAACTCCCAAGTTGACTGAATTTCCCCAAGGGGATCAATAATCGAATATCTTATCTCGTCGTGCCATTTTATTTAACTTTTTAGCAGGACGTTTGGAAGTGGGGATTTCCAACCTCTGAGTTATAATCGGACACAGCATTTTGTCTCAGACTCAGCCATCAGTCACCTACCTCCGACTTTGTTTGCTTTACGGCGCTGTGAAATAACAGTGTAAGTCACCGGTCGTCACCCACACAGCACACACCCTGCTGCCCGGCGAAGCAGACTGGAGGGACACTGTGTTGTGTTGTGTTGTGTTGTCCACCCTCGAGATGATGACGGAGTACACAGCATGATGACAGAGTACACAACGGTGCTCCCTCTCCCAGCGATCACAGCACAAAGGAAGATAAGATAAGATATTCCTTTATTGATCCCCTTGGGGAAATGCAGGCATCATAGCAGCATGGGGGAGGGGGAGGGGAGGTACAGGTAGTATAAGACATATAGTACAGGTCACAGAATTATAGTACAGTGGAGAAGTAAAAATAAAAATAGAATAAAAAGGCAGTGTAAACAAACAATATACAATATAATTAACTCTGGACATGCGCATATGGGCAACAAGGTGCGAGATGAGGGTATGTATGCCCTCTCGGTTATATTTGCCTTATAATAAATATAGTTACAATATATAATCTAAATCTAATTAAAAAAAAAAACTAAATGCTAAAATGCTAAATATAATTATGCAATATATAATCTAATAATCCAATCATCTAAATCTAATCTTATATATAATCAAAAAATGCTAAATGCTAAATATATGCTCTGATGAAGTATACAGTATTCACAAAAGGTGCGGTATGCATAAGGCAAGACCATTTCGATGGTTCAACTGGGAGGATTTGTGACTCACCGCTTGGGACACCGGCAGTTTGTAATAGAATGGACATGGAAGGTGGAAGGTGTTGTTTTGGGTTAGAGTCGATGTGCATTCACAACTCCGAAATAATCTTGTTGTTGATTTTGGAAAAATGTATCTGTAATAATAAATGGGTGTTACAAAACACAGCCTAATAGTAGTTAGATAGTTTCCTATGGGTACTACCCATAGTAGCAGATACAACAGATTAACACTTAATTAACTTGTTCATTGTAAGCATTTTACGCCTGCTTCGATGTGGTACTATTATGTAAATGTTATCAGTAATATTAGTATTGCATTCGAATTTGCATAATTTCAGCCTATTCACATTTGAATAGTATTCTTATGGTCTTGTGCACACCGGAAGTCTCAATAGCTGAAGGTTATCTGTAGCATATTTAAAGTAGCTTAAAGCCCCAAATTAAGTAGGTTAAAAACCCAACCCGTAATCTTTTTAACCATATCAATGTATTCACATACATTCTTGAAGCTATTTGAATTTTTCATTGTAAATCAGAATAGTTCAGTTTTACTCCAGTGTTTACAAACATATAACAGCTACACAATATAGAAAATACAATTCAAAACTCATGTTTATCACCCAGAGAATGAAAACATGTTGTTTTTGGTGGTGGGTTTACCCATTTGTTTACGTTCGGATCACTGGTTGGGCCTTTCCACTATTTGTAACATGGAAATAAAAGCAGAGTAAAGAAACACATTTACCAATGTGCACAATCCAGGATAAACATGCCACTCTAAATAATACTCAAAACAAAAGACTTGATAAAACAAAAAGAAAACAAAGAATTGTTGGGCTCTTTATTATACTTGTCAACCTTCACCTGAGTGTAAAAGGCTAGATGGAGCACGAGCGCCATCTGCTGGAGATTCACCGCTACCTCCTCTGGCTTCGAGTCGATGGGGCATGAATGATGTGTGGAGCTCAAAGAATTCAATCGTGGACCGTACACGTGTGTGTGTGATGTATACGGGGTGGTAGTATTCTAGCAGCTAACGGCTTTTATGAATGAACCTTCAAGTGTAAAAAATATCGTGTCAACAGTGTTCGTCTACGAGTTTTAATTCGAGGTAAACGCGAGCTCTGGAAAGGAATATTCGGTGAGTTCAAATTGTATGTAAACACTGAACAGTGAATAGCTGCTATGCTAATGCGAGCTAACCAACTAGCTCGAGTTCATGCACCACGCGTGCTGCCCTTTGTGTCCCCAACAGCAAGGCAGCTTAATATAGTTTGTTTGGGATATTTGTATTTGCTGTTCGCGCGGTGCAGTTAATAACTTATGATGACAACGAATGCCCTGCGGCTAGCTACTACTAGCTAACCTGATGAATATATAGTTAGCTGCCCGACTAACAACACTGCGCTGGCGGCATGACTTAAGCCGCGCTAGCTTTGTAGCCTGTGGCAGGTTGTACGGGCGGTGTGCTCACGTGTGTTCATCCAATCTCATGTCTAAAGCTAAAACATAGTAGTTGATGCCCACGCACTTGAGTTGTGTAGTGTTGCTGAACGAGCGCCTCCAATGTCATGCTTGGAACAATGGGAATCTCATTTGAGTAATGTCTTCCCATGTCAAAGTTTACTATGAAAGGCAGATTGGACAAGAAAAGACAATGGAATTGTACCTATATCCCTTCACTTTACCAGGAAAGGTGATGATTCAGGATTATTTTCTTTGAAAGGACAAAATAACACTCAGAAGTCAACTACATACCACACACTTCACTATGAATTGAAAATGGGGGACCCTGATGGAAACAAGACAAACGTCTTTCTCAGGTCTGCATCCCCTTAACAATTGTGTGTATTGAGCCGTACTGTATTGTACCCATTCTGCAATCTGTTAAATAAAGTTTTCATTCATTCATTCATTCACTGTATTTGAGATGGAGAGTCCATTGTACACCTAAAATCGAAATATATATATACATTGGTACATTGGTCTCTGCTTTTTTGTTGTTGCAGGAAAAACTAAATAATTGCACGAATGAAATGACTACGCAAGAGTGGCAGAATTCAGGCAGTCATTGATTGCAAATTATTTGCAACATGTTTAATAGATGGAATAGAAGTACGTTATTAATCCAAAGTGTAATTCAGCATCACAGATTGCTCACAATAAACATTTAGGTAGTCAAGAATACACGGTCAAAGATATTCTAAAATAAATATACAGTAAAATCGACGCCTGTGTTTATGTTTGTTAATTTATCCAATTACTTTTGTTCCCCTAATATGGGGGTACTACCGGTATGTATAAAAAGGTTTACAATTCCTACATGGTTTAACCAATATGGATGTAAACACTCTCCGATTCAAGCTGAAAGTCTGAACCTTAACCTCATAGTCATTGTTCCATTTCAAATCCAATGTGCTGGAGTACAGAGACAAAACAACAAAAATAATTTCACTGTCCCTGAGACTTTTTCAGACTGCACTGTAACCTACAATGTCCTGACAAAAACAGTGTGTCTTCCGTCTCCTCAGAGTCCAGGGTGACAAGATGAAGTACATTCTGGTCACTGGAGGGGTCATCTCTGGTATTGGCAAAGGCATCATTGCCAGCAGCGTGGGCACAATCCTCAAGTCGTGTGGCCTACATGTGACCGCCATCAAGATTGATCCATACATCAACATAGATGCTGGAACCTTTTCACCCTATGAGCACGGTGCGTTGGAATAATTGTCTCTTGTACAAAAGAATGGTCTTCTTGATCGTCAGCATTCCTCCTGCATATTTTCTCATCTATGTTCTGCATAGCCTTCTGTTCACTGTCAGTGTTACGATCAGACATGTGTCAGAACAACTAACACGTGTCAGCCGGTAGGTTCATAGTCACAAAAACAAAGTATAATTACTAATTTGACTACTTTACTGTGATAGTCTAAGCTTTTTGGCACTTTTTGCCTCGTCCTAAATAGGCGAGCCCAACCCGCCTGGCACTCCACCCAGGTTAAAGGGGAATGCCACACATTTTAGGAATTAATTCACACGTTATTAATGTGTCCCAGGGCACTTCAGTCAATATTGGTGAACATGCAACGCTCTCTCCTAAAGCTAGAAATCCGAGAGAGAAGCCTCAACTTTGTGATCTCACCTGGATGTAAAATCTGGTGCTGCTCCATAGACTATGAATGGGGCACTTGGGAGCCATTTGTTAAAGGGTAGTTCTTACACCCAAGTGAGGTTTATATTCTACTATCGCCAAGGGGGATGAATCAGAATCTAAACCTCATTTAGGTGCAAGAGCTCACACAAAGCTTTTATGTGCCTACAAAGTCAATCCCCCATGTGTGACTTTCTTTTTTTAACCCTTTCACTGCCACACGACAGAAGGTTAACCCTTTACTATCACACAACCGACGGTCGCCATCGGTTGTGTGATAGTAAAGGGTTAACCGGCTGTTGTGTGGCAATGAAAGGGTTAACCTTCTGTGTTTTGTCGCAGTGAAAGGGTTAACCGTTTTGGTAGTGCGACAGTGAAAGGGTTAATGGGTGGCGTTCCCTGTCAAGGCAAAAGCGAAGGGTTTTCATAAACGGCATTCTAACCTTGTTGCTTCTCTTGTGTTCAGGCGAAGTGTTTGTGCTGGACGATGGAGGGGAGGTGGACCTGGACTTGGGAAATTACGAGCGTTTCCTGGACATCCGGCTGACCAAGGACAACAACCTGACCACCGGCAAGATTTACCAGTCGGTCATCAACAAGGAGAGGAGGGGAGACTACCTGGGGAAGACGGTGCAGGGTGAGTCACTACCTGGGGAAGACGGTGCAGGGTGAGTCACTACCTGGGGAAGACGGTGCAGGGTGAGTCTCTACCTGGGCAAGACGGTGCAGGGTGAGTCACTACCTGGGCAAGACGGTGCAGGGTGAGTCACTACCTGGGCAAGACGGTGCAGGGTGAGTCACTACCTGGGCAAGACAGTGCAGGGTGAGTCTCTACCTGGGCAAGACGGTGCAGGGTGAGTCACTACCTGGGCAAGACGGTGCAGGGTGAGTCACTACCTGGGCAAGACAGTGCAGGGTGAGTCTCTACCTGGGGAAGACAGTGCAGGGTGAGTCACTACCTGGGGAAGACAGTGCAGGGTGAGTCTCTACCTGGGGAATACGGTGCAGGGTGAGTCTCTACCTGGGCAAGACGGTGCAGGGTGAGTCACTACCTGGGCAAGACAGTGCAGGGTGAGTCTCTACCTGGGGAAGACAGTGCAGGGTGAGTCTCTACCTGGGGAATACGGGTGCAGGGTGAGTCTCTACCTGGGGAAGACAGTGCAGGGTGAGTCTCTACCTGGGCAAGACGGTGCAGGGTGAGTCACTACCTGGGGAAGACGGTGCTGGGTGAGTCACTACCTGGGCAAGACGGTGCAGGGTGAGTCACTACCTGGGGAAGACGGTGCTGGGTGAGTCACTACCTGGGGAAGACGGTGCAGGGTGAGTCACTACCTGGGCAAGACGGTGCAGGGTGAGTCACTACCTGGGGAAGACGGTGCTGGGTGAGTCACTACCTGGGCAAGACGGTGCAGGGTGAGTCACTACCTGGGGAAGACGGTGCTGGGTGAGTCACTACCTGGGCAAGACGGTGCTGGGTGAGTCACTACCTGGGCAAGACGGTGCAGGGTGAGTCTCTACCTGGGCAAGACAGTGTAGGGTGAGTCTCTACCTGGGCAAGACAGTGCAGGGTGAGTCACTACCGGGCTATGAAACTTCATTCAGACAGTTTCACTTTCACAGCAGATAAGGTTTTCTTTTACATTTTTTAAAATTATTAAACACTCTGCGCAACCACAAGTGTGTGTCATAGAGGTGAGACTGGAACGGTTAGATGATGACGATTATGACTAGAAAAAACTTGAGCTGAGCTGCATCTCAAATCAATCTTCCGGTTCCCAGCTTTCAGATGATGTCACCACTTCTATGTGGCATCTACTGTTGGCCTGCTGTCTCCTCCTAAAGACCCCTTGTCCCCACCCTTAAAAAAGACAAAATGGTTCTATGGTGGGTCTCTAGGGGTTAAATACAGGTTTGACTGAGCTTAGAAAGTCAGCCTTTTGTTTTAATGCCCCAGCTTCTTGGAATGATTTTCAATTCTCGTTAAAAATCAATATCCCACTAACCTATGAACAGTCTAAAACATGATTACAAATCTCCCTGTTTGTCTGTGGCTGTTTTTAAATTTGATCTTTGAGCTATTTATTCAATGTCTAAACAGATTTCTTCCCTTTTTGTTTTTATTAGTGTTTTGACCTGTTTTTAACTTGCCTGTAATCTCGACGTCATTGAAAATGAGGGCAAACCCTCAATGATTCTTTTGAGAATAAATAAAGGTTTGAATGAGTGATGCAGGTCACAGATTGTCACCAGGCAGCCAGTTTAACATATTAGCAGCTAATATAATTTATTTTATTTATTGTTGAAGGCGAGATCTTGTTAGTACTGTTCTCAGTGTGAAGATGATGTGATGCAGAGGTTACTGATAATGGAGCCGATACATATGGAATAATGAATAGCTGGATAATGAGCGCCTTACCTCTATGGATCCAAGCATCCACCTCGCTGGGGCACCTGATGCTGCCTGTTGCCGTGGATACTGTCCCTGGCTTTTAGGATGCATCAATGGGCAGAGATGACGTGGCAGTTGAATAAATCAATGTTTCAAAAATAAACCACTTTTGTTGTTTGAAGACGTCATCAGAAGATAAAGTTATATGTGGCGATATACTCATAATCCTATTCCTATTTAATTTTTATTGTACTATATTCTATTGTGCTATATTTAGTTTAGTTTATATCCCATTTAATATTATTCAACCTCTTTATTTACAGTTGTACAGTTGCTTTGAGGAGGGCTTTATTTGAGAAAATTCAAATTGTAAATCCGGATTTGTTTTGGCAGTCTGAGAGTTGTATGTTGAGTTTTTTTTTGTGGAGGACATCTTCAGTTTTGCAGGATTTTTGGAGAAAGCATGGCACTTGAGACAAAACACACTATATCCTATATAATTGTATTTGAATTCCTCTTGTTGCTTTGTTTATATACATTGCGTACAGCTTGTGTTATATTACGTTTTTATTGTATTTTCTTGTTCTTGTGGCCATCTTGGTCTATATGTCATTTGTCAAGTATATATTTTTTTTTTATCAAATTTTTTATTATTATTCACATGAAACAAGACAACACATTAAACACAATCACAATACATAGAACTTCACAAGAAAATAACAAAAACAATAATAATACAGAATAACAATTTATACAGACAAAAAGAAAAGAAAACAGTTCAACCTTCTCATTTCTAAATCCAAGGGGTACTATCTAATAAATGGTTTTTCCCAGTGTTCAGCCCCGATTCCCGGCCGTGTGACCTTATATTAATAAAACGTACATCTCCAATTCACCACAAGGACCACTTTTTGAGAACACAACCCGAAAACAGAGCAATGAACCTTCATGAAAAAACAAAAACCTGTAGAGGTGTTCCATAGACTCACAGAGACCGTGTAAAAGTGACCAAACAGTGAAGAAATAGTTAAATAGCTGCCCCCCCATTAAATCCCCAGCTAAACTCAAGAGGACAAGACAAAAGACAAGACAGACAAAACATTTCCTCCTCCCCCTCCCAAGAGACCGCCGGACCCCCCCCGATCAAGCACCCCAACCCCGCTCAGCCGCACACGGCGGTCCTTACCTTCTCAGGTCCTTTTCTCACTCACCCTATTCGTTTCTATTTCGTTCCGTTCTGCCCGTTCCGAGATCTGATTCGAACTCCCCCCCCTCTCCCCCCTCTAGTTTGTGTACACACTTCAGTCTGGGTGCGCTCTGGGTTTTGTTTACGGTTTGCGTTTTGAGCTTGTAAGCTTGCCGTAGTCGATGATGTCACGCTCGAAATGTAAACACAGGAAGTGTTAACACGGAGACTGGAGAATGGATGTTGATATAAAGAAACAAATAACTAATAAATATGAAGTTATATTTGAACCTCTGTTGTCAAGCCTTGTCAATATAACCCACCCCCCTTTTCTCACGAATGGAACTCTGTTGTAGAGTCCGCTTTTGATCGTTTTGCAGGGTTAACAATAACGCTAAGCTAACGGCTACCGCTAGTTAGCTTTATAACCTTTTACTAGTAACATTGCTCGCATCGATTATATTGAATGTCATTGATCTACTGGTCGACCGAAAATGTAAACGGGAATGTCTTAACACGACTGCGGACTCTGGATGTTGATGTAAAATGAACAAATTGCCAATAAATATGAAGTTATATTTGAACCTCTGTTGTCAAGCCTTGTCAATATAACCCACCCCATTTTATCACGAATGGATGGTGTTGTAGAGCCCGCTTTTGAGCGTTTTGAGCGATCTACTGGTCGACCACGGCCGACTGGTTGGGCACCACTGGTCTAATAGAAATAAATGCATTCGAACAATGTATAGACATAGCAATGGCAAACAAAATGTATGACGTTATGTCAGCACCAGGCGCCACGCCCGTGAAAAGGTACAAGCTCGCAAAGCCACACCCCCCGTTCTCCCGGGACCGACCCCGAGACCACCTCTGCCAGCTGATCCCGTTCAGCGGGGGGTGAAACGATTCAGCGCCGTTTCGCACCCCAAAAGGGGTGAGTGAGAACACCCCCCCCCCCCGTGCTCCGGGACGGTGATTCGATACAAAAGGCTGAGTGTGAAAGCCCCCTCAGCTGCTGCGAACCACAGGTCAATGCCAGCCTGTCCTACCCCAATCACCCGCGCCGTGGATATCTCAAGATAAATCACATCCAATAGTGTTAGGGACCAGTTAATCACTGTAACCTTCTCAGGCTCCTTCCATCTCATTGCTATTAGCTTCTTCGCTGCTGTGACACCCGCCAGGACAACCCTTTTTAGTTGAACGGACGCAGGTAGTGTCGTTATATCGTTCAGGAGTAGCGTAACAGCTGTGAATGGGATAGTTAAGCCACACAGGTCTGAAAGTTTGTCCGTTATTGACCTCCAGAAGCGGGCCACTGGTGGGCAATCCCAATACATATGCATATAAGTGCCAGTGGCCTTTTGAGAGCACAAAGTGCACCGAGAGTCGGTTATCAGGCCCATAGCAAATAGCTTCCTAGGTGTAAGATAGGTCCTATGAATATAATTAAAATTAATTTGCTGGTGATTGGGGTTGCGGGAAGATAATGCCACATTTGCCCAAACATCATCCCAGTCAAACTCTGGGTCCAACTCCGGGATATCCACACGCCAGATTGTATCCAATGATACATTTTTATACGTGGACTGAATTAAGAGCATATAAAAGTCTGAGACAAACCCTCTGGATGTCGTCCTGTCCACTATGAGCCTGAGGAAGGGGTGTGGGTGCAAAGCTTGAGCCCACGGCACGCCATGCGCCCTCAGTGCTGACCTTAGTTGAAGGTAAAGAAAGAAGGACTCGCCGGGAAGATCATAAAATTCTCTTAAGTCCTGAAACGCACGGAGGCCGTTCTTATCATAAATATCCTCCAGAGTATGCACTCCCCTCCTTTGCCATTGAGGAATATTAACCGGCTTGTGCCCAACAAGTAATTGCTGGTTATTAAAAATTGGAGAGTCCAGGTGCCATGGGCATTTAACCCCACACGACCTCTGTACATTACGCCACGTTTGGATCACGTGAGTTATGATCGGTCCATACCTCAGCCGGCATTTCGAAATAGAGACAGTGGAGTACACTACATCCTGCAATCTTAGCGGTGAGACCGTCGCCGCTTCTAAGGAGCGCCACGATACAGCCTCTACAGGGTCTAGCCAGCACATCAGAGGTCTCAGTGAAAAGGACCAGAAATAAAGCTTAAAATCAGGGATTGCGAGGCCCCCATCTTGTTTTCTACGTTGAGTAGTAGCCCTTTTGATTCTCGGGCGTTTGTTATTCCAGATAAACTTAGATACCATCGATTGTACCTTGCGCCAGTGGTCTATTGGAGGGGGCAGGGGGAGCATTGAGCTAACAAAATGTATCCTAGGCAGAATGTTCATTTTGATTATGGAAGCTCGGGCTTGAAGGGAGTTAGGAAGGGACGACCATCTGTCTAGATCCTGGCGTATTTTATCATAAGTACCTGTGAAGTTGTACTTAGTAGTTTGATTCAGCGTGGGGAATATCTCTATGCCCAAGTATTTAAAATGTTCTACTATGGGGATATCAGCTGGTAGTCGTACCGCCTTGGCCAGCTCATTAAGAGGTAGGCAGGCTGATTTGTTCCAGTTAATCTTAAAGCCTGACATTTTACCAAAGTCGTCGATTATTCTCAATAATTTTGTGGCCGACCGGGAGGGGTCGTCCATAAAAATCAGCAGGTCATCCGCATAGAGAGCAATTTTGTGTGGAGTATTATTGACCATTATGGGGACGATGTCCTCCGATTGCCTAATAAATTGGGCCAAAGGTTCGAGGGAAAGCGCGAACAGTCCTGGGCTCAGAGGACAACCCTGTCTAGAAGATCTGGAGACTGGAAAGAGTGTGGAACAGTTTTTGCCTGTCAGTATCATCGCAGACGGCGAGGCATACAGGACTTTAATCATATGAATAAAACTCTTCCCAAGACCCATGACCTCAAGTACCTTCCACAGGTATGACCACTCAAGTCTGTCAAACGCCTTCATGGCATCCAAAGACAGAACTGTGGACGGAGTTGTATTGTCTTTACTGTTATCGATTACATGCAACAGCCTCCTAAGATTATCTGCAGCCAGACGCCCCGGGATAAAACCAGTTTGATCGCAGTGTACCAATACCGTCATAAATCTCTGCAGGCGGCGGGCCAGCACCTTGGCAAACACTTTTAAATCGGCCCCGAGAAGACTCAAGGGCCTATAGCTACCACAATCATTGGGATCTTTGTCCTTCTTGAGAAGTAAGGAAATCAACGCCATGTTGACATCTCTTGAGAACTCCCCTTGCTCGATAGCATAATTGATCATATCGAGCATCAATGGACCCAGTTGGTCCCAAAAAGCTAAATACACCTCGGGTGGAATACCATCCCAGCCTGGTGCCTTGCCCCTCTGCATTTCAGCAATCGTCTCCCTCAACTCCATAAGAGTGATCGGTTTCCCCAGTTCCTTGCCTCTTCCTCAGAAATGTGGGGTATCTCAAGCCCGCCAAAGAACGATTCAAATTTAGAGTCGTCGAGATTAACCTCTGAGCTATATAACTGAGTAAAACTCTTTAAAAGTGTCGTTGATCTTTTTCGAATCAGTAGTGATTGTACCCTGTCGCGTCTTGATCGAGGGGATATCCGAGAAATGATCATTCGAGCGTATTTTCATTGCCAATAGATGGCTAGGCCTAGAGCCGTGAAAGTAGTAATTTTGCCTTGTCCTATGTATCAAGAACTCAGACTGTTGTTTAAGTATGGAGTTTATTTCCTTCTTGACTATCTTACGTTGTGTGTTTAGTCGATCACTATAGTTAGTTTGCAAAGATGCGTATAGATCCGCATATGTTTCCAGTCCTTCTAGTTTTTTTGACCGGGATTTACGTAAGTTTGAGGCGAAAAGTGTGACATGACCCCTGATAAATCCTTTCAATGCGTTCCATAGGACCCAGGGGTCATCGACCGTGCCAACATTGATCTGCAAGAATTCAGCTAGTTTACTCCTGAACTCAGAGCAGAAATCATCGTTCTTTAATAAGGTTGAGTTAAAACGCAACCTGGGAGCTCTTGTGGAGAGCCTGCCAAAGGTTGCCACAAGGAAAATCCCCTTGTGGTCCGAGAGAGCCAGGGGAACCAATGAGACGTCGAAACTATCAAACAAATTAGGGGATGCGAATGCATAGTCTATTCGAGAGAAGGTTTTGTGTCTGGCAGATGGGTGAGAGTAATCCTTGAGGGTGGGATTGGATAAGCGCCATAGGTCTGCGAGCCCAGTGTCCTGGGCCCACATCCTGAGGGCCTTAGATGACCGTTTTTGGTCGCTTGTTTCAGAGGATCCGGACCTATCCATCTCCGCATCCCAGCACGCATTAAAATCGCCACCCACAATGAGAGCGTATCCAGTAAGTTCCAACATATTCTTCGTGATTGTATTATAGAATGCTGAATCAAATGTGTTAGGGGCATACAATGCTATTATTGCCATCTTCCTATGAGAGAACTCAACTTTTGCTATAGTAATCCTTCCCTCTGTGTCCGACCACACATCCAGGACTTTGATATCAAGGTTACGTCTTGTAACTATAACGACTCCTTTCGTCTTATCATCGGCTGAGGATGAGGAGATAACGTGATATTGTCGATTTGCTAGCCTTGACACATCACCCACCAATAAATGAGTCTCACTAAGGAGAGCAATGTCAATATTTCTTCTCTTCAATAACCAAAGGACACTGGCACGTTTGTGTGGTGCGTTAAGACCTCCTGCTTTCCAAATTAAGATATTCAGTTTAGCCATGGTCGAGTTTGTCTAAATGCGTAGAGAACATACCAGTGCAGCCAGGCTGAGTACAGAGGCGCTGATCCAGGCGGGCCCAGACGGTCAATCCCAGGAGTTCAGAGGAGGAACAATTACACACATATAAGACAACAGCACATAAAACACATAAAAATACCACCCCAGTTACAACCCCCCCTCCTTCTACTCTAAACCCTAACCCACCCGTCCTATTATAAGCCCTCCTATACCCACTCTCCAATCCCCACCCTATGCCCCATCCACTAAGGATGGTCATCTTCCTATCATTTCCCACTGGAGTCATGGATCCAATAAGACGCTCCCCACTCCAACCCCCCTCTAGATAAACCCCTGATTAAACCCCCACTAGTCCAATAAACACAAATAATAATAAAAATAAAATTCAATAAAGATATCGGTCGAAAACCACCTGAGCCTTGGCCCTAACATGAGATAACCATAATGGAAAAAATAGCCATTATTATATAATAACTCAACATCACACCTGCAACCATCTATTTCCGAGTCTGCGCTTCAACGTCGCAATGTTATAGCACAAATGGATAAAGGAAAATTCAAAACAAAATTAAATTAAAGCATACCAGCTAGGGCTGGGCGATATGACGATATTATATAAATATCGGGTACAGTTCATTAACGATACACTTTTTAAATGTATCGTGGATATCGTGATGTTTTGCCCTCGCGTTAGAGGCCGCCGCGGCTGAGATGAGACTAACAAGCGCAGTGCTAAATGCTTTCCTCTCCCTCTCGCCTCTCCCTCTTGCAGAAAAAAAAAGTCAGTCACACACACACTTGCCCAAATTACGTCATCTACACGCACATACACGCACGCAAGCGCACACACCTAGCCAGAGACAGAGAGGCGGTGGCTCGGTGCTAGGGATGCCCCCTGAAACCCAGGAGTAAGCTCCGACGTTAACGGTACTGCTATCGGTAAATTAGTCTATGAGCGGATTAGCTACAGAGCTAACAGAGTGTACCATCCATCTGCGACGCAACAGTGGCTGCAACAGTGGACACGGAGTAATGTTAACGTTATGTCGAGTTCATACTACACTACACGTATGAACTCGACATAACGTTAACGTTACTCCGTTTCCACGAAGTGTTTAATTAGCAGCAATCTGTTGTTGAAAATGTAACGTTAACCGGAAAACCGGAAATGGAATGCGAGGACAGGAAGCCGTCATGAAGTCGGCTTCTGGACCTTGTAGTCATATATATTGTAGTCTTTTAGTCTTATTAACTAAAAGATTTTAACAAAATAAAAAGCAGCAGCACTATTGGATAACTGAGTCATGTTTGCTATGTATTTCTTTCTTTAGGGGAGTAGGACATTTGTTTCACAGTTTTAGCATGATGTTTTATAGATGGCTAGGTTAAACACAGGTTTTTGTTTTTAAGAGGGGGGGTTTGATTTGATTGAAGTTTATTTCAAGTATGCAACACAACCAACAAACATCAAGTACAGATATAGCCTTAAGCCATTCAAATAATAAATGTATACATACATGTAAATAAATAAATAGTTACAATATGTAATCTAATCATCTAAATCTAATCTAATATATAATCTAAAAAAATGAAAGGCTAAAATGCTAAATATATAATCTAAGAATCCAATAATCTAAATCTAATATATAATATAAAAATGCTAAATGCATGAGTCTTTTGTCTTTAATGTTCGCTTGCAAACTCAAATACTGTCTTGGTAAGCCTCATAATGAATTGTTTGGGGAAAAAAGGAAAAACATCGTGATGTGTATCGTGTATCGCCGAAAGGTCAGAACATATCGTGATATCATATTTAGGCCATATCGCCCAGCCCTAATTCCAGCCGATAGTCTAAGGCAGGATCGGGTCACAGGTAAATTGTGCAAAATTGTGCAAACAGATGTCATTTAAACAACGACAATAATAAGAAAGGGAAAAAAGGGGGTTATGGTCAAAGTGCACACCTGCAACAGCCCCTCTGATCAGGCACAACGGCTGAAATGACATAACCTATGTAAGAATAGAATTAAACACATTCATTAATCCGGGGATGGTAATAGGCAATACCTGACACAACCTGTTATCATATATTGTTTCAATAAAGATATCGGTCGAAAACCACCGTGAGCCTTGGCCCTAACATGAGATAACTATAATGGAAAAAAAAAATCATTATTATATAACAACTCAACATCAACCCTGCAACCATCTATTTCCGAGTCTGCGCATCAACGTCGCAATGTTATAGCACAAATGGATAAAGGAAAATTCAAAACAAAATTGAATTAGAGCATACCAGCAGATAGTCTAAGGTAGGATCGGATCCCAGGTAAATTGTGCAAACAAATGTCATTTAAACAACGACAATAATAAGAAGGGGAAAAGGGGGTTATGGTCAAAGTGCACATCTGTAACAGCCCCTCTGATCAGGCACAACGGCTGAAATGACATAACCTATGTAAGAATAGAATTAAACACATTCAATAACCCGGGGATGGTAATAGGCAATACCTGACACAACCTGTTATCATATATTGTTTCAATAAAGATATCGGTCGAAAACCACCGTGAGCCTTGGCCCTAACATGAGATAACTATAATGGGGGAAAAAATAGTCATTATTATATAACAACTCAACATCAACCCTGCAACCATCTATTTCCGAGTCTGCGCATCAACGTCGCAATGTTATAGCACAATTGGATAAAGGAAAATTCAAAACAAAATTAAATTAGAGCATACCAGCATATAGTCTAAGGTAGGATCGGATTCCAGGTAAATTGTGCAAACAAATGTCATTTAAACAACGACAATATAATAAGAAGGGGAAAAGGGGGTTATGGTCAAAGTGCACATCTGTAACAGCCCCTCTGATCAGGCACCACGGCTGGAATGACATAACCTATGTAAGAATAGAATTAAACACATTCATTAACCCGGGGATGGTAAAAAGCAATACCTGACACAACCTGTTATCATATCTTGTTTATATATATATTCAACCGATCTTCTCCTACCGGAGCCCAAAGCTCAAAACAGCCTGGATATAAAAATAAAAGCATACAAGAAGTTAGTTAAGGACCCGATCACTGTTGAATTGTGCGAGCCGATTACACTTAAACAGCAACAACAACCAAAGTGCGTAAATATTAACGGGTCTCGAATGTCTCAGCGCAGACGATAGCTCTAGCTAGCCCGAGGCTAGCGCGATGAATCCGGATAGCACGTTAGAGTCTGTTATGCACATTGTTCAGCTAGCTCGCTAGCTTCCATAGAGGCGACGCACAAGTACGACCATGAGGTCAGCATTAGCAAGTAACAGAAGACATTGGGAAGCCCCGCTAGTTGGATGGGCAGTGGGCAGTTAACATGTCTGGGCATGACAGCAAGTGTTGTGAATAGCCGGCCCTAACAATGTATTCAGGCCCACATCGCCAAGTCACTCACCCGATATAGTTATCAAGCTACAGTCTCGGGTATCCCCTCGAGATATTCCTTCGCTTTAGCCAACGACCAAAATGAACGGCGACCATCGACCTTATCCAACACAGATCATTTCGCGGGAGCGAAAAGCGTGGGCCTCAGGTTCCATAGCTTGGACAGGACCACTTTGTATTCGCCTCTCTGTGCTTGAACCTCCGGTGTAAAGTCTTCGAAAATGGCCACTTTGTGATCGCCAAGCCTCAGATTACCCCTTCTGGCACGAGCCGACCACATGATGAGTTCCCTCTGCTGAAGCCTGTTCAGCTTGACTATGATGGGCCTCGGCTCCTTGTTCACGCCAGGAGTGGTCCTGCCCGCTCTGTAGGCCGATTCACAGACGGGAGGGTTGGGGAAGACGTCATTCCCCAGTATTTTTTGCAGCAATTCCGGCATGGTCTCAGAGAGACGGCCTTCCCCGTTGCCCTCCGGTACTCCAACAATCCTGATGTTGTAGCGTCTCTCCCGGGACTGTATTTCCACAATCACCGACTGTAGTTTGGTAACTTCAGCCTGCCTAGCCAGCAGGGAGGACTCGAGATCCGCCATCTTCACGCCCTGTAATGATACCTCCGTCGTTAGCTCGGCTAGTTCGATAGCATTAGCCGAGGAGACCGTGCAGCGACTCCATCTTGTCTATCAGCGGGACGACCGCCAACCTTATTTCTTCTGATATCTCTCGATGAAGGTTAACACAAAAATCCGCCAGCACTTTCTTTTGTGTTTCAGCGAAGCGTGTCTCAGATTCTGCATGGAGCTTGGTCATGATCGAGAGCACAGCTTCGCTTATCTCCCCGACACCGGGCGATGGTGCGGCCAGGCCCGGTGGTGGTTTGCCGGCTGGGGCGCTCATGGATCTGGTTTCCACCACCGACATCGCAGAAAGTCGAAAAAAGTCGACGACAGTAGTTGAAACACGACGACTTAGCAACCAGACAAAAAACAAATAAAAATTAAATAAAGACTAATGGGGAGAAACGTATATTCTGCACGGTAGAAGGGAGCTCACGTGAAACACGTCTACTCCATGATCGCTCAGCTCCGCCCCTCCGTCAAGTATATTATTATATACTTATTGTTATGTGTCTTGTAAGCCCATATGGGCTGGGCATACACCTGTATGTAAGACACGAAAATAAAAAAGATCAAATCAAATAAAAAATGTACAGCCCTGGCCTATATTATATTCTATTGTGCTTAACTTAGTTCATATATTCATTTTATCTTACTCCACCTCTTTATTGTATTATCCGTCTGTCCGCCAATGTCGCACCGAAAACGACCAAAGCAAATTCCTTGTATGTGAAAACTACTTGGCAATAAAGACCTTTCTGATTCTGATAATTCTCATAACTACTCGTATAGCTAGTAGGTTCTTTAAGCTTAGTTTATTTCTTTACTTACTATTGTAGAGGAATTTAACCATATAATTCCACACTATTTTGTATGGATGGGAAAAGGTTTCAGACAGAGTGCAGGCTTGTCTCTACTTCATCATTGCCCACAACATCCAACCATAAGCCTGCTGAATTGGCAGGCAACCGAATAAATAGTGACAAAGTGGCCTAACGTCTGCGACAAAGTGAAAGCGTGAAGTTCTCAGAGAAAATTAAAGGCAGCACAAGGCAGGCGATGTAACCAGTGGTCTAGTAGTGCTTCTAGCCAGCAGCTCGTCATGAGAGACGGACGTGGCGTGCAAATCCTCACGGTTTGATTATTTCCTGTTCCGTGTTTACCACACCTCAGAGTGTTGATGTGTACGGGAATATCCGCTCTATGCGTAATTTTATTTCTATGGTGGGACCTGAGAAATAAGTCAGTATGTTTTAGTTTTCTTCTCTCTCCTTCTGTTTGTTGTGGATATAGTGGTGCCACACATCACAGATGCCATCCAGGAGTGGGTGATGAAACAGGCCCTTGTGCCTGTTGACGAGGACGGCGTAGAACCACAAGTGTGCGTCATAGAGGTGAGACCAGAGCGGTTCGATTTATATGTGTTGCACTCTCTACCCTAACGCTGATTTATGCTAGGGTCAATTGATAAATGTCTCTCGACAAGAAAGAATGCCTTGGCGAAGGGTTCGAACTTCCGTTGTCTCTCTGGTAACAAAAGATACCAGGCTTCCTACTGTTTGTGTATCTTCTCTGCCAGTCTCTCCTATGTCCCCTTCATGTATAAACATGTTGACTACAGACAAGTCAAGTCAAGTGTTCCTGTATTAATCCCCTTGGGAAAATGCAGGTGTCATAGCAGCATGGGGGATAATAGTAATGATAGAATACAGGGTGTCCGCGGAATGCGGATCCTTACAAAAATTTGTTTATCAACTATTAAGGCCGTAATTTGTCTTAAAATGTCTTAAATCCATCTTTCAGAGGTCTTAAAAAATGCCATAGACAGGAAAGATAAAATGCCATGTCATCTTATGTTTCATTATGAAATCTGGGGGAAAACGGTTAACGGGAGATAAAGTCGGACTTTTTATTTACGCAGACCGGAATGGGGCGGAACCAACAGTGGTATGTTTGTCGGGAACTATTTCAGCAACGGAGTCTATAGCTAACGTTAGCAAGCACTAACGTTGCGTTTAGTTATGGGAAAGTGCAAATTTTACGAGAACTGGCTCGACAACCCAGTGTTTGCATCATGGAACTATTTCAGCAACGGAGTCTATAGCTAACGTAGCCCCTTTCATGACTGTGATGCACGGCAATATGCTTTGCCGTGCATCACAGTCACGAAAGGGGCTATAGCTAATGTAACGTTAGCAGCGAAGCTTGCTGCAAACGCCGCAAAACAAGATTTTAAACTGGGGGCGGTGGGAGTGAAAGCAGTCGAGTCGCACATGCTGAGCTCTAAGCATACCTCTATTAAAAAAAAACGCCTGCAAACTAGTATTTCGCATTTCTTTTCGGCCCCTGCAGCCTCCACCTCAGCTGCGCCATCTCAGGTAGGACTACCGGCAACCTGTCATGTATGTCATAAATGTCATTATGAATTGAAAATGGAGGACCCTGATGTAAACAAGACAACGTCTTTCTCTGGTCTGCATCCCCTTAACAATTGTGTATTGAGCTGTACTGTATTGTACCCATTCTGCAATCTGTTAAATAAAGTTTTCATTCATTCATTCAACCTATTAATACTATATCTATATCTGTACATATATCTTACTTACTCCTAGTTACGCTGCTGGCTAGTACGACTTGAATGAATGAAAACTTTATTAACAGATTGCAGAATGGGTACAATACAGTATGGCTCAATACACAATTGTTAAGGGGATGCAGACCAGAGAAAGACGTTTGTCTTGTTTACATCAGGGTCCCCTGTTTTCAATTCATAGTGACATTTATGACATACACAACTGAACATGCTGTACGTGACATCATGACATTTATGACATAGGGACATGCATGACATACAGATATATATAGTACTGTTACATTTGTGACATACGATATGCAAATATACAGTACTGTTGTTACCCAGAGATCCTAACAGAACATATATACATATGATGGGGAGGAGACTGTCCATTAGGAGAGGGTGGGTGGGTGTCTTAGTGTCTTTATACCTGTATCACTGTACACATTAATTAATACTACTCTAATACAGCTCTGTACATACATCTGATTAGCACTATTACTCAATAGTAGTACTAATGAATATATGCTATATACCCAGTTTAATCACCTGTACATTGTATATTACTTTTGCACTTTACTGTTACAGTTGCACTCTGGTTGAAGGCCAAACTTCTTTTTGTTGTACTGTACAACTACTAAGTGCTTTTTAATGATAATATGAATCGAATCTAATCTGTTCTAATGCAGGAAGTGGCAGCAAAACCCCTGAAGAGAGAGACATAGAAAGAGAGGGACAGCAGTCTGCCAGCGAGGTGACTTCTGACATGAGAGAGAGACAGAGAGAGGGACGGCAGTCTGCCAGCGAGGTGACTTCTGACATGAGAGAGAGAGGGACGGCAGTCTGCCAGCGAGGTGACTTCTGACATGAGAGAGAGAGAGAGGGACGGCAGTCTGCCAGCGAGGTGACTTCTGACATGAGAGAGAGAGGGACGGCAGTCTGATATTTATGTTTGTCACCCCTTTGTTTCATCCAATCCAGTTACTCCTTTATGTCTTAATAAACATCTTTGGACCAATGTGTCCCTAAACTTAAACTAATTGGTGTCGTTGCGTGATTTTTGCCATTTTGTTATTGTGAAATTGGTATTAAATTTCATTCTGAGTGGCATTAAAAAGCCTTAAATCTGACTGGGCTAAACCTGCAGATACCCTGGAATAGAACATAATAATAATAATAATAATAATAATAATAATAATAATAATAATAATAACAACAATAGAAATCCAAAGTGAAACCACAAGTATGTCATGGGTCATGGCAAGGTTGGTGTTTCATCCAATCACACTGTGTGACAATCTATGACGGTAAAAATATGTAGAGCGACACTATTTTCTGTCGCAAATGTGGCATGTATGTCAAGTGACAGTTGTCAAAGGTATAGAGCACCCTAGCATAAGTCAGCCTGACGTATATTGAAAGAAAGAGACTGAGGGACGTGGTACCTGACTCTGGACTGTAGGCTAGAGTTCAGCACGTTGTGTGGTGTGTCAAGGTTATGTTAGGTGAAAGGCTGTCCTTACTCACCCCATAAAGCGTTCATGACTGTGTTTTTGTGTTTCTCTGCAGCTAGGGGGCACTGTTGGAGACATTGAGAGCATGCCTTTCATTGAGGCCTTCAGACAGTTCCAGTTTAAGGTGAAGAGGGAGAACTTCTGTAACATCCATGTCAGCCTAATACCACAGGTAAGACACCAGCCACCACAGGCTTCCCTGTTCGCTTTCCTAATACCACAGGTAAGACACCAGCCACCACAGGCTTCCCTGTTCGCTTTCCTAATACCACAGGTAAGACACCAGCCGTTGACTACAGGCTTCCCTGTTCGCTCTCCAGGTGACGCATGCTAATCTGTCATCGCGCCAAACAAGGAGTTGACAGGGTGCAGATGCATGATAATGGTAGCCTAGTTGCAGTAGTCATTATATGGTCTAGGGATGCCTGATAAAGATACTGGGGCTGATGCTATGCTAAGATAGGACGTTGGCATTGGAGAACTGCCCTTCAATGCAAAGCGGCTTGGTTTTCTGCCTTTTTCACATATATGGTAGATCTCTGCAACTATATCTCAATAACCTTTTCCAAATGACACTAAACCAATGGTCTCTACACCCATATTGTTGGGAACATGATATGACGAGAAGCCGGAGACCCTGGAGTTTGCCGACATGTCATTTATGTAATTTCACTGATGCGATCTATGCATTGTGTGTGGTAATTTCTTTATGAAAATGGCAGACTTTGATTTGAGATAGTATGTTTAACAACCTGCTACCCCTTTGCAGTAAAGTGCTAAAACAAATGTATACAGTTGCCAACGTATTGAAATTGTAGACAAAAAGGTTGAGCATTCTGTGTGCTAATCATCCGCTGTTTTTGTGTGTTTTAAATGTTATGTTTATGCAGTCAGTTTAATAAGCTTTCTGTCTCTTTCTCTCTCTCTCCATGCTGATGCCCAGCCCAGTACAACAGGAGAACAGAAAACCAAACCCACACAGAACAGCGTCAGGGAGCTGAGAGGACTGGGCTTATCCCCAGATCTGGTGAGTCGTCTACCGTATTAACGAAACCGCCAATCTTCAAATCGGAAACACCTTTATTATCCAAATACTGTGAATGTGCAGGCATTTTCCATGGTGCGACGGCAGCTCAGCAATGTCACAAGATCCTGTGTATGAAAGACACACTTGGTACAATGTGTACAAAAATTATGTAAAATTCAAGTAAATTCAAGACATTCACTCAAAGTGGAATGGCAAGGTTTTCACACCATTGTAATGACACTCATGTTATAGCTTGAGTTCCTTCTAGTTACCTTCATTTCATTGCTATTTATTCGTACAGGGAATTGTTACAGTCCAACAGTGTCTTCAATACATAATTATAGTTCACTTAATATGATCCATGGCCAAAAGGAACAGGAAGAAGAAAACTCTTATTGTACCTGCCCCTACACACATACAGTACTCTGATAGACTATTCACAGTGCAATGTTTATCAAACCAAACAATATGTACATACTTATTTAGCAGAAATGAAAACATCAACACAATTAAATTAAACATAAAAAAAAGAAATTGTGTATCTATCAGTTAATTGCATATTTACTGAGGTTCATTCATTTATACACAACCACACACACACACGCATCTATATATTTATAGTACACTGTTCTATTATATCATGTATTTTATATTATACTTCTATATACTATATAATTTTATTATTTGTATTATACTATAACTAAATCATACTATATCATACTATGGGTAAAGGATAATGTATAGCTATACTCGGTCATTGTCGCAAAATAATTGACCGACACAGAGTTTAGAACACTGAGGCGCCTCGCCGAGGTGTTTTAAACGTCAGTGAAGGTCAATTATTTTGCGACAATGACAGAGTATAGCTATACATTATCCCGCTTATTACATGGCTAACTTACTAACAATATACCTAATTCATTTTACACCATCGACAAGACGAGATCAAATGCAGACGCAGTTGTTCTGTGGCTCTGTCAGCCCAAATAAAGTGATTATTATTATCGCCGGCAGCCGGCAGGTGTGTCTGATTGCACTGAAACAGTGTGTGTCAGTGGGCTTGATTGCTCCAGCTGCGAAAAACAATAATCACCGGTGGTTATCGAAAAATAATTCACCGCTGTCAGGGGCTATTGACCAATCACAATCAAGCATTTCGGCGAATGTTAAAACGCCATCATGTAATAAGTAAGGGATAATGTATAGCTACGAGGTCATTGTCGCAAAATAATTGACCGACACGGAGTTTAAAATACCGAGGCGCAGCGCCGAGGTGTTTTAAACGTCAGTGAAGGTAAATTATTTTGCAACAATGATCGAGTATAGCTATACATTATCCCGCTTATTACATGGCTAACTTACTAACAATATACCTAATTCATTTTACATCGACAAGACGAGATCAAATGCAGACTCAGTTCTGTTCTGGCTCCGCTGTCATCGTCACACACACTCCGCTGTCGGTGCAGTCAGCAGGTGTGTCTAATTGGCTGCACTGATGCAGTGTGTCAGTGGCCTTGATTGCGAACAGCTGCGCAACAGCGGTCATTATTGTTCCACAGAGGTCCGTTATCGAGTAATATCGGACCTCTGACGAGCGCTATTGACCAATCACAAGCAAGCATTTCGGCGAATGTGAAAACGCCATGTAATAATATACTATAATATATTATACTACACTATATTATATTGGTATACAATATTATACAATATTATTTTATGTATACTTGAACCTCTGCTGGCAGATCATGTGTCGCTGTGCTACCACTCTGGAGTCTTCAGTCAAAGAGAAGATCTCCATGTTCTGCCACGTGGAACCTGAACAGGTAACATGTCTGAGCAGCACAACCCTGCTTTCTATTTTCTTTATGCTTTTATTTCATTGATTCATATCTGTTGATGGCTGTATTTGATTATGTTGCCTGGGTTTTGGTTCCTCCATAAAGCGCTTGCTAAAACCGAATGTAGTAAGAGAGGGAAATTCTGCTACTCTTGGAGGCCAATCAATGCATGTTCTTAACAAAGATATATATGGGCCATTCTACCGAATTGGTTGAAAGTCAGGTTTGAAATATTTAGAATTGTTTGTATATTTATTCCCAAAACGTTGTCCGAATATATATATATACCATATCTAAAGTACATATATCTAGTGAGCGTACCGGCAATTTTTATATTGTATTTTCAGAATCTTTTGGAATGTTTTTCCTCTCCCAAAAATGAATGGTCACTACCGAAACATAGTAATACACTATAGTAAAAAGGTATTATATTAACCTGTTACGATTGTGTTTCCTTCCCTTCTCTAAAGAGTATTTTTGAAAATTATTCTTGACGGTTTTCACAATTAAATCAATAAAAATTACATTTTTACCAAATTTCTAAGTTCAATTGATACAAATAGATCAAAATCTAAAAGCAATCTTTCTCTGTAAAATGCATAACACTGATCATATTGATTTCAGAGTTAATGATTGATTAAATTTAACGTACATTTAACCAATCAGTATCATAACATTTTAGTTTATAACTCAATATACTTAAAAAAAAAATACAAAACACTCGGTAGTGACTGCATAATACAAAATGATGGGATTTAACTACTTATCATTCCATTTTGTCACTACCGAAATGATCACATCACTACGAAACTTTACCATATGTTTAGGTAGTGACAATTCTAGCTAACTTTGAGCATACCGTAATTCCTCTAATAGTGACCCGGGCTTGTATTTGTTTCAACTGTAGCGGGTACCAGGCTTTTATTAGGAGGAGACATGTATAAGAGAGAGGCCTATATTTCTAATTTTCAAACAGATCATAATGAATAAATCAACATTTTGTGTCAGTTTGAACCCAGTAAAATGTACTGGGTTCATTTATTGAAACCAAGTACTGTATGAAATAGTAAACAGTGCAATTACAGGTGGTCACTGGTCATTTCAACGTTTTCAAAGTGAAATCAAGTAACTTTACCTTAGCAGCTCCGGGTACTGTAGGTAGCAACGTTAGCTCTCATAACGTTAGCCAGTTAGCAGCTCCGGGTACTGTAGGTAGCAACGTTAGCTCTCATAACGTTAGCCAGTTAGCAGCTCCGGGTACTGTAGGTAGCAACGTTAGCTCTCATAACGTTAGCCAGTTAGCAGCTCCGGGTACTGTAGGTAGCAACGTTAGCTCTCATAACGTTAGCCAGTTAGCAGCTCCGGGTACTGTAGGTAGCAACATTAGCTCTCATAACGTTAGCCAGTTAGCAGCTCCGGGTACTGTAGGTAGCAACGTTAGCTCTCATAACGTTAGCCAGTTAGCAGCTCCGGGTACTGTAGGTAGCAACGTTGGCTCTCATAACGTTAGCCAGTTAGCAGCTCCGGGTACTGTAGGTAGCAACATTAGCTCTCATAACGTTAGCCAGTTAGCAGCTCCGGGTACTGTAGGTAGCAACGTTAGCTCTCATAACGTTTCCACTCGGAAAGTAGTGTCGCCATGCTTGCTCTGTTGTTGTTGTGTTACGTGCTGCACGCGACCCGTGTTCCATACGGAAGTAAGGAGAGGTTTGCTCACGCGTATATTAGTAACCCGGTTTGTATTAGGAGGTCAGCTTATAATTGCTTAGCTCAACAGCGCACCCGGACATTAATAGAGAGTCGGTTTTTAATTGAATACAGGTCACTATTAGAGGAAATACGGTAACTAAAGAATGCTAGCAAGCACATTGAATTGAAAATCTTTATTTATCCCAGAGGGGAGATTAAGATGTCCTTTACAGCATAAGCAGCGTAACAGCAATTTAAAAACGGCAATTAAAAAACAGTTTATACATAACATACATGGCTAGCATACACATCTTTGAAGAGGTGTACACACATAAAAACATATTTTGCATGAAACCCCAAAAAGTTTACTTAATTGAAGAGAATTATGTGTTCGTGGTGACAATTCTTAAAGTTACACACCGATTTTCAGACTTTGGAACACATTTATTTAAAAAGAACAAGAAATTGAACATACATATACCGTACTTTTCGGACTATAAGCCGTGGCTTTTCCCCCCATTTTTCGACCCTGCGGCTTATATAACGGTGCGGCTTATATGTGGACAAAACCCGAAAATCGAAATATTGCTTTTTTTACTGCATTGAAATGTTATTTATCTGTTCCCTTATTTACTTAATACAACTTGTAAATGAGTTAATTCGTGTTATTTGTCCGACAGTATTGTGTCCCAATGGGAGTCATTCTCTGTAGAGGTGGGAGTCATTCTCTGTAGAGGTGGGAACTTAAAGCTCAATATAAGAATGACCATGCACCACCACCCACAGAATCGAGAAAGAGCAATCAATCTGTCAATCCTTTCCGTGTCCGGGCCGGGTGAGGTTTCCCGTGTTGAGTCAAATTAAGCCGCAGGCTCCACTCCTTACATATGGTAATTAAACATTAAAACGCATGCGGCTTATAGTCCAGTGCGGCTTATATATGTACACATCAGTCAATTTAGCTGCTGCGGCTTATAGTCGGGTGCGGCTTATAGTGCGAAAAGTACGGTAACCAACATTTTAGTTTATAACTCAATATACTTAATTTTTTTTTACAAAACAGTGAAAACACCCAGTGTTTCGGTAGTGACTGCATAATACATAAACACATACTATTTAGCATAAAACCCCCAAAAGTTTACTTTATTGAAGAGAATATATATTCCATTCTTAAAGTTACACACTGATTTTCAGACTTTTCAGACAAAGATTATGGGATTTAACTACTTACCATTCCATTTTGTCACTACCAAAACGTTACCATATGTTTCGGTAGTGACTGTTTCGGTAGTGACAATTCTGTCTAACTTTGAGCATAACTAAAGAATGCTAGCAAGCACATGGCTAGTATACACATCTTTGAAATAAAAAGATTAAACCCACAATAAATGTAAATTGTTCAACTTCTGTTTAAACTTAATCATGAAGATCTTTGAAATTACACCATTGAACTAAATCAAAAAAAAATTTAAGTGTTATTTACATACATTGAAATTTACATGTCAGGGTTTGGGACAGCTACTTCCCAATAGAAAGTACCCTATAAATGATGATTTTGTATATATTTAGCTCATCACAATATAATTTAATGCCTTGGGTTTAAATAGATCATAACATATTCTTAGTAAATATCTATGTCTGAATACTTAATTGTTTTGTTAATAGTTTTTCTTGTTGTGGGACAGCACTTTGAACTAATTCGGTAGAATGCCCCATATATATATTAATTTATTATAACTTTTATTGGTACATACAAAGTACTTTATTTTTCTCCTCAAAACTCTTGTTTAGAATCACAGAACTAGGCGAGTTCATGTCGATGGAATATCTTGCCATTGAGCTCAAAACAGAATCAACTATTATCGTCACAATATACCGCCCGCCTAGACACTCACCAATATTTATACAGGAGCTCTCTGAACTGATCTCACTATGTGTTACCGGATATGATAAGGTGATCCTAAATGGAGACTTGAACATCCATTTTAACACTTTAATCACCAAAAACGCCGTAGGACGTCTTTCCCCGCCATGCTCATTCTGCCAAAGACGCCGTACCACGTCTTTGATATCAATATTTCAAAAATCTGTGATCGAAATCATATTTCTCCCCCGGAGACATGAGATGTACTGTTGAGCCCCTCTCAACTCTCCAACGGTTCAAGAGCGCCATCTGGTGGCGGATCGCCCAGGGCGGAAACAGGAAATGGAAGCTGGTGCTCATTTCAATTCGGTCCGATCACTCGGTAATAGTCTCAGGACTCGAGCTGATTACAACGGATAGCAATCCGTTACCAATAACTCGATAAACAACATGATTTGGACGTATATACTATTATACAACCTGGAAATGGATCGCATATTTCTACATCCCATAATAGGAACATTTCTGTTCCACGCTCATCGCCCAACGGCGCGAGGAAGCTACGGTAAGAGTCAGCGTTTTTTTTTAACGTGTTCGATACTAACTGCTCTAATGATCATATCACCCACATATCATATCACCCACACTAGATGAATCATCTAACGTTGGCCACGGAATTATAAACAACCCCCCCCCCCATCCGGTCAACATCAAATGATCCGTAGTAACTTCTAGAAGCACGTCCATTTGAAATTTTTTATCTCGCGCAGATTCCTATCAAACTGTATTTCATCATCAATATAATGCATTTGGGGCTATAAATCACATTCTGGAGAAAGCTGCAGAAAACGATAAAAACATACTTATACTTTAGACCGTATTTTAGTATGAATATGTGAATGAAAAAGTATAACGTTGCTACACCCTGAACAATAGATATAGGACGTTGAATGGGCCATAGTAATGTCAATTTAGCAATACAATTTAAAAAGTTATAGCCCTGCAAAGAAGAGGAACTTCTCCATAGTAAATAGAGCTGGCGGAGGATGGTAAATTATGAATTTAACCCTGGCGATCAAAGTGTTAATAAGAAAACAGACTCAAACTATAGAACTAAAAAATCTACTCTATAGCTTTCACCTAACACAACATATAACAAATGCAACTCACAGGCTTGGGAATACATTAGACTTAGTTATAACAACAACTGGGCTAAGCATAAAAAATATCTCTAACTGAATTACCTCTCTCCGACCATCACTGTATATTTTTTGATACTCAAATAACCCTTACTAAAACAAAAAAAGAAATTATAGTTCAAAAGAGACTCCTAAACGACAAGGCTGAATCAAAGTTCATTGATCTTATCAGACTATAATAACCACACAATCATGACAGCTCTCTAAATGAAATGGTAGAAAATCTCAATGATGCACTGTCATCTATATTAAAATATGTCCGCCCCACTAAAAACGAAGAAAACGAGAGCCTCGCCCTGGTTGAACTATAATACGGTCAACAAAGAAAAAAGGAAATGTCGTGCAGTGGAGCGAAAATGGAGAAAAACAAAAACCACCATATGCTGTGATATATACAAAGATGCTCTAACTGCTTATAATAAAACCATCCGCTTAGCAAGGAAAGACTACTTCTCTAAAATCATTACAGAAAATGCTGGAAACTCCAGAATCCTTTTTTCCACTATTAATGTACTACTCAACACTGCCCCTACACCTCCTCAGTCATCAACGGTTAAGTGTGAAGAACTTGCACTATTCTTTAACAACAAAATAACCTTGATCAGGGCCAGCATTACTCATGATGGAAATAAAGCTGATTGCAGCAAACCGCGCAATGTAACCATGAGAAGATTCACATGCATCACATTAGATGTACTCTGCAAAACTGTCTCAGAATGTAACTCCTCCACCTCAGACATTGACCCTATACCTACAGCTTTCTTCAAACGGGTGTTTAATAGTGTTTCAAGCCCTGTGCTAGATATCATAAACTCTTCCCTTAGAACTGGTATTTTCCCAGATGCCTTTAAAACAGCAGTTGTAAAGCCATTACTAAAAAAACCTAACTTGGATAGTAATGAAATGGCAAATTATCGTCCAATATCCAACCTACCATTCATTAGTAAAGTACTTGAAAAGATAGTTTCAGTTCAAATAAATTCCTTTCTTGAAGAAAACAACATCTTAGAAGAATTTCAGTCGGGATTCAGAAAATATCATAGCACTGAAACTGCCCTCACCAAAATAATCAGTGACCTCAGGCTAAACTCTGACGAGAATAAGATCTCCATCCTTATCCTGCTAGATCTCAGTGCAGCATTTGATACAATCGATCACGATATTCTAATCGATCGTCTTGAAAACCATGTCAGTTTCTCAGAACATGTGCTAGGCTGGTTTAAAACATACATCAGAGGGAGGAAATTCTATGTTAAACTAGGAGATCACATGTCTGATATATACGACAACAACTATGGAGTTGCACAAGGGAGTTGATTAGGTCCTTTACTCTTCTCCCTTTACATGTTACCGCTGGGTGATATCATCAGAGAACATAATGTAGATTTCCATAGCTATGCGGATGATACGCAACTGTACATATCTGCTGAACCAAATGATACAGCGATTAGCTCCATTACAGACTGCTTACTGGCAATAAATAAATGGATGAGTAAGAACTTCCTGAAACTAAACGAGAACAAAACTGAAATTCTAATTATCAAAACTAAAAAAGAAACATTAATAAAGAACCTGGGAGGACTAACCCCTTGGATCAAATCTGAGGTCACTAGTCTCGGGGTTATCATAGATTCAGAACTGAACTTCAATTCTCATATTAGCAAAGTGACAAAAACATATAGCAAAAGTACGACCATTTATTAATCAGAACGATGCTGAGAAGCTAATTCATGCATTCATATCTAGCCGGTTAGACTACTGTAATGCACTTTTCACAGGTCTCCATAAGAAAACCACAGAGAGGCTTCAGCTAATCCAAAACTCTGCAGCCCGACTGCTAACTAGAACCAAAAGGAGAGAGCACATTAGTCCAGTCTTAGCTGCTTTACACTGGCTTCCTGTAACATTTAGAATTGACTTTAAGGTCCTTCTCCTTACATACAAAGCTCTAAATGGACAGGGACCTAGCTACATCGCCAACACTCTAATAAATTACACACCAGCAAGAACACTGCGATCATAAGCTGCTGGACTACTAGAGGCTCCCAGAAACAGTCAAAAGAGGATCGGTAATGCAGCCTTTATCAACTATGCCCCAAAACTGTGGAACAAACTACCCCAAAACATCAGAGAAGCCAACTCGCTAGACATCTTTAAAAGACAGCTTAAAACCCATCTCTTTGCTCAGGCATTTCACTGTGGGGTAATGCAGTCAAATACTTGATGCTCTGTTGTGAGGAGAAGATGACTTTTGACCTAAATCTTTTCAAAGTTGTTTAACATTCCAGTTAGGTACATGGTGTTCACCGCCTAGCCAAGGTTGATTCTCCTAACTGGGCCATTTTCATCTGATTGAACAATCTTATCACACTTTTTACTGTAACCTTGCTATTTACATTTTTAATTTTTATGCTTGCTTATGCCTGTATTTTTTACTGTTGTTGTACGTCCGTTCTATTTTATAATTTTTTAACTTAATCATTTTAAACTTTTTTATTATTTGTATTACTGAATGAAACTGTAAACAGCCTATTGGGATGCTAGATCCTAATGTGAAACACTGTGATTTACCATACCTTGCTATGCTCGCTCATGCCTGTATTTTTTACTGTTGTGAAGCACTTTGAACTGCAACCTCTGTATGAAAAGTGCTATACAAATAAAGTTAATATTATACAAATAAAGTTATTATTATTGGTACAGCTAAAACCAACATGGTTCAACAACATTTAGGCTTGCCAGCCGTGTTTGCTAGTGTTCCTGAGTTTGTGCTCATTGGATAATGGGGCAAAAGTGTGACGGTGTGAATTTAGAAAATGTCAATAGTTTCCTATATTATTAAGTCTTTGGTGACGTGTCCTGCTCCCAGGTCATCTGCGTGCACGACGTGGCGTCCATCTACAGAGTCCCGCTGCTGCTAGAGGACCAAGGGGTGGTGGGGTACTTCTGCCGCCGGCTGGACTTGCCCATCGGAACGCGGCCCAGGAGGATGCTCACCCAGTGGAAGGAGATGTCCGACAGGTGGGCAGCAAGCGTTAGCGACCGCAGACTTTTATACATTCATTACTATAATAATGAATAATACACTACTGCCGTTGGGATAAAAACCTCCAAGAGGGTCAACTTTTCAGCATTTTTTTTTTCATATCAACACCCAGATGATATTATGAATTGAGGGTTTTAATGGTTTTCATGGGCCCTAACAGTCATAATAACTTGCTTTCAACATAACTTTGAATTCGAGTAGAAATGCAGTCACCAAAATGTGATGTGAGTCTTGCGGCGCTCTGTTTTTGTTTTTTTGCTAGTATGGTCATGACATTGGTGTTAAATTTAGCTCTAAGTGGTATTCAAATTTGTTTAAACCTGCAGATACCCTGTATTTGGTTATTTGTGATGCTACGTAGTACGTATACATGCAATTCAAAGTTTTTGCCGCATTTTCTTTCAAACTAATTTTTTTTTTTGTCCTGTAGCAGATTGTTTTTTTCTACTATACCAGCTGCTTTGCCAGATATCATTTGAAGGTTGTTTTCAATGCCAAAATAGTGAATGTAACTTGTCACAGGGATCCAAAAGCCACTGTGAGAATTGGTTTCCCGCCCTGATAGTAATGTGTGTGTGTGTGTATGTTTGCATTTTTTGTTCTCTTCTCAGGTCGGACAGACTCCTGGAGCACTGCTCCATAGCGCTGGTTGGGAAGTACACCAAGTTCTCTGACTCCTATGCCTCTGTCATTAAGGCTTTGGAGCACTCCGCCCTGGCCATTAGCCACAGAATGGAAGTCATGGTACATACACAACGGAGCTACGTTCTATCATGCCATAGCATGTAACAGTACTGTGTTGGCCTGAAAACAAGACTGTGTATTTTTTCTTGAGATTGTCTTGTTTTCCTGCTCTAGAGATTAGAGTTTCTTCGTATTCTTGGATAACCGAGCCCCATACTGCCCTTAAAAGAGCACAATGTTAATGACAGATGATCCGCCATCATTCTCGGAGGGTTAAAACTATGCCTGACTGACTTGAGGACTGAGGAGGAGAGTAATTCCGAAATAAGATCATGGCGATCAATGAAACGTAGTCTTGTTGAAAAATCGTGAAGCGTTTTTCACTTTGACCAGATTAAAGCTGCAGTAGGTAACTTCGGTGTTAGCAATAGGCTTCAGTAGACTACATTATATTTGATGTAAATAGCTCAAATTCATGAAGAATAATTGTAATAATTGAATTTTTTAGGCCTATCTTATATAAACAACAAAAAAAGAATATATATATAAACTTAACTTGTTTCATTCAGTGTGTTAGTATTGCTGGTACATTCTGATTAGATATAATAATTTTCTTTCAAAACACGAAAAAAGATTTAATCCAAAAAAAATAGTAGAAAACAAAATGGGGGTGGGGTCGTCTTGTAATCAAGGGTGTTCATACATTTGGGCCAATACAGTAATCACACAACATAGCCTGATTACTGTATGATTACAGAATGTCTCTCTCTCTCTCTCTACACCTCATTCTCTCCCTCAGTACATAGACTCAGCAGACCTGGAACTAGCCAAGCTGCAGGAGGAGCCTGTGAAATACCACGAGGCGTGGCAGAAGCTCTGTAGTGCAGAGTAAGTGGTTCTGTGGGACGCTGTGGAGGGTCTCTTTAATGACTAGAAGGGCAGCACAATGTTTTCCTCCTGTATTTATTTAACGATTACAGGCCCCCCACAGATGGACGCTGGCCCCACACTGCTAGAGAAATGTAACAACAGTGAAAATGGTTGTATAAACAAAAACAAAACCGAGGGCAATTAGGTATCACAGATTATAATGGGACCTGGGTCCTGCTCTTGTGTGGAGGGACATGCTCTTGTGTGGAGGGACATTCTCTTGTGTGGAGGGACATTCTCTTGTGTGGAGGGACATACTGCTGTGTGGAGGGACATGCTGCTGTGTGGAGGGACATGAGAGGGACATGCTGCTGTGTGGAGGGACATACTGCTGTGTGGAGGGACATGAGAGGGACATACTGCTGTGTGGAGGGACAGGCTGCTGTGTGGAGGGACATGAGAGGGACATGCTGCTGTGTGGAGGGACATACTGCTGTGTGGAGGGACATGAGAGGGACAGGCTGCTGTGTGGAGGGACATGAGAGGGACAGGCTGCTGTGTGGAGGGACAGGCTGCTGTGTGGAGGGACATGCTGCTGTGTGGAGGGACATGAGAGGGACATGCTGCTGTGTGGAGGGACAGGCTGCTGTGTGGAGGGACATGAGAGGGACATGCTGCTGTGTGGAGGGACATACTGCTGTGTGGAGGGACATGAGAGGGACATGCTGCTGTGTGGAGGGACATGAGAGGGACAGGCTGCTGTGTGGAGGGACATGCTGCTGTGTGGAGGGACATGAGAGGGACATGCTGCTGTGTGGAGGGACATGCTGCTGTGTGGAGGGACATGAGAGGGACAGGCTGCTGTGTGGAGGGACATGCTGCTGTGTGGAGGGACATGAGAGGGACATACTGCTGTGTGGAGGGACATGAGAGGGACATGCTGCTGTGTGGAGGGACATGAGAGGGACATGCTGCTGTGTGGAGGGACATGAGAGGGACATGCTGCTGTGTGGAGGGACATGAGAGGGACATGCTGCTGTGTGGAGGGACATGCTGCTGTGTGGAGGGACATGAGAGGGACATGCTGCTGTGTGGAGGGACATGAGAGGGACATGCTGCTGTGTGGAGGGACATGCTGCTGTGTGGAGGGACATGAGAGGGACAGGCTGCTGTGTGGAGGGACATGAGAGGGACATGCTGCTGTGTGGAGGGACATGAGAGGGACATGCTGCTGTGTGGAGGGACATGAGAGGGACATGCTGCTGTGTGGAGGGACATGAGAGGGACATGCTGCTGTGTGGAGGGACATGAGAGGGACATGCTGCTGTGTGGAGGGACATGAGAGGGACATGCTGCTGTGTGGAGGGACATGCTGCTGTGTGGAGGGACATGAGAGGGACATGCTGCTGTGTGGAGGGACATGAGAGGGACATGCTGCTGTGTGGAGGGACATGCTGCTGTGTGGAGGGACATGCTGCTGTGTGGAGGGACATCAGGGGCGACAGTGGCTTGGGAGGTAGAGCAGTCGTCTGGTAATCCGGAGGCTCCCGGTTCGATTCCAGGGCAGCACATCGAAGTGTCCTTGAGCAAGACACTTAATCCCTAATTGCTCCCAATGTGCAGGTTGGCACCTTGCATGGTTGCCTCCGCCACCGGTGTGTGAGTGAATGGGTCAAATGTGAGGAACAAATTGTAAAGTACTTTGGATAAAAAGCAGTATATAAATGCAGCCATTTACCATTTTATACTGCTGTACTGTGGAGGGACATGGCTATAACTGCCGTCTGTCGTCTTTATCTGTCCCCACAGTGGCATCCTAGTGCCTGGAGGGTTTGGCGTCAGAGGGACGGAGGGGAAGATCAATGCTATCAACTGGGCCAGGAAACAGAAGAAACCCTTCCTAGGTAATAAATAAAGCCTCTTAACTCAAATTTGGGTAATTGTCGTGTTTTTAGTTGAATTAAACGTTGACTGGTTCTTTGTGTTGTGAGAAGGTTCCATGACCCCAAGCAGCATGAAACCCATTCAAAACCACAACGTACAACCTAAGAAGTACACAGGCGTCAGTCAGTCTGAGCACAAGGCTGTCCTTCTGAATTCCTTATAAATGTACTCTTCTGAAGATGCAAGGTTATTTTCCCTGACAGTGATACTAGGTGTCATTCTTATATTACAGGACTTTTACCTCAATAGATTATAGCCTATTCCTTCATGCTACAATGTAATTTCAAGTAGTTTTTTCTTCAAATGTTATATTGGTTGGGTTTTTCCCTAATAACACTGAAATAATGTGTGAATAGTGCAGGACACAGGATGCCAACTAACACACGCTTAGCAAAGCTAATGTCCCCCTGAACTTTATGTGTGTGCAGGGGTGTGTCTTGGAATGCAGCTGGCTGTATGCGAATTTGCCAGGAACATCCTGGGCTGGAAAGGTAAGGGGGGAGGGGTGGTGAAATACACTATATAGCCCATTTTGGACGTGCACTCAGGACAAACCTTTGGTATTACTCTTGAATTGTTCATTGATGTAAATGATTTTGGATGACGAGCAAACGGCGTTTCACATCTCATCCTAATTATTTAGGTAAAGTTGAACTATTTAACAAATTATGACCACTTAATAATAGCTTCATACAGGCTAAACTACTGTGAGAGGCACACATTTAATATAAATGTACACCTTTGCAGTCTCCTCACTGTCATGAAATTGGAGATGATGAAGATTTTATCCACCACCCATACGTTTTGATTTAACTATCAGCGGGTAAAGGCCAGCTGTACGCAACATCGCCGTGTATGTAACATGCTTAATCTATATGAATCAATACGCTCACTTGTTCGCTGTGTGAATACTGCAAACAATGATCTGCTTGAGTTCAGACATGGGCGCAGTTGGTCACTACACAGATTTTGGACTAGGGTGCTGGAAGGGTAAACTGCATGGAATAATTTGAATGTTTGCATTCGGACAGCCCCTCCGATTAATGTGCGGTTAAGGCCAAGAGTCCAGTGCATGTCCGAAAGGGGCCTATGTTTAGGTAAATGTGGGAAAACTGATTGTGCACACTACCCAGGCAGGGCTCCAGTCCAGACTAACCTTTTCCACCAGGAGCACTGGTGCCCCCTACTGACATGTTTAGGAGCAACAGCACCACATTTAGGAGCACCTGCTGATACCGGTTCCGATACTAGAGCTATTTTTTCTTGAATAATAACAATGATATTGAACTGTAGGTTAAGTAGGCTTCAAATACAAATAGGCGTCCATAGGCGTCCAAAATGCTTGCTGGCATTCTTGAACGACTCCTTAGACCAATTTGACTTTGACTTGACTTGTTTGACCGGAAGTCTAGTAATTCCGCTGCTTGCTTGCTTCACTTGATGCTCCCCAACTGAGCCACGAGCGAGAAGTTCACCTTTTTCTCAAGATTCCTACTAATTAGTCTCAATTGTCCTGATCGTCCTAATTTTGGCACAGAAGGATCTGATGTTTATTTTCTTTGGAAAAAGGAACAATACGTTTTAATGCCACTACAAACGAGGGCAAGCACTGGAGAGAGAGAGAGCACGCACCAGAGCAAGCTGGCTGACTGGATAGGCATTTCTACAGAGAGCAAACGCATCTCTCCCTCCTGGCAAACTGGATAGGCATTTCTACAGAGAGCAAACGCATCTCTCCCTCCTGGCAATGAACAAGAAGTCAAAGTGATATACGGTATGACAATAAATGGGGGTGTATTTGCAAGTCGCATTGGTGCTACTAATTATAATTTTTAGGAGAAATAAACTACGTTAAATAAACTACTGAGAATGACTTGGCAGCGTCCCTACACCCTTCCTCCCTCACGTCTTCCCCCAAGCTGACGGGTGTTTGTCACCCTTTAACTTTATCTTTTTCCACCTAAACTGTTTGCCAAAAAGTTTTCACTCAAACACAACACGTCTTAGCTTACATAATCTTGTTATAACTAAAAAAAAATCACTGAATCACTGGGGAAAAAATCTAGTTTTTGTGCGTAGATCATTATATGTATCAACTTATAAACTTATAATACACATTTCCTGGATGACGGCGTTGCCAGCTTGGCAATAGGTGCATCATGAACCTATCATGATACGTTTGCATTATTAGTTGCGACACACATGCGATTCAGATTTTGAAGGAAGTACAGAAAGGCTCTCTCCCCCCTCCAGTCGAAGAATGTTAAAAGGGCGCTCTGGTGATAAGTTCTGCACAAACAACAATCTGTATAGTCAAAGTCAAGCCTCCAAGAGGAGTTAACTGTCGAAGAAAAACACATTTTTGAGTGGAGGGAACTTTTAACCTTAACCTCACTGAAGATGTCACACCCTAAACCTAATCTAAAATCACAACGCAGAGAACGCTTGGTGGTTGATATCATATCTGTTTCAATTATCAGAAACTAAATGCACACTCACCATACCATCGGATGCGTGCAGGAGGTAATTAAAAGGATACTTGCACAGCTGTGGCGTCATGTTTTCTGCTCACATTTACCGACCTGACAAGGGAAAGTACATGCATATATTCTGGGAAATTTGCTAAATCACAGTTCTTCCACATTTACCATAACACAGACATAGATATAGAGAAAGATACTGAAGATACCAAAGAAACGAGAACACTATACGTTACTGTGTGGTAGGCCTGTCTGATGAATAAGTATGTATTGGAAATACTGCAGTGCAGTCAAGTATTTGTGTAAATAAAAGCCAACAAGGCTGCATGGAGCCAACTGGCCGCTCAACGTCCTGCCTTTGTTCTGCACCTTCCCAGATGCCAACTCCACTGAATTTGACCCAGAATCAACGCATCCTGTGGTAAGCTCTTCTGCAATGCACAAACGATTCAGTTATGACACGCTGAAAGATGGACCTGTAATGATTTCTTTTATTTTATTGGACCTTGCCAGGTGATTGACATGCCAGAACACAACCCTGGACAAATGGGTGGGACCATGAGGCTGGGAAAGAGACGTACCATTTTCAAGACCACCAACAGTGTATTACGTAAGAGAAATTCATCTCACTTTGCCACTTTGCATTTTATGTGTAGAGGACATAAAAAAGCATTTCATTACAAAATAAACAACTTGACTAGAGAAAGAGGATAAAGAGGGATAAAGAGGATAAATACAACCTCAGAGGACCATTGAACTTCAAAAAACCTGTGATGAAAACCAACCTGAAAATAATGTGTATCTCTTACGGAGCCACCCTGTGGAATGGGCTACAGGATCAACTAAAATATTGTGAAAACATAAATCAATTCAAATCTAGACTAAGAAAATCTATTTTTGATAGGTACAGAAGGGAAGAAGAGCTTTAATTGCATATAAAAAAAATTATAATAATAAATACGTATGATACTGTATTGTGCGCTATATCATATAACATATAATCATACTATAATTCATTTGTATATTATATTGAACTATATTTGCAGTATATACTATTATATTATGGTACTATATTGTATTGTATATATCATGTACTATATATCTCACATCACATTATATATGTGCTGTATACACTATTATGTACTATATGCTATTATATACTGCAGGTATACTATACTGAATGTGTACTATATGTATCTACTATGTATGTATGTAAATGAAAAAAAATGAAACCTAAGTCTTCAGGGGTAGGGCCCTTTTCGGACAATTGGACAATGCTGCAATAGCAGCTGGTAAAACGTTGGTGATTTATGGAATGGACGTTGTTATGTGTCCAAAGCCAGAAAAAATTAAAAATAACTGAACTGAACTGAACTGAATACATTTTACGGGAATGCAGAATGTCTTATATTTGTGTTCCATTCCAGGGAAGCTTTACGGGGATGTAGAATATGTCGATGAAAGGCACAGACATCGCTTTGAGGTATGTGCATAGTTCCCCTACCTTTTATAAACCAGGGTCCAGTCAGTGATAAACTTTTGACCAGTATATCAGAAATCTATCCCCAAACCAATTTATACTTGTGTTGGTCAAATGAATTGTCTTTTTGATCTAATTATATCACCTACTTGTATTTATAGCTTTAAAGCAACAATGTGTGTGTTTTTTTTTTGTCACTAGATGTCACTACTGGGTGCTTATAATTACATGGGGATCAAAGTACACTTCAGATATGACTCAAGATCCAGCAGTTGCATGTTTTACTTCACGCTTAAAATGTAAAAAATATATTTTAGGTTCAACTTTAGGTAGAAAAAGAGAACATTTACGAGCAAGCCGCCATTTTCTTTTTGAAAACTGGAGCAGAGAACCAGGGAACGCTGCGTTTATTCAATCAGGTGCATTCCATGTGGGGAAATGGGAATGAGGGAGGGATACATGCATATAACACGCGCATGCGGTCGTGTCTCACTCTCACCAGACAATTTGAGGCTAGAGCAGCGAAGGCACGTTGTCGCTTTAAAGCAAATGTGAGGAAAAATGCTTGCACCTTGGAACCCAGACCTGCAGACCTGATCAGGTCATTGACTGACTATACTCTGCCCGTGTGACTTTTTCTTTATCCTTCCTGGGCCACGTTGTTGATGTTTGAACAGGAGTTATTAGCATACTCTTGATTAACCTTTGCATGTCCTCCTTGACCAGGTCAATCCGGAGTTGAAGAGCCACTTTGAAGAGAAAGGCTTTCGCTTCGTAGGTCAAGACATTGAGGGGGAAAGAATGGAGGTGATAGAGCTGGATGGTACGTGAAGAGCAACCAATCATGCAGTGGCTGACAGTTGACCCATCTCAAATCCTGCCCTTTTTTCTTGGTCCTCCAATCACAACTGTCTCTTCCCTTTTCAAATGGCGGATGTCTCATCTTGTAAAATTGACCCCACCCTCTTTTCTTGATCCTCCAATCACCACTGTCTCTTCCCTCAGACAAACACAATTGTGATTGGAGGCCGGGGTACATTTTACAAGATGATGTGTTAACAAAATGCTTGCTGGCATTAAAGTCAAACTCATTATGGAATAACGTTAGTTACTGGTAATTGGGACATTCTTGAGGATGGAATCAACATCCATACACTCTAATCCCCCCTCATGAATTGAAGCCCCTCTCCCAATATGGATTTTTTTTTTTTATCTGATTATTATAATGTTTTTTTCCATCTGCCATTTTGTTTTCAGATCATCCGTACTTTGTGGGGGTGCAGTACCACCCCGAGTTCACCTCCCGCCCCATCAAGCCCTCACCCCCCTACTTCGGCCTGCTGCTGGCTGCTGCCGGGAAACTGCCGAGCTTCCTACAGAAGGGCTGCCGCCTGTCTCCACGGTAACCCAACCGGCACTATCAGTCCATCTCCACACACTGATTGTGATATCAATCAAGCACAATATATAGACACACAGCAGTCTCCACACACCACACCTGGATAGGGTGGATATGTTCATGATGTACTATGATTGAGTATGTCCCTACACACCACAGCTGGACAGGGGGGGGATATGTTCGTGATGTACTATGAGTATGATGTACTATGAGTAATGCAATGGTGCACATTTGCCAGGAAATTCCCAATAGGATTGTAGATGCCATCTGCATGTTGAGGGGAGTGTTATGTAACGTCACTTCACACACACACACACACACACACACACACACTGATGAATCCATTATACTGTCATACTACTTTGTGGATTGCTTCACACCTCTTGAGTGAAAGTCTATATCAAGCCAGGAGACTTGAAACACAATGGCAGGAAAGCTGCCGTGATGTCAGGTGGCCGTGGGTCACGTGAGGGGTCCACAATGCAACGCAGCCTCCTGTCTTGGTAACATTTTCCCCCGCGTCTCAATAGTTTTGAGCATGAACCACAAACATTCAAGCATTTTGAGGGGGTGAACATAAAGGTCGAGCAAGAAAGGTAAGGACTGCCACGTCACGGCATGTTGCTAGCCAGCTGACGTTAACTAGCTGCGTTAACCTTAATGTGTTGCCAGTGTGGTACTGACGTGTTGCCAAAGGGGGGTAATGGCTAGAAGGCATCCACATTACAGCTGACTGCATTGCATCGTGGTACTCCGCACATTACCCACTTGATGTTACAGCAGCTTGGTGAACCTCTGTGATTCCTGCTTCCCTCCACAGGGACACATACAGTGACAGGAGTGGCAGCAGCACCCCAGACTCGGAAATATCAGACTTCAAATTGCCCTCAATCTCACAGGAATGACTGTTGTGCAAGGTATGATTAACTTTATTTATAAAAGAAATATATCATTTTTAAATGTCTTTATACACCTTTGTATTACCATGAATGTTTGTATGTAAATAATACCATGGTATAATCCATGATATCGATAGTATTTCCATAATTTTGTGGTCACCAAAAAACTATGGAAATAACTTGCTATTTTTTGGCAAGAGTAATACCAAAACATGAATTTGTCTTTTTTGATCTCACAGGAGCAGAGAATTCCATACTTGTGGAACAGGAAACAACACACTATGAACAATGCCTTCTGACAGGGGGTGAATGTGTATTTGTATCGAGGATCCTTTTGTTCTCCTGCGCTCACAAACTAAATTGAACAGAGGATTTCCTTAAGCGCTCCTGTGAACACGGGCAGCTACGAATGGACTGTCAATTGGGTCTGTAGTCCTGAGAAGTCTGCAACTAGACCCAAGGTGCAGGAATGCCCAATGTGTCATCCTTTGTGCACCGAAATGTCTTTCCACTTGATTCAGGTTTAATAAGTGACTATGCATTGTAGAGCTGCAACTAGTGGTGCGCAGATGACATTCAGTGGCTTACCTCTGGTAACATGGTACATTACACAAACTTTCCACCTTGTATTTACTGTACTTGTTTATTCAATATGCCTTATGTCAAGTGATTGTAATAAATAGTAATGACTTGTCTTTATTCCTACAATGTTTACTTGCATTAAAATAAAGGGATAATGAATGCCAGTTTCTTACATTTCCATTAATTTGCCACTATTGTATTTAAGTAGTCAACAATTTACCAGAAAGGCAGACCATTTGTTTTAAAGGGGCTATGTACTGCTATTCCTAGCACTATTTGGGCAACTTTACACAATTCCTGTTAGTCTATTGAAGACATCTGTAAGGTTTTAAAAAAAAAAAAAATGCATTGTTTTATATTTCTAATCAAGTACTCAAAACCATCATTTTTCAGCTCCAAGATTTCAGGCTGTTATGGCCTGGCTTCGCCCATAAGCACTTTGAGTGACAGTCAGTCCACACAGTCTGCGACTGGTATGAATGAATGAAAATGAATGAATAGACAGAGAGAGAGGTAGACAGAGAGAGAGAGGGGGGGGGGGGTGCGAGAGAGAGAGGGAAAAAAAAGATAGGCCGTCTCTTCCTTTCGTTTTTTCTCTCCCTGCAGGGCAGATTGAAACCCGACACCTCTGCATACTCTGGAGGGAGAGAGAGAGAGAGAGAGAGGGGGGGGGGGTGCGAGAGAGAGAAAAAAGATAGGCCGTCTCTTCCTTTCGTTTTTTCTCTCCCTGCAGGGCAGATTGAAACCCGACATCTCTGCATACTCTGGAGGGAGAGAGAGATAGAGAGGGAGAGACAGAGAGAGAGGGAGGGAGCACTTGGGGGGGGGGGGGGGGGGGGACCTGCCGCGCCACACGGGAGAGGGGAGGAAGGGAGGCCCCCCCCCCCTCGTTTTCGAGAGGGTCCCCCCCCCCCCCCAAGTGCTCCCTCCCTCTCTCTGTCTCCCTCTCTGTCTCTCCCTCTCTATCTCTCCCTCCAGAGTATGCAGAGGTGTCGGGTTTCAATCTGCTTCGCAGTATGAGGAAGTAGGCGGGCATTAGTTCCAACCACAGAGCCAATCGCATCACTGTGCGCTACCCAGCGGGCCCGAATGACGTCACTCAGCCGTTCAAATAAAAATGGCCTGATTTACTGGAGGAGGAAAGGGGCTGAGCTGAATCAGAGCAATCCGCCAATATGGTATTTAGACACTAAAACACATTGATACGAACTATTACTATAATACAATGCTAGAGACTGAAAAATGACATTTATAGTACATGTCACCTTTAAATGCACTGAAAAACATTGACTCAACATTTTTAGCAGTCTTTGAACAAGCAGATTATTTTAAATTTGTCCGACTAGATGCTTGGAACTGCCACGAATGAAACATACTTACAAAAAAAAATTACAACTAAAGATTGACGCATAGCAGATCATGAGGCCGATCAAAGCAATCTGCTCCTAAACATGGGCAGCAGCAGGTGAGTTTTGTGACACCAGTCATTCATATCGACTGTCAATTTCAAACCGATGTCATTTGAATTTCCGATCAGCGCCCCACGCTTGTCAGGTAACAACTCGAACGTGTGTATAGAATGGATTTGCCCCGAAGTCAGAAGCAGGAGCATCATGTGCAGTAGTTAACACTTTCAGTGCCACGAGGTGGCGCCAGAGTTAGCTCTTGAATGCCAGCATCGGCGCCAATGTTACACTTAATATCGCCTAATCTATGTTTTAAATTATGGCTATGTGTCTAATCTGCCCGTCGCTTATCAAAGAATCCTTTTCCAGTCAGTGCTGTCAAGGCAGATTGGTTTTTTATCGCTTTATTTCCGTTTGAGAGCATTTTGAAAAGCACCCGTTTTGAGGTAAAAAACTGTCCATTCTGGACCCTTCTATGATAATCGTCTTTTACTGGAATATTCCAGAACGTTGATATTTGTCGGCCTATTTATGAATCGTTTTCAAATAAACGCTAGATGATCAATATTATACGTGCACGCACGCACATTCGAGCCGCGCACGGATAATCGCTGTGTTCATTTCCTCTTGGACTTTTACAGTGAAACCGATAGAGCCCATTTCACAAAACAGCTTATATCTTCATCAAAATGAGTCTGATTATCCTAACATAGATTCCTTACCTGACATCAGATGGTATCCAACTGGTATATTCCAATTCCTGATCACCATTCGAAAAAATCGATAAGTGTATAGATCCAACGTGATACAGTAGTACACATGATTCCGCGGGGCTCAGAGGATCCAGAATGAACTGTGATAACCCCGGCTGCATCAGTGGACTGGAAAATGTGGAGTACAGGATTTTTTTCCCCATCCATTTTCATTGAGTCCATTCCAAATCCCTTATGTCATCTGGGAGACGATAGGGGGCGCTTTTTTCCACATCTGATCGCCGGCGGCGCTCGGGTATACTAGGGTAGGCTCACGTGATGCAATATGATTTCAGATCGCTAAAAAAAAAAAATACGAGAAATCTCGTGAGTGGCTTTCAACGAGATATTAATAATTCCGAGAAAACTCGTGAGTGGCATAGAAAGTGTTAAGATCCTGGCTAAGCTCTTGTAAAGCAACTTCTCAATGATAAATTAAACCAAATATGCATGAATTGATTTCCCATTGGGCTCCAAGTGTAAGCTACTTTCCAAGTAACAAGGATACACAAGCAGTCATTTTAGCCCCTCCAACTGCAGTGGTTTTCAACCAGTACGGTCAGTCAACCCTTTAGGAACAATGACCTTACTAGCAGTTTAGTTAAAATGCTGCATATCACCATTTAGTATAAAGAACCAAGTCCAGTTATCACATGTGGAGTGACAGGTAGAGAGTCTTCCCGGTTAGTTTCCCAATCCTCCCAGGCAGTGTTTATTTAACCAGATAAATAGAATTAGACTTGCCCCATAGATTACTTCATTAGTATCTTGAATTACATGGGGATCAGACTAAGTTCAGATCAAACTAGGCGTTGCCGATCAGAACATGACTCAAGATCCAGATCCAACAAGTGCATGTTTTACTTCCAGCTTAAAATGTCAATATATTTTAGGTAGAAAAAGAAGTTTACGAGCAAGCCGCCATTTTTTTTTTTTGAGAACTGGAGCAGAGAACGCCATTTATTCAATCGGGTACATTCCACGTGGGGAAATGGGAATTAGGGAGGGATACATGCATATAACACGGACAAGGGGTCGTGTCACCAGACAATGAGGCTAGAGCAGCAAAGGAGTGCCGGTGTTCTGTACACACACTCCAGAACTGGATTCATATAAGGCAGTCACTTTTGAAATGGGCAAATGCTTGCACCTTGGGGAGCACAGAACTGCAGGTACATTACACCTTTTATTTACTGTACTTTATTCAATATGCCTTATGAAGTGAAGTAATAGTAATGAGTCTTTATTCGTAAAATGTTTACAGTAACTGGCTTTGAAACTGCCACCAATTAAATGTAGCCTACACCCTTTATATATTTTTTTAAAGTCAACTGCAAAGACAGCTAATTTTAAAGATTAAGGCACAACAGATCATGAGGCCGACCAAAGCAATCTGCTAAGAAAAGCAGGTGCCAGTCATTCATAGCTCAACCATCAATTTCAAAGCATAATTTAACTGGTAATTTGAATTTCTGATCAGCTTCCAAATCACATCCTGTGTATATAGGAGCGTAGTCTAAAGTCAGAAGCTGGAGCATGTGCAGTAATTAAACGTCAAGATCCTGGCTGAGCTCTTGTAAAGCAACTGTTGTCAGAGTGAAATGACCAAGTTAAACCAACTATGCATGAAATTAATTTATCCCATTGGGCTCCAAGTGCAAGCTACTTTGCAAAGTAACAAGCATACAGTAATTATAGACCCTCCAACAACTACATATTTCAACCAGTAAGGTCACTCAAGCCCTTTTGAACTGACCTTACTAGAAGAGAGTTAAAATGCTGCATATCACCATTTAGTATCAAGACCCAAGTAGTTAACACATGTGGGGTGACAGTGGATCAGGAGGTAAGTGGTCATCTTGAAGTTTCCCGGTTTGATTCCCAATCCTCTCAAGCAGTAGTCTATTGTCAGCCCTTATGAGCAGGTTGGCAATTTGTAAAGCGCTTTGTATTAAAATGCTATACAAAAGCATTGAAAGTAATCAGATTTTTATCAATTTAACACACCTCAGGGGTAACATTCATAGATTACCTAGGTAACACTCAAGAGGATTACCCAAGGTTAAAACGGGAGGCCAAAATGTGAAGTTTAAAAGTTATTATTTCAAATGTCCTTTGTTGAACTGCAAAAGGGGAAAGTGTAAAAAAATAAAGGAACATAACCAAGATGATGCAGCTGTTAAGTCTTGTGAACAGTTTATTGTAATGTGATGAAAAGTTGTACAAATAAAATAAAAACTCATCAACGTTAACAATAATGACGATGACAATTCCTCAGCCTTTGCCAACGGACACTGCCGTTCTGCCCACAGCTTTCTCCTCGCCAAGGCCAACCATTGGTGGGGTTTACCTGGGTTTTGAGAAGGACAATTGTATTAGCATCATTTAATAAGAAACATCAAAACCTTTGTAGTGTAGCCGATCTCAGTCCCATATCCGAAAGAGTCATCCAACAGTCCTCGTATATAAAATGGTATCATCATAGATCAAAAAGGGAAAGATGTACTTAGGCGCATTACATACCTTTCAGTACTAGGCAGGGTCAGCCATTGAATTCCAGGAGACTGGTCTGAATAGGTGTACACAGCTAGGCATCACACCTTCAATTTTACAATGAAAAGAAATGGAAAAGTGTAAGTAAGTGCTAGTATAGCATCGAGTGCAGCAGAATTACCATCTACCACTCCCATATTGAAGCCCAAGCGCTTGTTGGACAGTAGAGTGACCGCATACAGCAAGGATGGCCATCACGGTCAAAGACTCCCCATTTCTCTGGCACACATTTGGAGAACCAGTGGCTACAACAAAGCCAAGATCCTAGGATAGCATGCCGTCCTTTGTAGCATCATACATAAGCACCAAATGTACTTACCAAGGTGGGCTCACGCCAGACATGTTGTCTCAAGTGGTCAGCCCATTTCAGAAGACAAGGTAAGGAAACCTTGAGGGAACAGACAAACATGATCTCCCCTCATCCAGCCTTAGTCCTTGGGTTTGTTTGCACACGGGTCACCTGTGGAGATAACACCTTTAGATTTCTCATGTTTTGGCAATGTAATTATGAATAAACAGATACCATTATGGCTCAGTCAAACCAAAAGGTTCTCATAATCGAGACTTGATCTCTCAGTGAGGGCAAGTGTGTAATCATAGCCAGGTTATGTTTATGGCAAGTTCTAGTCAAACTTTACCTTTGATGAGTCCACTTTATCCCCCTGATGCCTTAAAGCGTACATAACCTGAAGAAAGGGATAAAGCCTTGATTAGAAGGGTTTCATAAGGCTAGGCAACTCAAAGCCATTCCAACATCACAATTATCACCTTTAGATCCTTCTCATGTTGGCGATGTTATAGTTCAGAATAAACAGATATGGCTCAGTCAAACCAAAAGGTTCTCAGACTTGGTCTCTCAGTGAGGGCAAGTGTGTAATCATAGCCAGGTTTATGTTTATGGAAAGTTCTAGTCAATATAGTAAACTATACCTTTGATGGGTCCAGTCATTTACCCCCTGGTGTCATAAGCGTACACAACCTGAAGAAGAGGGATAAAGCCTTGATTAGAAAAGGTTGCATAAGGCTAGGCAACTCAAAGCCATTTCAACATCACAATCACCACCTTTAGATCATTCTCATGTTGGCGAGGTTAGTTAATAAACAGATATGGCTCAGTCAAACCAAAAGGTTCTCATAATCGAGACTTGGTCTCTCAGTGAGGGCAAGTGTGTAATCATAGCCAGGTTTATGTTTATGGCAAGTTCTAGTCAATATAGTCAACTATACCTTTGATGGCTCGGCTCCACTGTCATTATCCCCCTGGTGTCTTAAAGCGTACATAACCTGAAGAAAAGGATAAAGCCTTGATTAGAAGCTAGCCAACTCAAGGCAATTTCAACATCACAATTATTGCAGCTGTACAGTCAGTGTAGTGTCCTTCCCCTTAATGTTGCTGAAACAGTTACTTTAGAACTGAACAGCGACCGTCGGTGAAAGTAATGATTTCGGCATCCTGATGACCGCCCACTGCTACAAAAAAAGCACGTGCGGCTTCGATAGGTGCCTAAGGCTAACGTTTTGATATGCATTTAGGGATATTCATGAAATATTATGTCCCGTCAGTCACATTACAGCATGACATAAGGAGGAGTCAGTCCCTTGGAGCATAGTCTCATTCCAACCAGCTATACATAGCCCTTGACCAGTCGAGCCTACTATTTAACATCTAGGAACATAGAATTAGACTTGCCCCATAGATTAATTCATTAATATATAATATTTAATTAATATCTTACACAGAACCATGCAATATATTTGTCTTATTCTCCCCAATCAAAAAGATACACGTGGCTTCGATAGGTGCCTATAATAATAAGGCTATAGAGTTGTTTTTAATGTTTGTGTATAGGTGACTTACCGTGATGCAGCAGCACTATATAGATATCCATGTTAGATGGATCTTTCGGCTCAGATTTCCAACTGAACCTGCAGGGAAAACATAGTCACGATCAGGCACATTTTCCACCTTAGTTTCTGCAATAATAACCACGTGGCTAGTGTCGGCGCAGGCCCGTCTCCGACACCAGTTAACGTTCTTATTTAAACCTAGCCCATTCCGTGACTGCGATGTGCAAGCCAGGGGCTGACTTTTGAATTCAAAAGCCAAAAGCCAGCCCCTGGCTTGCACATCGCAGACAGTCATGGAAGGGGCTAATTTAAACCCAGATTAACGCTACCATTTATACAAGATAAATCTAGGAAAACAAGTTACAACACAAGTTGAGAACGGTCAAAGGCAACGGTAATCATTATGGAAATCATTGTAAAGAAATAGAGGCTAGGCGTGGCATGTGCCCATTACATTCCTGCCACGTGGTTCTCGTGTATAACAGCTAGTTAGCTAGTTAGCTAACGTTAAGTCAGTTTCTAGGGTGCCTGTCGGCATTTTAAAATATTATCTTAAGCGCATAAACATGTAACGTTATGGTTAGCTGGCACGAGCGCATGTGTTGCGTTTCGTTTGCCTTTAACATTAGTTCCGACCAAGTTAGCCAACGTTAGCTTCTACCGTTAAGTCAACAATATCCGGTTGGTTAGTGTCAGTGAAGCCAACTATTATTAGCAATAGTGTTTACCAAACTTCTGTATAACGTTACGTTAACCAACTTCGAGGTGCCTTTAAGGGTAATGTTTTGATATGCATTTAGGGATATTCATGAAATATTATGTCACGTTACAGCATGACAGAAGCAGGAGTCAGTCCCTTGGAGCATAGGATGTGGGCCTGGGCTCAAAGAACCAGCTATATTTAACATCTAGGAACATAGAATTAGACTTGCCTCATAGATTACTTCATTAATATCTTACACAGAACCATGCAATATATTCGTCTTATTCTCCCCAATCAAAAAGATACTGTCCCAACAAATTCCCAAACCATGCACCCAGGATACATTGACCCGATAACCTGTGTGACCCAACGACCGGTGCCTGCATGGCACCTCGGCCCCAGGCTACTGAGGAGCAAAGATGAACATAATCATATTCAGCAACAGCTCACATATTCCAGACATATGACAATCTAAGAGCAGGCCTGTCGATCGGTCAACCATCCTCTCTAAAAATGGAATTCCCAAATGTATATAACCATGTCAGTTTGTTGATGAGGACCTTAGTCCGCAGTGGAGCGCTCGTGCTCCACTCTGGCCCAGGACTGTATTATCTTCCTGTGTGCTACAACAAGTAAACCATCGTTGAATTCCTCCCTTGACTCCAGTCTCAATTTCTGTTCAGCCGCCTCATAAATCAACCAAAGATCTCAGCTTATATTTTAATATCTAACAACCGTTTTAAGAATGTTGTAGGCGACTTACCTTGATGCAGCAGCACTATATAGATATCCATGTTAGATGAGTGTTCGGCTCACATTTCCTACTGAACCTGCAGGAAACACAACATAGTCAAGACCAGGCACATTTTCCACACTAGTTTCTGCAATAACCCGTGGCTAGCATCGGCACAGGCCAGTCACCGAAACCAGAACCACAGTTTTATAGGAGAGGCGGATAACTGGGCCCATTAGCGGTACACTATAAAATGTACCAGGGTAAAGCAAGGAAACACTCAAAAATAAACTGCCATCACACAGCCCAGCCTCCAGAGGGACGTCCACATGGTGATTATAGTGGGGCCACTCTTGAGTTGTAGAGCGCCCCTTCGATTGGTTTCAGGGAGCGGCCGGTTTGCACCTATTTTCTCATAGCTGGTTGTGCATTCATCTGATAAAAAGTGTCTTTAGCAACAGTCCACCCTACTGAGCCACTCACCTCGAGACCTCCTCAGCTCCCGGCTCTGTCCATTTATGCCCCGATTCTGCCAGAGTCTCAGACCTGTCCCAAACAGGTACAGGTGCAGCTCCTCAGTGCTGATTGCGCTTCCCGCCATAGGTTTACCACATTAGTTACACCAACATTAACGCTACCATAGTAACATTTGTATAAATTAATCTAGGAAAACAAGTTACAACACAAATTGAGACAGGTAAAAGTAACGCTCATCATTATGGAAATCATTGTTATAAGAAATAAGAGGCGTGGCATATGCACATTAGATTCATGCCACGTGGTTCTCGTGTATTAATCAACAGCTAGTTGGCTGACGTTAGTCAACGTTAAGTCAGTTCTTCAACGGTCCCTGTCGACATTTTAAAATATGATCTTAAGCGCATAAACATGTAATGTTATGGTTAGCTGGCATGAGTTTGGGAGCATGTTACGTTCGCTACAACATAAGTCTGACCAAGTATGACTGTATAGTCAAAGTCATGCCTCCAACAGGAGTTAACTGTAGAAAAAAAAACATTTTGAGTGGAGGGGACCTTTAACCTTAACCTCACTGAAGACATGGAGCCAACTGGCCGCTCAACGTCCTGCCTTTGTTCTGCACCTTCCCAGATGCCAACTCCAATTTGACCCAGAATCAACGCATCCTGTGGTAAGCTCTTCTGCAATGCACAAACGATTCAGTCATGCTGTAAGATGTGATTTCTTTTATTGGACCTTGCCAGGCGATTGGCATGCCAGAACACAACCCTGGATAAATGGGTGGGACTATGAGGCTGGGAAATAGACAACTTGAATAAAGAAAGATGATGCTGATCCACAAATATAAATGTAGCATATCTTCTTATAATGGCTGAACAAAAAGCGGCACGTGGTGTAGTGGTTAACACTGTCGCCTCACATCAAGAAGGTCCAGGGTTCGATTCCCGCTTGGGGACCAGGCTTTCCATAATGCCAGTTACCCAGGTGGGGTATCTCCCAGGCCTTTGTGTGTGGAGTTTGCATGTTCTCCCCATGCTTGCAAGGGCCCCCCCCCCCCCCCTCAATCGCATTAGGCGACACAAGAAAATTGCATGTGTGTGTTCCTGTGTGTGTGTGCCGCCCATCGCATGTGTCGTTTGCATGCCAAATAAAGACTTCCTAAGTTAGGACATTTACAGGGGCCAATTTCGAATTGCAGTCTCCCGTAGGTGTTCTTTGAGTGTTTTTGAAAGTGGGTAGTGATTCACATTCCTTTACAGCTTTGGGTAGGGCGTTCCACATTGATGTGGCATAATTGCGAAACGTGTTTAGTCCCTTGTTAGTGCCGAATCTGGGTTTAACATGATTTGTGGAGCTCCCTCTGGTGTTGTGATCGTGGTATTCACTGACCTTTGGGAAGTATTTTGACATGTACATGGGTACCTTGGTCGTGTAGTGTATCTTGTAGACCAGGCCCATTGCAAGTTGCTGTACTCTGTCGTCTACTCTAAGCCATCCTAGGTTGTCAAAGTGGGCAGGGGTGAGGTAAATCTGTGCACTGTCCTGTGCGCGCTTATAGCTGTGTTCCATTCCAGGGATGCAGAATGTCTTATAATTGTGTTCCATTCCAGGGATGCAGAATGTGTCTTATAGTTGTGTTCCATTCTAGTGAAGCTCTACAGGGATGCAGAATATCTTATAGTCGTGTTCCATTACTGTTCCATTCCAGGGAATATTTATGCAGATGCAGAATATGTTGATGAAAGGCAGAGATATCACTTTGAGGTATGTGCATAGTTCCCCTACCTTTTATAAACCAGGGTCCAGTGATAAACTTTTGGCCAGTATATCAGAAATCTACTATCCCCAAACCAATTACTTGTTGGCAAAAATAAATAGTCTTTTTGTTCCAATTATATCACCTACTTGTATTTATTGCTTTAAAGCAACAATGTTTTTTTTGTCACTAGATGTCACACTACTGGGTGCTTACATTGAATTACATGGGGATCAGACTAAGTTCAGATCAAACTAGGCGTTGCCGATCAGAACATGACTCAAGATCCAACAAGTGCATGTTTTACTTCCGGCTTGTCAAAATATATTTTAGGTAGAAACGAGCAAATCGCAATTTTTTTTTTTAAACTGGAGCAGAGAACGCCGTTTATTCAATCAGGTACATTACACGTGGGGAAATGGGAATTAGGGAGGGATACATGCATATAACACGGACAAGGGGTCGTGTCACCAGACAATGAGGCTAGAGCAGCAAAGGAGTGCCGGTGTTCTGTACACACTCCAGAACTGGATTCATATAAGGCAGTCACTTTTGAAAAGGGCAAATGCTTGCACCTTGGGGAGCACAGAACTGCAGGTACATTACACCTTTTATTTACTGTACTTTATTCAATATGCCTTAAGTGAAGTAATGGGTCTTCATTCGTAAAATGTTTACAGTACCTGGCTTTGAAACTGCCACCAATTAAATGTAGCCTACACCCTTTATATATTTTTTTTTAAAGTCAACTACAAAGACAGCTAATTTTAAAGATTAAGGCACAACAGATCATGAGGCCGACCAAAGCAATCTGCTAAGAAAAGCAGGTGCCAGTCATTCATAGCTCAACCATCAATTTCAAAGCATAATTTAACTGGTCATTTGAATTTCTGATAGCTTCCAAAATCACATCCTGTGTATATAGGAGCGTAGTCTAAAGTCAGAAGCTGGAGCATGTGCAGTAATTAAACGTTAAGATCCTGGCTGAGCTCTTGTAAAGCAACCGTTGTCGGAGTGAAATGACCAAGTTAAACCAACTATGCATGAAATTAATTTATCCCATTGGGCTCCAAGTGCAAGCTACTTTGCAAAGTTACAAGCATACAGTAATTAGACCCTCCAACAACTACATATTTCAACCAGTAAGGTCACTCAAGCCCTTTTGAACTGACCTTACTAGAAGGGAGTTAAAATGCTGCATATCACCATTTAGTATCAAGACCCAAGTAGTTAACACATGTGGGGTGACAGTGGATCAGGAGGTAAGTGGTCATCTTGAAGTTTCCCGGTTTGATTCCCAATCCTCTCAAGCAGTAGTCTTTATGAGCAGGTTGGCAACTATTTGTAAAGCGCTTTGTATTAAAATGCTATACAAAAGCATTGAAAGTAATCAGATTTTTATCAATTTAACACACCTCAGGGGTAACATTCATAGATTACCTAGGTAACACTCAAGAGGATTACCCAAGGTTAAAACGGGAGGCCAAAATGTGAAGTTTAAAAGTTATTATTTCAAATGTCCTTTGTTGAACTGCAAAAGGGGGAAGTGTAAAAAAAAAAAAAAATGAACATAACCAAGATGATGCAGCTGTTAGTCATGTGAACAGTTTATTGTAATGTGATGAAAAGTTGTACAAATAAAATAAAAACACATCAACGTTAACAATAATGACGATGACAAATTCCTCAGTCTTTGCCAACGGACACTGCCGTTCTGCCCACAGCTTTCTCCTCGCCAAGGCCAACCATTGGTGGGTTCTGCCCACAGCTTTCTCCTCGCCAAGGCCAACCATTGGTGGGGTTTTACCTGGGTTTTGAGAAGGACAATTGTATTAGCATCATTTAATAAGAAACATCAAACCCTTTGTAGTGTAGCCGATCTCAGTCCCATATCCGAAAGAGTCATCCAACAGTCCTCGTATATTAAATGGTATCATCATAGATCTAAAAGGGAAAGATATACTTAGGCGCATTACATACCTTTCAGTACTAGGCAGGGTCGGCCATTGAATTCCAGGAGACTGGTCTGAATAGGTGTACACAGCTAGGCATCACACCTTCAATTCTACAATGAAAAGAAATGGAAAAGTGTAAGTAAGTGCTAGTATAGCATCGAGTGCAGCAGAATTACCATCTACCACTCCCATATTGAAGCTTGTTGGACAGTAGAGTGACCGCATACAGCAAGGATGGCCATCACGGTCAAAGACTCCCCATTTCTCTGGCACACATTTGGAGAACCAGTGGCTACAACAAAGCCAAGATCCTAGGATAGCATGCCGTCCTTTGTAGCATCATACATAAGCACCAAATGTACTTACCAAGGTGGGCTCACGCCAGACATGTTGTCTCAAGTAGTCAGCCCATTTCAGAAGACAAGGTAAGGAAACCTTGAGGGAACAGACAAACATGATCTCCCCTCATCCAGCCTTAGTCCTTGGGTTTGTTTGCACACGGGTCACCTGTGGAGATAACACCTTTAGATTTCTCATGTTTTGGCAATGTAATTATGAATAAACAGATACCATTATGGCTCAGTCAAACCAAAAGGTTCTCATAATCGAGACTTGATCTCTCAGTGAGGGCAAGTGTGTAATCATAGCCAGGTTATGTTTATGGCAAGTTCTAGTCAAACTTTACCTTTGATGAGTCCACTTTATCCCCCTGATGCCTTAAAGCGTACATAACCTGAAGAAAGGGATAAAGCCTTGATTAGAAGGGTTTCATAAGGCTAGGCAACTCAAAGCCATTCCAACATCACAATTATCACCTTTAGATCCTTCTCATGTTGGCGATGTTATAGTTCAGAATAAACAGATATGGCTCAGTCAAACCAAAAGGTTCTCATAATCGAGACTTGGTCTCTCAGTGAGGGCAAGTGTGTAATCATAGCCAGGTTTATGTTTATGGAAAGTTCTAGTCAATATAGTAAACTATACCTTTAATGGGTCCAGTCATTTACCCCCTGGTGTCATAAGCATACACAACCTGAAGAAGAGGGATAAAGCCTTGATTAGAAAAGGTTGCATAAGGCTAGGCAACTCAAAGCCATTTCAACATCACAATCACCACCTTTAGATAATTCTCATGTTGGTGAGGTTAGTTAATAAACAGATATGGCTCAGTCAAACCAAAAGGTTCTCATAATCGAGACTTGGTCTCTCAGTGAGGGCAAGTGTGTAATCATAGCCAGGTTTACGTTTATGGCAAGTTCTAGTCAATAGTCAACTATACCTTTGATGGCTCGGCTCCACTGTCATTATCCCCCTGGTGTCTTAAAGCGTACATAACCTGAAGAAAAGGATAAAGCCTTGATTAGAAGCTAGCCAACTCAAGGCAATTTCAACATCACAATTATTGCAGCTGTAGTCAGTGTAGTGTCCTTCCCCTTAATGTTGCTGAAACAGTTACTTTAGAACTGAAAAGCGACCGTCGGTGAAAGTAATGATTTCGGCATCCTGATGACCGCCCACTGCTACAAAAAAGCACGTGCGGCTTCGATAGGTGCCTATAAGGCTAACGTTTTGATATGCATTTAGGGATATTCATGAAATATTATGTCCGTCAGTCACATTACAGCATGACATAAGGAGTCAGTCCCTTGGAGCATAGTCTCATTCCAACCAGCTATACATACCCCTTGACCAGTCGAGCCTACTATTTAACATCTAGGAACATAGAATTAGACTTGCCCCATAGATTAATTCATTAATATATAATGTTTAATTAATATCTTACACAGAACCATGCAATATATTTGTCTTATTCTCCCCAATCAAAAAGATACACGTGGCTTCGATAGGTGCCTATAATAATAAGGCTATAGAGTTGTTTTTTAATGTTTGTGTATAGGTGACTTACCGTGATGCAGCAGCACTATATAGATATCCATGTTAGATGGATCTTTCGGCTCAGATTTCCAACTGAACCTGCAGGGAAAACATAGTCACGATCAGGCACATTTTCCACCTTAGTTTCTGCAATAATAACCACGTGGCTAGTGTCGGCGCAGGCCCGTCTCCGACACCAGTTAACGTTCTTATTTAAACCTAGCCCATTCCGTGACTGCGATGTGCAAGCCAGGGGCTGACTTTTGAATTCAAAAGCCAAAAGCCAGCCCCTGGCTTGCACATCGCAGACAGTCATGGAAGGGGCTAATTTAAACCCAGATTAACGCTACCATTTATACAAGATAAATCTAGGAAAACAAGCTACAACACAAGTTGAGAACGGTCAAAGGTAACGGTAATCATTATGGAAATCATTGTAAAGAAAGAGGCTAGGCGTGGCATGTGCCCATTACATTCCTGCCACGTGGTTCTCGTGTATAACAGCTAGTTAGCTAACGTTAAGTCAGTTTCTAGGGTGCCTGTCGGCATTTTAAAATATTATCTTAAGCGCATAAACATGTAACGTTATGGTTAGCTGGCACGAGCGCATGTGTTGCGTTTCGTTTGCCTTTAACATTAGTTCGACCAAGTTAGCCAACGTTAGCTTCTACCATTAAGTCAACAATATCCGGTTGGTTAGTGAAGCAAACTATTATTAGCAATAGTGTACTGTTTACCAAACTTCTGTATAACGTTACGTTAACCAACTTACACGCTACAGATGGATACAGTTTCTATATATTAAAGCTGATGGTATTCCTTACCTCGTTGGTTTCTTCTAAGTATCGTCCCTTCCTCCTGAAGTCGAGCGGAGAGACTGAGAGAGAGAGAGAGAGAAGAGGAGGAGAGAGGAGCTCCGCGCGTTTATATACAAGCCGCGTCCTCCTCGGATTGGTCCATATGTGTCACGTGGATGATTTGTATGACGGGACACGTAAAGATTTTGCCCAACCCACTGCAAGTGGGTTGGGCAAAATCTTTACGCTGACGGGACATGACGTCTCACGCTGATGAGCTTTAGTTTTATAGACCAGCATTATGGATTTGTAACTCAGATAGTAAATCGATTTTTTGAATATATATGTTTATAGTTTTTGACATTATGTCAAAGAGGGAGAACAATGTCTCTATCTCCTGAGAAGACCACGTTGTGTGTGTACACTCACTGAGTAACCTAACCTTTCAGCACCACGGAGAGCGACCACCAAAACGCCATTGATGCGTTGGTTTTGATGTTTATGTCAAAAATGTGATAATACACCTAAAATCACGATGACCGTGGCGATACAAAAAAATAGAACCCAAGAGATGCTAGACATTCATACTATCGATAACAGTAACTCCAATAGGGTCAGCCAGATGGGTTATCCATTTTAATACAGCATTTGGAATTGCAATGTCTAAAATACTTCATTGCCAGCTATAACATTTAGAATAGGCTATCATATGTTTATTTATTCTGGTTTCCAATGGAATCGTAAAAATACCAATAGGCTTAATTATCTCCCTCTTGTAACGAACAATCGCCTCATTCTCCAGTACACGTGTATTATAGTGTATTCAGATTCCCTGTAGATCATAGAGGTAAAGCCATCACATGATGATTGCAGCACCGATCGCTCCAGTAGCCGAAGCTAAGCGCGTCCTCGTCTCGACCAGAAGAAGGCAGCGGTAGCGGCAGTCGGTGGCTTGATGTAAACACGGTGCACGCAGGGGGCTTTGTTTCAGACCCACCATCACATCTCGCTATTAGTCATGCCATGGATATTTTGTGGCAATATCAGTTTAGAATAATTTTGCTCGGCGATTCAACAGTAGGAAAATCATCTTTGCTGAAGCGTTTCACAGATGGAATATACAGCGATGTAGCGGATCCGACAGTCGGTGTCGATTTTTATGCCCGAGCGCTTGATATCGAGCCAGGCGTTAAAATAAAGCTTCAGCTGTGGGATACGGCTGGCCAGGAACGCTTTAGGTAAGGAGGAGATATCTATTAAAAAAAATGTTTTGCTTATAGTCCTCCTGTCTATGAATCAAATTATCACCATTCATCAGTGCAATACTCGTTGAATAATTAAGGCTATCAGAGAGGCCTCCCTGGTAGGCTGTTACATTTGCAGACTGGTATATTAAAAATTATATTATATATATTAAAAAAAAGAAAACGCGAATTATTTTGTGTCAGCAGCAGTGGATAATGCAGTATGTGGATAGACTACGAAAAGAGGTCAGGACAAGATCGACAGGCCTATATGTCATGCTGGCCTATACCCCACGATGAAAACAGCAAATTGGGGCACATCATTGTTCATTCACGGTTGACTGTCCACCTCGTCTTGTTTTTTTTGTTTCATCACGGGATATCCTACAATCCCAAGGGAAGCATTTGATCACACTAAAGGGAGGGATGTCAGTCTAATCCGGTTACTTTTGCATTTAGAAGTCCCCTTTGTTTGTGTAGCTATTATACCCATCAGCCATCAGATTTATCTTCATGAGAAAATCCCAATTCATTCCTCACTGATGATGATTCTGTGTCATGCCCCTGCCACCAGACATGCATTCATTTGAAGCACTTCCCAGTCTTCAAATGTTGCTCTGCTTTCAGATCTGCTTTTCCCTTTGAAGCCCTGGCTTCTGAGAATGTTTTCATTCAGGCTGCACCACACTTGTTCTTTCAGTTCTGTCTCAACAGGTCTGACTGTAACTGTATGAGAGGTGGTTACTAAAATAACCATCTACTACACATAGTATTTTACGAGTTGAAGGATACGCTTTTATCAAAAATGTACACTCATGAGCAGGATGTGTATATCATACATGCATTTCAATGGCTATAGTCAAACAATTGTATCACACTCCACTTGTGAACGTTACCAGCTCAAATAAGATGTGAATTACTAACACATCAATGTCTGACCCCTCAGGTCCATCACTTCTTCCTACTATCGCAACTCCGTGGGAGGGCTGCTGGTGTTCGATCTGACCAACCACAAGACCTTTGACCACGTGAGGGAGTGGCGCAAGGAGGTGAGCGAGCACATCCTGCCCCACCACATGGTCTACATCCTGATTGGCCACAAGAGCGACCTGAGCAAGGACCGCAAGGTGACGCGCGACGAGGCCGAGCAGCTGGCGGCCGAGCTGGGCATCCGATACGTGGAGACCTCGGCCAAGTGCAACAGCAACGTGGACCGGGCCTTCGAGCTGCTGACCAGAGACATCTACGAGCTGATGAAGATGGGCGAGATCGTCACCCGCGACGGCTGGGACGGCGTGAAGAGCGGCCTCACCGCCAAGGTGCTCTACCCGGCCGACGAGGAGGGGATGCCCGCCGCGGCCGAGAGGGGCTGCCACTGTTGACTGACTGACCAGCCACGTCCTCATCCAATGTGTGTCTGACGCCGTCCCCCCCTTCCTTCCCCACAAAGAGCTCACATTTGTCCCTCAGCCTCCCATTGAAACTAAGTCACAGTCCAAACAAGGCTTTTGTGCTCTGCGGTATCGTCACTCCTCACCCGCGCTTTGTGTAGTCTGTCCTCTCTCCACGTCGGTTCTGTCGAGAACTGTGCATCTTCCCTGAAGGGGGACCCTGTGCACATCCATATGGGTGCCCTTTATAAGCTTCTCTACCTGTTTGTACTAAATCCATCTGGTGTGATATCAGACAGGTTGCTTTGGGCCAAGTTAGGTTTGGAAGACACAGAGACAATGTGTAAAAGTGGCAAGGTCTTGGGGCGTATGGCTGCTACTCCCTCTGACAACCCTGGAGTCATTGGACTAAGAACACATGGAAGGACTTGTGAACAATGCACTACTGTGGTCTGGCATCACTCCATGTCATAGGGTCATTTACGGGGTCAACCTGTCAAGCTCAATATGTGTGATGCATTTCCTGCAGTCTCTTGTTGACTGTACATGTATATAGAATATGTCAAATCTATTGAACATCAATATAAAAGGTCACTGAACTATATTTAATTGACAGGGTGTACAGATTCAACTGCACTCTACACGCTTACGTGTCACCATTATGCTAAGTCAATAATGCTCCTCTTGTAGATTAATAGTCTACTAATACTATATGTGCACTCGTGCCAAATTGATTTCAACTTTCCATTATTTTGTGAACAGAGTAATGTTTTTTGTAAAATAATTATATCAATAATTTCTAGAGTTAAGATAGGCCTACGAAGTTAAAGATAGTCCATTGTAATCAAGATATCTAGTTCCATCGTGGCATTTGTAGCGTAGGATGTTTCATTCTCATCCTGAACAAGAACAAGAGATATCACAGAGATATCAGACCTGTATAATACTAGCATGGTCTTCTACGCTGACTTCATTGTTCATGTTCATGTCGGAAAGAAAAGGACCTCTGGACCTTTGGATTTGTAAAGATTACAGCATCACCTGCTGCTCGTTATGGTTCAGCCTAGCGTCCGCTAAACAATGTTCTCTTTGAGATTTCAGCTACTAAGACCAAGGCCATCCCCCTAAGTCTGTCCACTTGGAAGTAAGTGTTGCTTTTGTGGGCACTGGGCAGTAATACCAACAATTAACGCCCCATTTGACTGCCATATTTCATTTTATCACTGTGGATCAGAGCTGTGGTACCCTTTAAATTAGCAAGCCTATTGTTTACCTATGCAGCGAATAGTGTTGGGGACCCTACTCTAAAACTGTGGTTTATCAAACTACTAGCTACTGCACAATGAAAATAAACTAAATCTAAACAAAAAATGTAGTTTGTCGAACTGACACTACGCCCCCAAACTACAATGCGGAAAATGATCACAATCTGAGTCTTTGATATCATGTAGTTATACGGAGTAACAACAGAACTGACACAGAGTAACGTGTGAGTGTGTTTGATTTGGAAAAGGAGAGGACAGGGAGCAAGTTGTTGGAAGTGGTATCAGGAAAATGTTATTTATTATGTAGTTTGTAATTTATCTAAACTACATGACCCAAAGTAGTAAACCGCTGAAAAGGCGACTGAGGTTTGAATGTAGATAAACTACCAACCCAACTACAACAAAACATAGTTGGGAGTAGTAATTAAACTACATGTAGATGACTACTCCTCAAACGCTGACGGAAAACACCAGGGCTTACAGTAGATAACAGCATGCTTTGCCTGTAGATCCCATCATCCACCACATCGTTCACCAGCACGTCACAGATACACAGACACCCGCTGTATACGTTTGGAGCGAGATCATGCGTTCTGCCTTTGTTGTTACTGTATCAGCTTGGCTGATGTACACTATGCCATTTTTGTTTGTTTATTTGTTTTAGTTTGAATTGAAATTCATGGCCCATAAAATAGTTCTGTTATGTTCAGACTTGAGAGAGTTCACACACTAAGCCTGTTCTGATGAGGACCGGTGCTACTCAGACTTGGACCATCAAAAAGGAAGGTACTGGAGCACACAGATCATCTTTAGAAATAATTGAATATAGGGTGCAAAGATCACTAATGTTTCAAAACAACACTGTCTTCTTCACAGTGATACATGGTATTGGAAACACAGACTATTTGAACCCTTCCCAGAATTGGAAGCCTGTTGCTTATAGGCTAGAGCAGGCAGGGGTTCTCAAACTTTTTTATACCACAACCCCATTTTATTTAGGATTTTTTTTGGCGACCCCACACTTAATGTATTGCGTAATTTCAACGTGGAATTAAGGAATATCAAAAGCACACGTTGTTGAACTTGATCATGCATATTTATTAGAACATTTTATTACAGCACTATGTTATCAATACACATTTATAAAATGAGGCATATTTAGCCAAAATATGTTGCCAGAACATAAAAAATAAAGAATGCACTGTCACCTACCCACGACCCCACTTTGGGTCGCAACCCATAGTTTGAGAACCGCTGGGAGTAAGAGTAAGGGAGATAGTTGGTGATTTTTACAGCCTATTAAAGTTTTTATAGAGTTATGTTCAGCTTGGTATGATGAGAAGAATGTATTTCAACACACGGTTTGGGAGCAAACCGAAGCTTTGACAGCATCTTTAAATAAGTATTTTCTTACTTGTGTTAACTGATTCCAAATGGCATATATTGTTCATACGGTATCAGACAACTTGCATTATCATTATTTCATAAATATGGGTCAGATTTAGGCCATCTTGAGTTTGCTTTTATAAGCCAGCACTGCTTAAGCCACTGCCTGTCATGACCATCTTTACGTACAAGTGTCTTCCATGTATTGAATTCTGTTGACTCACTATTACTTTGTGTGACAATCAGATGTCTACATTTAATGTTCTTAGTGAAGTTGAGATCTTGACTGAAGGGATACTATGGGATTGTGAATAATAATACAAATGACATGTTTTGGTTTTGAATTTGTCCCTGGAAAAAAAGAAAAGAAATATGAATAGTGTATTTTATTATTATTATTTATTTAAATTTGGCAGCCATCACTAATGTACACATTGTGGGAGTCTTACCTTGCTTCTAACCTACTGGGTTTGGGTGGCCTCTATACAGGGTTAATTTGTCTAAAATGTGTTTTAATGTGTAATGTAATGGGAGTGCTGTGACAGATCTTTGGTTCATGCGTCATATCCCTTATAGCACGGAACGTCTGAATAGGGAAGCTGCACTGTCAGATGAGAACCGCAGGCGGCCCCGGTGGTTTGGTGAACACAGGGCGGGGAGGCTGAATCGAAGACCTTCAAGCAAGCGAGTTCAAGAGCAGAGGAATTGCATTCACAGGAAGACATGCTTGTGCTCTTATCATCTGTCAGCAATAGTGAGTTATAGGTTGAGAAACACACACATATAGCAATATATGTAAACTTAGAAAATATATAGATGAATAAGCAATGAACATTCCCATTGTGATGATGATGTTCAGTTGCTATCGCTATCAGCTCTATCTTTAATCTTTCAAAATGTTCAGTTGCTATTGCATGCACTCATCTGTGTTTCACTACACACATGAGTGAATGCTTACCAACTGTTAGTCTGCAACACTACTATCACCGACATCTAAGAAGGGAGATCCCCCCTTGAATGGCCCTTCTAAGGTTTATCTCCTCCACACTGCCTGTGGAGCATTTTTCCCTATTGTTAGGTTTTAGTGAGTTTTCCCTTACCTTCGCGTGGGGTATGTCTGGGAGTGCTTGAATTCTTTCATTTATTTGCATTTATTTTAAATTTGTTGGACCTTATGGTGTTCTTGTTCTGTTCTTGACTTATTGTTATGTTTCTTCTTGACAAAGAAGACGTGTACGGCCCATGGGGACATTAACGTGTGTTGTCGGGCCTTACAAATAAATTTGATTTGATTTGATTTATGATGATGACGACGACGACGATGATGATGATGATGATCTTTTTTTTTTTTATCCACTTTTTCTCCCATTTTCTATATTTTCTCCCATCCCAATTTCGTATCATCCAATTCAACCCTCCCCTGTCACGAACGCTGTTTCTTGCCTCCCACAAGCCGGCTGCAATGTGGACTAAGTCATACATAGCAATGATAGCACAAGTCCCCTCCGGTACTTGAGGTAACAGCAGTCGCATCTTTTCACCTGCGCAGCTCGATCTCTCAGTGGCGAGGAGTAACGCGTGGGAGGCTCACGCTGCCCCCGACACTTCCTGATTCTACTGCGCAGGCGCACCAACCGACCTGTAGGAGGCGCTGTCCACAACGCCCGATCCCCACCCATCAGTTTCCCACCCCCTAATATGGCCAATGTGTATTAGTACGGACGACCAGCTAAACTGAAAGCAAATGTGGAGCGCTGGGCTCGAACAGGCAAGCCCAGCGTGTCCAGATTTCGTGGCGAGCGCCTTGCCCACGACGCCACGTAGCCACCCTATGATGATGATGATCTTAATCAGCTCAACTTCTATCCAGATCCTGTCTCTGTACAACTTGAATCCTATTGGTCTTTATACAATACTGTGGAAAGATTCACGCCACATATAGCTACAGACGTATATATCAAGGACAGGCTATATCAGTCAATAGCAGCTTTATGCCTACAGGGCAAAATATTATAATTTCTTTTGCCACAAAAATTTTTATTGTTCTGATACACTCAAGCAGGCCACATTTCACAGTTTGATTAAATACATTTTATTTATTTTCTATATTCTGTGAAACATATTCTGCTTTTTGGTGTGATTTTATTGATTTGTTAAAAATAAATAAATGTTTTTATTGATTCGTTAAAAAATAAATAAATGAAGTGCAATGCATACTTGTATTAGTAATTATTTGTAGGGTGTCTTTGGCGCCCTCTTCTGTTATCCTGTCAGAGAACAATTACAATCCATTTAATTAAAAATAAAAGTTCATAAAAAATAGATTACGATTTTAACTGGTTACAATATACAGTAGTGTGTGCTGCAGACCAAATGCTTCAATCTGACTAAACTAGGTGAGTGCAAGAAACCAATGACGACCAAAAATAGTTGGATGCCCCACCCTTTTTTACCCATGATGCTTTGCCTTTGTCAAAACTGCCGAAAGTATGTGTAATTATCTGTGATTAATCATTCAAATCAGTAGTACATCTATCAACATAGTATTTTTAGACGTATACACGTGTATGTCTAGATATAAATGTGTAAATAAAATACGTGTAAATAGTATAATGTCTCCGAGCTCTGAGTAAGGTGCGTGTTACAGGAGGTGGGGTTGTGGACCCGTCCAGCGTAGTGTTAAAAAGGGCTTCTGTCATGTTTGACACAGGGAGGGTGGGGGCATTCCACTCTTCTTGCGGAATCGACATCAAGAGATTTCGGAAGCACAATTTTTTCAAAACGGGGTTGCTAGTGATCGTTCATCCTGGCGCCCCAACAAACTCATGTTAAAAGAAAAATACTCATATCATGCTAAAAGTTAATAGCATAAAAATGACGACCAAGAATGGTTGGATGCCCCACTTTTTTTTTCTTTTTTACCCATGATGCTTTGCCTTTGTCAACACTGCCGAAAGTATAATGTAATTCTCTGTAATTAATCATTCAAATCAGTAGTACATCTATCAAAATAGTATTTGTAGACATATACACGTGTATGTCTAGATATAAATGTGTAAATAAAATACGTGTAAATAGCATAATGTCTCTGAGCTCTGAGTAAGGTGCCTGTTACCGGAGGTGGGGTTGTGGACCCGTCCAGCGTAGTGTTAAAAAGGGCTTCTGTCATGTTTGACACAGGGAGGGTGGAGGCATTCCACTCTTCTTGCGGAATCGATATCAAGAGATTTCGGAAGCACAATTTTTACAAACCGGGGTTGCCAGTGATCGTTTGTCCTGGCGCCCCAACAAACTCCTGTTAAAAGAAAAATACTCATGTCATGGTAATAGCTTAAAGGAAAACTCCAACATTTTGGGAAATTAGCTTATTTGCCATCTACCCTGGAGTTAGACAAGAAGATACATACCCTTTTTCTTCTCTGTGCATGCAGTAGGAGTAGGAAGATGTGCACCGTTAGCCTAGCTTAGCATCAGTCACTGGAAGTAGGTTCCTCCATTAGCCTAGTTCCCAACGTCTTCCTACTGCATGCACAGAGAAGAAAAATGTATGCATCTTCTTGTCTAACTCCAGGGTTCCCAAAATGTTGGAGTGTTAAGATACATACCTTTTTCTTCTTTGTGCATGCAGTAGGAGTAGGAAGACACACACTGTTAGCCTAGCTTAGCGTCAGTCACTGGAAGTAGGTTCCTCCATTAGCCTAGTTCCCAACGTCTTCCTAATCCTACTGCATGCACAGAGAAGAAAAAGGTATGTATCTTCTTGTCTAATTCCAGGGTAGATGGCAAATAAGCTAATTTCCCAAAATGTTGGAGTGTTCCGAAGACTCTGGCAGGAGCATTCATTCAAGGGTACTACGACTATGCTTGCCACCTCATGGTACCAAAGCACCTCAAAGGCGCTAAAAACAAAATTACAAACATCACAAAACAAACTGGTCAGACTACTTACTCCTAGAACCCACCTCACCCCTGCCCACTTTGACAACCTAGGATGGCTTAGAGTAGACGACAGAGTACAGCTACTTGCAATGGGTCTGGTCTACAAGATACACTACACCACACAGGTACCCATGTACATGTCAAAATACTTCCCAAAGGTCAGTGAATACCACGACCACAACACCAGAGGGAGCTCCACAAATCATGTTAAACCCAGATTCGGCTCAAACAAGAGACTAAACACGTTTCGCAATTATGCCACATCAATGTGGAACGCCCTACCCACAGCTGTAAAGGAATGTGAATCACTACCCACTTTCAAAACCACTCTCAAAGAGCACCTACGGGAGGCTGCAATTCGAAACTGGCCCCTGTAAATGTCCTAACCCAACCCCCTCCAATGTACAGTAAATGTCCTAACCCAATAATACACGAGACCCTCTTCTTGGGACCAAGTAAGGTTTTCGCCGATAATCCAATGTACAGTTACCCCCACCCGCCTACCCAACCTCCAATGTACAGTTTCTTCGTCAAATGTGTATACTCTATTTTTTTTTACTCTTTTTGTATCACAAACTACTGTATTTGTAAATCTGGTATGTCATAAATGTATAGATGTAGCAGTAGGCCTACTGTCTATCTGTATGTCATGTATGTCATATGTTATGATGAATTGAAAATGGGGGACCCTGATGTAAACAAGACGAAAGACATTCTCTGGTCTGCATCCCCTTAACAATTGTGTGTATTGAGCCGTACTGTATTGTACCCATTCTGCAATCTGTTAATAACATTTTCAATCAATGGCATAGGGTGCTTCACCTATTAACGTTTCTCGCTATGGTTTGGTAGTCTCTTCTCGTGTTAGAATGGTGAGAACTGGAAATTATAATGACGTAGGCAGTAGGCTACTATCCACTGGTAGTGGTGGAGTTCTAAAAATCCAACATAACATTCATACAAATAAATACACCCAGAAGGGGTCATATTTAGATAAAGCTTGCGTGTCCACGATGTTACACATCACAAAAAACCACAATAAGCTGTGTGTATTTCTGATAACGGTTTGGACCGACATTTGTCAGTCAGTGTATTCCGAACATTTAATTCTGCCCAAACGACCTACATATGAAGTTACTGTTAAACAGGCTTGCAATTTCACAGTACATGTCTACAGGACACTAACTTTAATAGAAATAACTCCAGTGTGCCTTTGCTTTGCGAAACCAAGCGAGCAGCACTGTTTAGCAGGAAGTATAGGTTTCCACAAAGTGCGCATGCTCCGCAGTTTCCCCCAGAATGTAAGGGATGTGTTTCGCTTCATAAAACGGTAAGGAGACATCATTTGACATCTACACCATTACAAGCGCGGTTTGGCTAAGGCATATAATCTGCTTTTGTAAATATGAATGCGCGTTTTAAGGGTGGGCGTTAGGATTTTTCTGTTGTTATTGAACACAGCAGGCTCTGTCAGAATGGCGGCCGCGGCAGAGCGCCGTCGCCGCGCTGCTGTTGTTCGCTGTACGTGCCGCCGCGCAGGGAGACGTCAGTTTGAGGGGGAGCGGAGACACAAACATGCACACCGTCGTCTACGAAGGGACGCACGGTTCATAGGCAAGTGGCACGTAGCCGTCACGTTGTAAATACAAAGGCTTTTGCCAGTCGACGTAGTTAGCAGGTATATAGCTAACCATCTCCTCCAGCCGGACTCGTATTCATCTACGCCCTGTGGCGTTGGCTCTGCTAATGGCTGCTACCGTGATGAAGCCCAGTCGGTCCAACTCCTGTGAGAGGCAGCCGGCTGCCCGGTGTGTTTCATACCGGTTCGCATGGCTAACTTCTTTGGGTAAACTTCAGAATCTGTGTGTCACTGCGGAGGAAGCAGAGCCGCCGGACAGGGTTCATAAGACCGTCTTGAGAAGGCTCTCTCTCCCCAAATCGGCGACATCACATGCCCGCCTCCAGCCGACTAAACCCAGCTTCACAGTGTGATTGGGCTTTCGGGAGAGAAAAAAAATCACAGAACCACCATTGCGTTTGTGCGTATATTTTGTTACATATGTATTTGCGGTAGCACATCACGATAACACATCCAGCCATAAATGTCAAGTATGTTGTGTATGTCATAAATGTCACTATGAATTGAAAATGGGGGACCCTGATGTAAACAAGACAAACGTCTTTATCTGGTCTGCATCCCCTTAACAATTGTGTGTATTGAGCTGTACTGTATTGTACCCATTCTGCAATCTGTTAAATAAAGTTTTCATTCATTAATCAATAATGTCTTGTCCATCCCACTCTAACTAACTGTGTGTATATCACTGGTTCGCAAACGTTTTGATTGATTGATTGAACATTTTATTAACAGATTGCAGAATGGGTACAATACAGTACAGCTCAATACATACAATTGTTAAGGGGATGCAGACCAGAGAAATACTTTCGTCTTGTTTACATCAGGGTCCCCCATTTTCAATTCATCATATTGAATATTTTCAGACCAAGGACCCCCAAATTGACACGTAACAGGCCAGGGACCCCTATCTGAGAAGATAATAATAATACACTTTATTTGTATAGCACCTTTCATACAAGAGTAGTGCTCAAAGTGCTTCACAGCAGTAAGAAAAAAAGACGGGCATAAAATGAGCACACAATTGGCATATCAAGAGCAATGCATAAAGTCCATACATAAAATAAGAAAGAAAAAATAGACAAAGGTAGGGCATAGAACATTAAATCACATTGTTTTTCATATTAGGATCTAACATGACATCTTAATATGTTGTTCTATGTACTGTTTTGACACCAAGAGAAGCCCTTGAGCCCACACCCCTCAATGAGATATACCCCAGCCGAAAGCCTGGGTGTGGTTTGGGTACTCCGAAACTATCACTCTTCTATCCGGAGTACTAAAATAGAATAGTCGGAGTAAAATAGTTAGACAGTAAAATAGAATAGATATACAATTAGTATAAAATATATTGCAGCAAAATAGACAAGGTCCTCTTTGTTTACGGTTTGATTATCACTGATACACATAATATAGACATATTTTAAAATAGACAGTAATAAAAGAGTAAAATAGAATAGACAGAGTAGCTTTTTTTTAGAATAGCCTATTGATTGATTGATCATTTTATTAACAGATTGCAGAATGGGTACAATACAGTATGGCTCAATACACACAATTGTTAACACTTTGGCTGCCATGGGTTAAATTCATTATCAACCGTAGGTTGCCAGCGCTATTTGTCTATGGAGAAAGTCCCCTTCTTTGCAGGGCTATAACTTTTTAAATTCTATTGCTACATTGCCATTATTAGGGCCCATTCAAAGTCCTATATGTATTGTTCATTGTGTAGCAACGTTAAACTTTTTCATTCACATATTCATAGTAAAGTATGGTCTAATGTATAAGTATGTTTTCATCTCTTTCTGCAGCTTTCTCCAGAACGTGATATATAGCCCCAAATGCATTATATTGATGATGAAATACAGTTTGATGGCAATCGGCGCGATATAAAAAATTCCAACTGGACATGGTTCTAGAAGTTACTACACGTCATCTGATGTTGACCGGATGGCCGAGGGGGCATTTATAATTCCGTGGGCAGCGTTATACCATTCATCTAATGTGGGTCATATGTTCATCAGATCAGTTAGTATAGAAGACATTGAAAAATAACGCTGAATCTTACCGTATCTTCCTCGCGCCGTTGGGCGATGAGCGTGGAGTATACATTTTCCTATTATGGGATATATTTTTACCGGGTCCATCTCCAGCTTGTATAATGGTATATACGTCCAAATCATGTTGTTTATCGAGTTATTGCCAATCGATCACCGTGTAGCGTGACGAGCCAGAGTCACATGAACTATAGCGAGCGCCCGGAAGTACTACCGGCAACTCTCATGGTTAACGGTAGAGAATAGGCTGGTTTTCAACACTGTTAAATTTTTCAGGAACACTGTCTTTTCGTCTCAACCTGTTTTCTTATACAAACAAATTGTCAGATGCAGTCAGGTTCATTCTTATTTTACTAGGTCAGCTGATGATGGACAGATTATGTTACCACGTCCAAAATCAAATGCTTTAAAGAGGACTGTTGTTTATCGTGCCATCAATCATTGGAATAACTGCCCACTGAACATAAGTAAATTGAATAGTAAAGTGTCTTTCAAATACCACCTGAGAATGCACTACTTAAATATGTGAGCAAAATATTCTGATGTTGATAATGATGTCTACAATGTTTTACTGTTTTTAGACAATGTTACAATGTTTTTAGATAATGATGTCTACAATGTTTTACTGTTTTTAGATTATCATTGTTAATTGTGATTGTCATATGTATCTTATGTTGTTATGTTTTGTGTTTTGTGTTGTCTTTCTATGTGGACCCCAGGAAGACTAGCTCGCCACTTAGGTGACAGCTAATGGGGATCCTTTTTAAACAATAAACTACGGTCGTCATGACAACCTCTATTCAACATCCTGTTTGGCGATTGCGCCGATCGGCCACCAGATGGCGCTCCTGAACCGCCAGAGAGCTCAGTGGGTCCTGCTGGTGGATCTCAGGCCAGCGGAGGGGGAAAATGAATCCGATCGCAGATTTTTGAAATATTGATATAAGGACGCTGTACAGCGTCCCCCGGCACCTTTAGCATGGCCAGCAAAGACGTGAAAAGACGTGTCCCGGCACTCAAAGTGTTAAGGGGATGCAGACCAGAGAAAGACTTTCGTCTTGTTTACATCAGGGTCCCTCATTTTCAATTCATAATGACATTTTTTTTTTTTTTGATCAAATTTTTTTTTATTATTAATTACATGAAACAGGACAACACAATAACCACAGTAACAAAAAACATAACTTTCACAGGAGAATAACAAACAATAATAATACAGAATAATAAATTATAAAGACAAAAAGAAAAAGAAACAGCGTCCAACCTATCAAATATAGATGGCTACTTCAATAACAAAAAGGGTCTTCAAAACATGGCAACCTTTCCCCACCTTTACAAAGTGGAGTGACTTAAAAGATTGTTTATGAGAGTGTTGCCGCAGATTTACTGTAGATAGCCTAGGTCCCTTACACATGTTCAAGACTGCCAAACTTGCAGAAGGTAAAGTGTAAGAAGAAAGAAATTCTTCCTCCAAGTTGGTTGACAGGTCAATCAGTCTGTCAATATTAGTCTCTTGGGGAGATGGCATGTGAGTTGACATATAGCGCAGAATAGCTAAATACCAACCCCCCCTAAAATCCCCCCAGTCAAAGTTAAGAAGGACAAGACAAAAACCAAGACAGACAAGACATTTCCTCCTCCCCCTCCCCAGAGACCGCCGGACCCCCCCGATCAAGCGCCCCAACCCCGCTCAGCCGCACACTGCGGTCTTTACCTTCTCAGCTGCTGCGAACCACAGGTCAATTCCAGCCTGCCCTACCCCGATCATCCGGGCCGTGGATATCTCAAGATAAATCACATCCAATAGAGTTAGGGACCAGTTAATCATTGTAAGCTTCTCAGGCTCCTTCCATCTCATTGCTATTAGCTTCTTCGCTGCTGTGACGCCCGCTAGGACAACCCTTTTCAGTTGTACGGACGCGGGTAGTGTCGTTATATCGTTCAGGAGTAGCGTAACAGCTGTGAATGGGATAGTTAAGCCACACAGATCTGAAAGTTTGTCCGTTATTGACCTCCAGAAGCGGGCCACTGGTGGGCAATCCCAATACATATGCATATAAGTGCCAGTGGCCTTTTGAGAGCACAAAGTGCACCGAGAGTCGGTTATCAGTCCCATAGCAAATAGCTTCCTAGGTGTAAGATAGGTCCTATGAATATAATTAAAATTAATTTGCTGGTGATTGGGGTTGCGGGAAGATAATGCCACATTTGCCCAAACATCATCCCAGTCAAACTCGGGGTCCAACTCCGGTATATCCACACGCCAGATTGTATCCAATGATAAATTTTTATACGTGGATTGAATTAAGAGCGTATAAAAGTCGGAGACAAACCCTCTGGATGTCGTCCTGTCCACTATGAGCCTGAGGAAGGGGTGTGGGTGCAAGGCTTGAGCCCACGGTACGCCATGCGCCCTCAGTGCTGACCTTAGTTGAAGGTAAAGAAAGAAGGACTCGCCGGGTAGATCATAAAATTCTCTTAAGTCCTGAAACGCACGGAGGCCGTTCTTATCATAAATATCCTCCAGAGTATGCACTCCCCTCCTTTGCCATTGAGGAATATTAACCGGCTTGTGTCCAACAAGTAATTGCTGGTTATTAAAAATTGGAGAGTCCAGGTGCCAAGGGCATTTAACCCCACACGACCTCTGTACATTACGCCACGTTTGGATCACGTGAGTTATGATCGGTCCGTACCTCAGCCGGCATTTCGCAATAGAGACAGTGGAGTACACTACATCCTGTAATCTTAGCGGAGACACCGCCGCCGCTTCTAAGGAGCGCCACGATACAGCCTCTACAGGGTCTAGCCAGCACATCAAAGGTCTCAGTGAAAAGGACCAGAAATACAGTTTAAAATCAGGGATTGCGAGGCCCCCATCTTGTTTCCTACGTTGAGTAGTAGCCCTTTTGATTCTCGGGCGTTTGTTATTCCAGACAAACTTAGATACCATCGATTGTACCTTGCGCCAGTGGTCTATTGGAGGGGGCAGGGGGAGCATTGAGCTAATAAAATTTATCCTAGGCAGGATGTTCATTTTGATTATGGAAGCCCGGGCTTGTAAGGAGTTAGGAAGGGACGACCACCTGTCTAGATCCTGGCGTATTTTATCATAAGTACCCGTGAAGTTGTACTTAGTAGTTTGGTTCAGCGTGGGGAATATCTCTATGCCCAGGTATTTGAAATGTTCTACTATGGGGATATCAGCTGGTAGTCGTACCGCCTTGGCCAGTTCATTAAGAGGTAGGCAGGCTGATTTGTTCCAGTTAATCTTAAAACCTGACAATTTACCAAAGTCGTCGATTATCCTCAATAATTTTGTGGCCGACCGGGAGGGGTCGTCCATGAAAATCAGCAGGTCATCCGCATAGAGAGCAATTTTGTGTGGAGTATTGTTGACCATTATGGGGACGATGTCCTCCGATTGCCTAATAAATTGGGCCAAAGGTTCGAGGGAAAGCGCGAACAGTCCCGGGCTCAGAGGGCAACCCTGTCTAGAAGATCTGGAGACTGGAAAGAGTGTGGAACAGTTTTTGCCTGTCAGTATCATCGCAGACGGCGAGGCATACAGGACTTTAATCATATGAATAAAACTCTTTCCAAGACCCATGACCTCAAGTACCTTCCACAGATATGACCACTCAAGTCTGTCAAACGCCTTCATGGCATCCAAAGACAGAACTGTGGATGGAGTTGTATTGTCTTTACTGTTATCGATTACATGCAACAGCCTCCTAAGATTATCTGCAGCCAGACGCCCCGGGATAAAACCAGTTTGATCGCAGTGTACCAATACAGACATAAATCTCTGCAGGCGACGGGCCAGCACCTTGGCAAACACCTTTAAATCGGCCCCGAGAAGACTCAAGGGTCTATAGCTACCACAATCATTGGGATCTTTGTCCTTTTTGAGAAGTAAAGAAATCAACGCCATATTGACATCTCTTGAGAACTCCCCTTGTTCGATAGCGTAATTGATCATATCGAGCATCAATGGACCCAGTTGGTCCCAGAAAGCTAAATACACTTCGGGTGGAATACCATCCCAGCCTGGCGCCTTACCCCTCTGCATTTCAACAATAGTCTCCCTCAATTCTACGAGAGTAATCGGTCTCCCCAGTTCCTTGGCCTCTTCCTCAGAAATGTGGGGTATCTCAAGCCCGCCAATGAACGATTCAAATCTAGAGTCATCCAGATTACCCTCTGAGCTATATAACTGTGAGTAAAACTCTTTAAAAGTGTCATTGATCTTTTTCGAATCAGTAGTGACTGCACCCTGGCTCGTCCTAATCGAGGGGATATCTGAGAAATGATCATTTGATCGTATTTTCATTGCCAATAGATGGCTAGGTCTGGAGCCGTGAAAATAGTAATTTTGTCTTGTCCTGTGTATCAAAAACTCAGACTGTTGTTTAAGTATGGAGTTTATTTCTTTTTTGACTATCTTACGTTGTGTGTTTAGTCGTTCATTATAGTCAGTTTGCAAGGATGCGTATAGGTCCGCATATAATGATTCCAGTCCTTCTAGCTTTTTTGACCGGGATTTTCGCAAATTGGAGGCAAATAGTGTGACATGACCCCTGATGAATCCTTTCAATGCGTTCCACAGGACCCTAGGGTCTTCTACTGTGCCAACGTTGATCTGCAAAAATTCAGCTAGTTTACTCCTGAACTCAGAACAGAAGTCATCGTTCTTTAGCAAGGTCGAATTAAAACGCCATCTGGGAGCTCTTGCGGAGAGCCTGCCAAAGGTTGCCGTAAGGAAAATCCCCTTGTGGTCTGAGAGAGCCAAGGGAACCAATGAGACATCGAAACTATCAAACATATTAGGGGACGCGAATGCATAGTCAATTCGAGAGAAGCTTTTGTGTCTGGCTGACAGGTGAGAGTAATCTCTGAGGGTGGGGTTGCATAAGCGCCAGAGGTCTGAGAGCCCCGTGTCTTTGGCCCACATCCTGAGGGCCTTAGAGGCCCGTTTCTGGTCGCTCGTTTCAGAGGGCCCAGACCTATCCATCTCCGCATCCCAGCACGCATTAAAATCGCCACCCACAATGAGAGCGTATCCATTAAGTTCCAACATATTCTTCGTGATTGTATTATAGAACGCTGAATCAAATGTGTTAGGAGCATACAATGCTATTATAGCCATCTTCCTATGCAAGAATTCAACTTTTGCTATAGTAATCCTTCCCTCCGTGTCCGACCATACATCCAAGATTTTGATATCAAGGTTACGTCTTGTAACTATGACTACTCCTTTCGTCTTATCATCGGCTGAGGATGCGGAGATAACGTGATATTGCCGATTTGCCAGTCTTGACACGTCACCTACCATTAAATGCGTCTCACTAAGGAGAGCAAGGTCAATATTTCTCCTCTTCAATAGCCAAAGGACACTGGCACGCTTGTGTGGGGCGTTAAGCCCTCCTGCGTTCCAAATTAAAATATTCAATTTAGCCATGGTCGAGCTTGTATAAGTGCGTAGAGAACATACCCGTGCAGCCAGGCTGAGTACAGAGGTGCCGATCCCGGCGGGCCCGGACGGTCAATCCCAGGAGTTCAGAGGAGGAACACTTACACATATATAAGACAACAGTACATAGAACACATAAAAATACCACCCCAGCTACAACCCCCCCTCCTTCTACTCTAAACCCTAACCCACCCGTCCTACTATAAGTTCCTCTATACCCACTCTCCAATCCCCACCCTATGCCCCACCCACTGAGGATGGTCATCTTCCTATCACTTCCCACTAGAGACATGGATCAATAAGACGCTTCCCACTCCCACCCCCCTCTAGATAAACCCCTGAGTAAACCCCCACTAGTCCAATAAACACAAATAATAATAAAATAAAATTCAATAAAGATATCGGTCGAAAACCACCTGAGCCCTGGCCCCAACATGAGAAAACCATAATGGTAAAAATAGCCATCATTAAATAATAACTCCGCATCAACCTGCAGCCCTCTATTTCGGGATCTGCGCTTCAACATCACATTGTTATAGCCCAAAAAGGTATAGGAAAATTCAATACAAAATTAAATTAAAGCATCCCAGCCGATAGTCTAAGGCAGGTTCGGGTCACAGGTTAATTGTGCAAAATTGTGTGAACAGTGTCAATTAAACAATGACAAAAAAAAGGAGGAAGGGAAAAAAAAGGGTTATGGTCAAAGTGCACCCCTTTAGCCGTCCCTCTGATCAGGCACAACGGCTGAAATGACCCAACCTATGTAAGATTAGAATTAAACACAATCATTCATTAATCAATCCGGGGATGGTAATAGGCAACACCTGACACCACCTGTCATCATACATTGTTTCAATAAAGATATCGGTCGGAGCAGTTAGTCCAAGATAGGATCGAATCACATTTAAATTGCTCATTCAAATGCCATTAAAACATATAGGAAAATTCAATACAAAATTAAATTAAAGCATCCCAGCCGATAGTCCAAGGCAGGTTCGGGTCACAGGTTAATTGCTCATTCAATTGCCCTTAAAACAGCGACACTAATTATTATATAATTACTCAGCATCAACCTGTAACCATCTACCCTGGAGTCTGCATATTAATGTATCAACGTTATAGCATAAGTGCCTCACGGAAAATTCAAAACAAAATTAAGGCTTGTCAGTAGTTAGTCCAAGGTAGAACCGGATCACATTTAAATCGCGCATATAGATGACATAAAAACAGCGACAGTAGGAAAGAAAAAAGAAGGGAAAGAGGGTGATGGCTAGAGTGCAAGCCATATAACCATATAGCCATTAAGTGCAAGCCATACCCGACCCAACCTGTTATCAAATATTGTTTATGCATATTCAACCGACCTTGGTATCTACTTTGGATCACCAAAGCTCAAAACAACCTGGATATAAAAATAAAAAGCATACCAGAAGTTAGTTAGGGACTCGGTCACTCTTGAACTGTGCAAACCAATGTCCCTTTGAACAGCAACAGCAACCAAAATACGTAACCATTAACGAATGTCTCAGCGCAGACCATAGTCGAAGCCCGCTGGCTAGCCCGAGGCTAGCGCGTAAGCTAGTGACGAATCCGGATAGCACGTTAGCCTACTATGTACATTGTTCAGCTAGCTCGTTAGCTTCCAAAGAGGCGATACACAAGTACGACCATGAGGTCAGCTTTAGCAAGTAACAGAAGTCATTGGGAAGCCCCGCTAGTTGGATGGGCAGAGGACAGTTAGCATGTCTGGGCATGACAGCAAGTGTTTGTGAATAGTCGACCTAATCAATGTATATAGGCCCAAACCGCCAAGTCACTCACCCTCCATAGATATCAAGCAACAGACTCGGGTGTCTTCGCGAGATATTCCTTCGCTTTAGCCAACGACCAAAACAAACGCTGACCACCGACCTTCTCCAACACAGATAGTTTCGCGGGAGCGAATAACGTGGGCCTCAGGCCTAGTCTCCATAGCTTAGTCAGGACCACCTTGTACTCGGCTCTCTGAGCTTGAACCTCCGGTGTAAAGTCCTCGAAAATGGCCACTTTGTGATCGCCAAACCTCAGAGTACCCCTTCTGGTACGAGCCGACCGCATGATGATTTCTCTCTGTTGGAGTCTGTTCAGCTTGACTATGATGGGCCTCGGTTCTTTGTTCACGCCGGGAGAAAACCTGCCCGCTCTGTAAGCCGACTCACAGATAGGAGGCGAGGGGAGGACGTCCGTCCCTAGTATCTTCTGCAGCAGTTCGGGCATGGTCTCAGAGAGACGGCCTTCACCGCTGGTCTCCGGTACTCCAACAATCCTGACGTTGTGGCGTCTATCCCGGGACTGCATCTCCTCCATCGCCGACTGTAGTTTGTTGACTTCAGCCTGCCTAGCCAGCAGGGCGGATTCAAGACCCGCCATCTTCTCACATTGTGATGATACCTCCGTCGTTAGCATGGCTAGTTCGTTAGCATTAGCCGATGAGGCAGCGTGAATCGTCTCCATCTTGTCTGTCAGCGGGACTACCGCCAGCCGTATTTCTTCTGATATCTCACGACGGAGGCTGATACAGAAATCCGCCAGCACTTGCTTCTGTGCTTCAGCGATGCGTGCCTCAGAGTCTGCGTGTACTTTCTTCTGTGCTTCAGCGATGCGTGTCTCAGATTCTGCGTGTAGCTTGGTCATGACCAAGAGCACAGCTTCGCTTAACTCCCCGACAGCGGGAGACGGTACGGCCATGCTCGGCGGTGTCGGTGTCGTGCCTAACTCTTTCATGGCTCTGGTTTCCACCCCCGCCATCGTAGAAAGTCGAAAAAAGTTGATGAATGTATACTAAACACGACGACCTAGCAAACAGATAAAAAACAAATAAAAATAAAATAAAGACTAATGGGGAGAAACGTATATTCAGCACGGTAGAAGGGAGCTCATGTGAAAACACGTCTACTCCATGATCGCTCAGCCAATTCATAATGACATTTATGACATACACAACATACAGATACAGACATATATCATGACATACATGACGTATACAGATATACAGTAGTTACATTTATGACATACAAGATAATAAGATATACAAATATACAGTACTTTTTAACTGAGATCCTAACAGAAAATATATATATTCGAGGGGGAGGAAACTGTACATTAGGAGGGGGTGGGGGGAGGTTGGACATATACGGGGGCCAGTTTCGAATTGCAGCCTCCCGTAGGTGCTCTTTGAGGGCGGTTTTGAAGGTGGGTAGGGATTCACATTATTTTACGGCTGTGGGTAGGGCGTTCCACATTGTTGTGGCATAATTGCGAAACGTGTTTAGTCCCTTGTTTGAGCCGAATCTGGATTGAACATGATTTGTGGAACTCCCTCTGGTGTTGTGGTCGTGGAATTCACTGACCTTTGGGAAGTATTTCGACATGTACATGGGTATCTTAGTGGTGGTGTAGTGTATCTTGTAGACCAGGCCCATTGCAAGCTGCATACTCTGTCATCTACTCTAAGCCATCCTAGGATGTCAAAATGAGCAGGGTGAGGTGGGTTTTATCCTCTTCCATTTAGTGCTTTGTAAGGAGGAGGACCCTGAAATCGATTCTAAATGTTACCAGAAGCCAGTGCTGCAGAGTAGCTAACACTGGACTGATGTGGTCTCTCCTCTTGGTTATAATTAATAGCTTAGCTGCAGAGTTTTGAATGAGTTGGAGTTGTTCTGTGTTTTCTTTCGGGAGGCCGGTAAGGAGTGCATTACAGTAGTCAAGTTGGCTTGAGAGTCAAGATTCAAGGGTTTTATGCATCACATACATACCAGGGCATACAGTGAAATGCGGTTGGCCATGCCCGCTTCGATTGTGCAATAAAACAATAGTAATAGTAATAATAATAAAAAGATAACTAGAATAGACATGGTAAAATAGACATGTTAATAAATCTGTTTTACCAAGGCATGGATCAGTTTTTCAGTGATTTATAAATGGTTGTACTTAGCTATGTTTCTAAGGTGGAAGAATTATGTTTTTGTCACCTTGTTAATAAGCTTAGGTCTGAGTCACTCTTATAACACCAAGACATGTAACTTCAGGTTTTATCCAAGGAGTAAGTTGCCCCATATTGCTCAGCAACATTTCTCTTTTTGTTATTGGGCCAACTAGTAGGATTTCAGTTTCGTCCTCTTTTAATTTTAGGAAGTTGTTGGTTAATAGCTGTGGGATCATTTGGTTCAGCAGAGAATATGTACAATTGTGTTTGTGTGTCATCTATTCTGCGTAGCTATGGAAACATACATTGTGTTTTCTAATGATGTCCCCAAAAGCATGTAGCCTATAGTGAGAATAATAATGGACCAAGGCATCTCCCTTGTGGAACTCCGAAGTAGGTGTCATGTTTCTCAGAAGCATGATCTCCAAGCCTGATGTAATATTTACTCCCTTTGATATATGTTCTGAACCAGTTTAATACATAGTCAGAAAGACCAACTAACTTTTCTAGACAATTTATTAGGATATCATGGTCAATCGTGTGGAACGCTGTGCTTAGATCTAATAAGATGAGAATTGAGACTTTATTAGCATCGGAGTTTAGTCTGAGGTCACTAATTATTTTAGTAAGAGCAGTTTCAGTGCTGTGGTGTGGTCTGAAACCTGATTGAAATTCTTCCCTGATGTTGTTTTCTTTGAGAAAAGAATTTATTTGTATTGAGAATTCTTTTTCAAGTATCTTGCTGATGAATGGAAAGTTGGATATCATTATCGGTCTATAGTTGGTCAGTACATTACTGTCTACTGTAGGGCTGTCTTAAATACTTCGAAGCTTCGTTCGATGGGCATGGGATTCGAATATGAAAATAAAATTTGATTATTAAAAAGAAAAAAGAAATAAATAAAATTATAATTTTTTTTTCTTTTTTTGTTGTTGTGCAAAATCAACTCTGCCTCTCTTTGTTAACTACAACAAGCAACGCTGTTTGTTATTTAAGATGAGGTCGGACTCGGCACTGACAGATTTGTGTTCATCAGTAGATAGTAAATTATAACACTACCTTATGCATACTGCACCTTATGTGACACTGTGAATAATGTGAATATTTCTTCAGCTAGTCAGATAGTAAATTATATTGACCATATTGACCAAATTGTTTACACTGCCTGTGTTGTTTTTACTACCTGTACACTGTGTTGTTGTGATGCCTGTGATGCCATGATGCCTGAATTTCCCCAAGGGGATCAATAAAGGAATATCTTATCTTATCTTATATCTTATTGTGCTGCTTTTATAAAGCCTCAAATGACGGCTTAAGCCTTATAGGGGTGGGAATCACCAGAGATCTCGCGATACGATACTATCGCGATACTTGAGCCCTCGATATATCGCGAATATTGTGATAGTTTTTTATCTGCTCCACAGTGATGGCGAATGCTGAAGAGATGACTGTGTCCATGGGGGAGGTGGTGATGGTCAAGGACGAGGGCGACCCCGATGACCCCACAAAGACCCAAGTCATTCTGCAGCTCCAGCCCATCACGCCAGGGTAGGTAAACAGATGGCCTAATCCACATGGTAGATTTGGCTAACTTGGCATTCAAGCTGGTAGGCTAAAATATTTCATTACACTTCAGGTCTAGGGAGTCTTTGTGTAATCCATGCATGTGTTTCCTATAGGTTATGAGGTAGGACGATGCAGCAATATACAGTATCGGCGGACAACAAGTATACAAAAAAAAAAAAAAAGCACAATAGTAGTAGGTTTGCCAAAATGCGATAGTCGATCCAGAATGAATAATATATAATATAATAATAATAATGCAGGTCCTGTCGCAGAGGTCTTTAATTGGCATACAACGACACTCAATGTTTTAGCAGCACACGGGTTAGTTAGCTTAGCAGCACACAGACACCGGAACACACACGCATGCATTGTCTTTAGGATCGCAGATGCGATACTCCTCTGCGCTTAACCCATCCCGTCGTCCTTCCCCCCCAAGGGCAGCCGGGAGCAGACGAGGGCTGTGGCGTGAGCCACGCCCGGGGACCATCCAAGTGCTCCTGCCCGTCTTCGTCATGGACGCGACAGCGTTAGCGATCTGTTGTTGTGCATGTTTTTCCATTGGGTTTCTCTTATCGGGGGGGGGGGGACGACCCTTGCGAGCACAGGGACAACATACTCCACACAGAAAGGCCTGGGAGGCGGCCGGGTAGCACAGCGGACTAAGCGTCTGTCTGCCACTGCAGAGACACTGGTATCGAATCCGGCTGTCAGCAGTGCCTCCGGCTTGGCCGGTCGTCGTACTGACTAAATTGGCAGTCAGCGGGAGGGAAGCCGGTGGGTGGTAATCTGGTCGTTGTAAACAGCGACTCCTACAGGTCGGTCAGGGCGCCTGCACAGCGAGGGAGGGAAATGGTGAAGGTAGTGTGACCTCCCACTAGGGCTGGGCGATATGGCCAAAAACGTTATCGCGATAAAATTATAAAATTATTTTCATATAACTCGATATCGATAATTATCGTCGATATAATGTCTGTCAAGTTTAATTAACTTCTTATGCCCGGCGCCGATGGACGGGCTATTAATAGACTTGTTTTGCTGCTGCGAATGTCTCGAGTTGATGTCGTCATCAGTCCGCGCACGTTAGCAGTTAGCCAGAGCAAGCGGTGTATTCCATGACAATGTACTAAATATGACCCTAAAATACTCTGTTCCGCCCCAATACATTGCAACGACGTCCACCGCATACCCCACGCTACTATAACCGTGGCCTCAGAATTCACGCCACACACCCACTCGGCACGTAAACTATAAAATAGCGCTGTGCAAGCTAATTATCCTAGCCAGCCTTGTTTCCAATGCACTAAATATGACCCTAAAATACTCTGTTCCGCCCCAATACATTGCAACGACGTCCACCGTATACCCCACACTACTATAACCGTGGCCTCAGAATTCACGCCACACACCCACTCGGCACGTAAACTATAAAATAGCGCCGTGCAAGCTAATTATCCTAGCCAGCCTTGTTTCCAATGCACTAAATATGACCCTAAAATACTCTGTTCCGCCCCAATACATTGCAACGACGTCCACCATATACCCCACACTACTATAACCGTGGCCTCAGAATTCACGCCCAACACACCCACTCGGCACGTAAACTATAAAATAGCGCTGTGCAAGCTAATTATCCTAGCCAGCCTTGTTTCCAATGCACTAAATATGACCCTAAAATACTCTGTTCCGCCCCAATACATTGCAACGACGTCCACCGTATACCCCACACTACTATAACCGTGGCCTCAGAATTCACGCCACACACCCACTCGGCACGTAAACTATAAAATAGCGCCGTGCAAGCAAATTATCCTAGCCAGCCTTGTTTACTACTTGAGTCCTACCTCTCTACCGGGTCTCCTTCCGCTGTTGGCCATCTCCTTCACTGATTGGTTGTTAGTGCGTGTGCTCATATCCAAGCTTGGAAAATCGATATATCGAAACTTTGCGACCACGTTTCATGTTTATTTCGAGGAAATAATTTATCGCGATAGTTATTGTTATCGTTTTATCGCCCAGCCCTACCTCCCACGCGTTACACTTCACCAATGAGAGTCCGCGCTGTCAGGTGAAAAGAGGCTGCTGGCTGTCTCCTATGTATCGGAGGAAGCATGTGATATACTTCAGGGCTCCCTAGACCGACCAGTGGGGGGCACATGCGCGTAACGACCAGGAAGGGGACGGGGGAATTGGCATAACGACTAAATTGGGATGGGAGGAAAATACAGAAAAATAGGAGGAGAAAAAGTGGATTTTTTTTAAAGGCCTGGGAGATCACCCACCTGGGTACCTGGCATCGTGGAAACCTGGTCCCCAAGCGGGAATCAAACCCTGGACCTTCTTGCTGTGAGGCGACAGTGTTAACCACTACACCACCATGCCGCCATGAATGGGGGTTTTGCCATACGTTTTCAAAAAAATATTGAAACAAGTGTGAATCTGTGATAGCTGCGACCGCGTACATGCATGCATCCACACATGCATGTATTCACACACACACAAACACTTGACCTCCATGGCAAATTTCAGCCTCTGAGGGTGAAAACTGGCCGCTAGAGGGGTGGGGACACCTTTGTGCACCAACCAACCAACAGTGTGAGCTACTGGTCGCAGCTAAAATGTTAGCATGAAATGTTCCACCAAATCCACAATTTGGTTGGATTTTCGAAATATTCTAGAATTCTTCGACAGTTCAACTATTGTTATTATATCAGTCTTGATTTGTAAAGAAAGACACCAGTTTCTAAAAAAAACAGCAACACTAAATAGCATCATAGCGAGTTAGAAAAACTGGATTTTCTATTTCCCAATATTCATTGATGTGCTGGCCTAACCTTGCACGGCAGCTGGCTTCGTTAGATTATGCCAGAATCACGACAAAGATACTCTGCCAAGTGTTTTTCTTAAAGTGCCGGCCCTATTCCAAACAGTTACAAAGGACGACATCGTAGATGGTTCTCATAACAGAGCATCTGACGGGTGAGATTAGTTATGGCAACCTGTTTTTTTTTATCAATGACACAAATGTTGTTGGAAGTTGTTTTCACAAGTCACAAAGGAACCAAACCGCTTCCATACCGCTGACTGGACAGAGGCAGGTCAGCAGTATGTATGTTCTCCCTGTATTCACATGGGTTTCCATCAAGATCTCCAGTCCCCCCCCCCACACACCACAAAACACATGCATGCTAGGTACATACTCCTGCCATTGACCTTGGTTGGCACTGGCATTAGAGTTGGAGGAAATATTCCTGGGATATGTGAATGTACTTGGCAGATAGATTCTAATTCTAACATTGGTTTACTATGCTATTAGCTAACATTCTGCACTGTAGCCTGTAGTGCTCTTTCTTTTTACATTCTGAGTCATAAAAGTTGGAACACACACACTAACTCGCTAAAAGTAGTTGGCCAAATATAATGTAACCCAGAAACAAGTTCAAGTTTTGTTTTACTTGTCACATATAAGGTGCATTACAGTGAAATGCTTGCTTCTGTATGAGCCTCCAGAAATTGTGCTTCATACAGTAAAAACAATTTTACAATTTGACTATTACAAATGTACAATTTTGTTCCTCACATTCTCACATTCACACACCGATGGTGGAGGCAACCATGCAAGGTGCTAACCTGCTCATCAGGAGCAATTAGGGGTTAAGTGTCTTGCTCAAGGACACTTCAACACACTGCCCGGGAGGAGCGGGAATCGAAGCGGGAACTAGGCTTGGGGGGTACCACTTTTTTCATACCGTTATACCTTGATTACCTAATACCCCGGTATACGGTATATGACGGTATGACTTTCATTATCATCAGCGGGGGGAGGGGGGGGGGGGGGGGGCAACCCGTGTTACCAAGTAAACAAATCACGGAGATGGCCAGTTCGCCCACAGCATCCTAGTGCTAACGTTAAGCTCTCAGAATGGTAGCAGTTCTCCCGCAGCATCCTAGTGCTAACGTTAAGCTCTCAGAATGGTAGCAGTTCGCCCGCAGCATCCTAGTGCTAACGTTAAGCTCTCAGAATGGTAGCAGTTCTCCCGCAGCATCCTAGTGCTAACGTTAAGCTCTCAGAATGGTAGCAGTTCTCCCGCAGCATCCTAGTGCTAACGTTAAGCTCTCAGAATGGTAGCAGTTCGCCCGCAGCATCCTACACACAACAACAGCACACACTCTCGTTACCACAACGCTTTACGGTATTTTCACAGCACTGTCGCAACATTACCGTAAAGCGTGAACACCGTTGTGATCATACACAATAACAGTTAGCTCTCAGAATAGCCAGTTAGCCCGCAGCACCAGCAACAGTAAGCGTGTCTCATTTAATTTCACCCACTGAAGCGGGGTTCCCCTCCTCCTCCTCCTCCTCCTCCTCCTCCTCCTCCTCCTCCTCCTGTGTGTAGACAACCAGCTCTGCATGGCTCGCTCCACTAGTGAGGACTGGTCTCGCCCTCTGCTGGCGCGTGTGTGCACTACAACAAAACTCCGTTTAGACGGTATTGATTTTCAATACCGTCGGGATTTCTAAATACCCAGGTATACCGTAATACTGTCATACTGCCCAAGCCTAGCGGGAACCTTACCAGACGACTGCGCTTTACCTCCTGAGCCACTGTCACCCTCTAATGAGTCTATATATAGGAAAACACTGCAGTTTATTTAGTATGTTATCATAGTAGGGATGCCCGGATCGATCGGCCACCGATTGTTATCGGTCGATAATCAGTATAAATATGCGATCGGTGATCGGTGATAATGCTTTATTTTCGCAGATCGTCAAAACCGATAGAAAAACATGATCCAATTCTGAGCGGAGATCTCACTCGCTGAGTTCTGTCTCAGACACACGAAGAGAGCAGCGGCGTCTGCTCCTCCTCCTCCTCCAGCCCCTCCCGCACCCGTGTACTGTAAACACTAGTATAGTCTAGTCTAGTGGGACACTGGGACCTCCGTGAGCTAACGTTAGCTACCGTTACAAAATGTCAACTATTTTGTCAACTATTCACTTTTAGTTTAATACATGATGAGGCATTGTCTAGCCGGCTAGCTACTGATAGCTCCTGATATCAACAAATGCTCCAGCAAGTCTAGTAGTGCATGATAGCCCACGCTAGCTCACGTTAGCTCACGTTAGCTCACGTTAGCTCACTGTTCAAAACGAAACGTCCCATTAAACTAAATAGTTCACTGAGGCGTTGTCTTAACGTTATATAGCCGGCTAGCAGTAGCTACAGATAGCTCCTGATATCAATGTCTTATAACACTGATTCGATGCGTATTCGAGCTGAGGGCATGTTGAATGTGATCAATAGGGTCCAGCTGCAGCTCCGGAGAGGCTACTCGAGTACACACACAGTGGAGCTGTTTGCAGATAGCGAGCATTTTGACTTGTTGCGTGGTGGCGATGTCTCGCAGATAATACAACTATAAGTATGATTATATAATATATATATTTTATTAAAAAAAAATGTATATAAAATAATTTTATTTATTTTTTTAATAAAAAATGATCGATATCGGATCGGTTTCGGCCGATATGGCTCAAGACGATCGGTGATCGGTATCGGTGGCAAAAAACGTGATCGGGGCATCCCTATCATAGCATCACCACCTTTTTTGGTAAAGAACTGGGCCATCGTTTTTAAATGAACAGGTTTGAGAAGTTTTTCAGTTGTGAAAATGGATGTGCTTTACTGCCTTTCTCCTTCAGGGATGAGTCGGTGGAAACGGATGCATCTATCATGACTGTTGAAGCACATTCAGGTAAGAAACACAACCCTTTGGTGGAAAAACCAAGTTCTCTGTTTTTCCACCAATATAGCATCTGATATTTTCCCTCTGCTGCCCACATTCCAAATGTTTACTGTGTGTCTTTTCATCCCTGTAGAAGAAACAACAGTGGAGGGGGAGGAGCTTGAGCTCGGCTGTCCAATCACATGTGGCGAGAGCAAAGCTTTGCTGCTAGTCAAGAAATTTCTGTGCCCTGGAATCAATGTCAAATGTGTGAAGGTGTGTTTTGTATAATGCAATTTTTTTATGCTCCAGGTACAAGAACGGCTTACATCAGTTTTCTGCTGTTTAATGTGATAGTGTACTATGATATAACACTTTTAACAAGCATTATCCTCATACGGTATGTATTGTGTTGTGACCTAATCTGTAGCTCTATTGCAGGATACTGTAAATTAGCTTTTTGAGGCTTATTCAAACTATGAGGCCAATCTCTTTTCTGGGATTTATTCAGAATTATTCAGAATTTGGCATTGCTAGTCATAGCATTCCATCATCACAGACGCCTTGGTCGCTGGTTGTTATCAACGAGCAACTAATTGACAGCAGTGGCATTACACCTGATTGATTGCACATCACGAGAATACTATGAATTTGTCCAAAGAATTATGTACCTTTTTAGAATATTGATGAACAGTCTAATCGAAGCAATTGCTTACGACCAGCAAGTGTTTTAGTAGTAGTTAAGAAAATAAGGAGATTTGGGAGCGGCTGGGTAGTGTAGAGGTCTAAGCATTCTCCTACCACCACAGAGAGAGAGAGCCTACCTCCGGCTTGGTCATTAGCCCTGTTGTGGAATATTTTAAATGGGTCAAGACAGTGAACCGTAGACATTCAGATGAGTCAAATTGTATATACAAATAGAACCTAGTTTATTTCTGTTTCTGTGGCCACAGAAAGTATCCTCAGTTTACAATCAGAGACAAGTTAATATGAGTGTCTGACCAGAAAGCGAGAGAGAGCTCTGGTCATACTTACAATAAATACATAGTTTGACATGACGTTAAAAAGATGACAAATTAATAACAGATATGACAAGAAAGGTAAACAAAGGGGTTTTGTCGTATCTGTCACAAGATTGATATGAAGACAACAAGAAAAAAGAACAAGATGTGATTTACTTGGACATGTCATATCTAAGGGCCCTTTCTCACTCACTGCTCTGTGTCGAATCAGACCCGGCTCGCATCAGAAAAGGGTGTGTCTGTCTGAGTGAGAACGCTGTCCCCCGTCCCCGCCCCCCGCTGATTCGTCCCCGGGGGCGCTGAACCTGGACCAATGAAATAGGTGGTCTCAGGTGCGCACTAGTGGGGGCGGTTAGGCCTGGCAATTTTGTTTGCCATTGCTATGTCTATACATTGTTCGGATGCATTTATTTCTATTAGACCAGTGGTGCCCAACCAGTCGGCCGTGGTCGACCAGTAGATCAATGACATGCAATATAATTGCCACAAGCGATGGGATAATGTTAGCTTCTGAACAGGCTAGCTAACTAGCGTTAGCCGTTAGCCATTGCTGTATACTATACTTTCTTGTTCGAATGCATTTATTTCTATTAGACCAGTGGTGCCCAACCAGTCGGCCGTGGTCGACCAGTAGATCAATGACATTCAATATAATGCATATAATTGATGCAGCAATGTTACTAGTAAAGGCTAAGATAACTAGCGTTTAGCCGTTAGCTTAGCGCTATCGTTAAAACGCTCAAAAGCGGACTCTACAACACCATCCATTCGTGATAAAATGGGGTGGGTTATATTGACAAGGCTTGACAACAGAGGTTCAAATATAACTTCATATTTATTAGTTATTTGTTTCTTTATATCAGCATCCATTCTCCAGTCTCCGTGTTAACACTTCCTGTGTTTACATTTCGAGCGTGACATCATCGACTACGGCAAGCTTACAAGCTCAAAACGCAAACCGTAAACAAAACCCAGAGCGCACCAAGACTGAAGTGTGTACACAAACTAGAGGCGGGAGAGGGGGGGGGGGGAAGTTCGGCACGGAACTGATTCGACCCCGATGTTGAGTGAGAAAGCCCCCTAAGTCAAACTGTCCTGGTCCTTGGCTGTTGTTTTAAGAACACTGGTCAGACTGTCGCCTAGTGGCTTGAATAGTTAAACTAGTTAAAGCTTTGTACAGGGAAAATGTATTGTGAGGGAAATGTTATCTATGTCCATCTGTGTTAAATCTCTGTACAGCTTGACTACGATCAACTAGTATACTAGGCAACAGTCTTAAACGCCCAGGAGATATGAGAGGTCCAAGGTTATTTTCCTCTTCAGTTCTAGTGTGAAGACATAACATAAGCCCTAGAGCCGTTTGTTATTCTTTCTATTCTTTGTTATTCATTCTCTCACTAGGGCATATTTTTACGTTTTCTGTCATATCTGGTATCTCATGTACGTCATGTAAATTATTTATTTAATGTAAGTTCTGACCAGAGTTCTTTCTCACTTTCTGGTCAGACGTTTAGCATGTCTGATCACTTTCTGGTCAGACGTTTAGTATGATTGTAAACCGAGCTCTGTGGAAGCAGAAATAAACGATGTCCTATATATTTTTATATACAAATTGACTCGATCTGAATTCCTACAGCTTACTGTCATGGCTCATTTGTTATTCCACAACAGAATGGCGACGAGATGGGCCTTGTTATTCCACAACAGTACTATGAACATGATAATATTTTCGAACACAATTGGCAGTGTTTGCTGGTGGGAAGCCGGTGGGGTATGAGTACTGGTCATTGCAATAGCGACTCCTACTCCTACCTGTTCAGCAGGGAGTAAATCTGGGAGAGATAATGTGAACCTCCCCACACTCAAACTCCTCCTCGCTATTCCCTAGTGAGTCCAATCTCCCCCCGCTTTGATGCTGTTGCTAGATTGTGGTGTCAATTCGGCAGAGGCTGTGTCACTTTAAGACGTTCTCTCCGTCCCGTCTCGTTGTTAGTATGAAGACCAGCTGATAAGCCCGAAGCAGTTTGTGCACATGTCGGGGAAGGCCACACTGAAGGACTGGAAGAGAGCCATCAGGATGGGCGGAGTCATGATAAGGTGAGGAGCACCAGACACCAGCCGAACGCTGGTAAAAATGTTGCCTGCGACTAGCCATTTTGACTGGTAATCAGCCATCGTTTGTACTTGTGGAGGAAATTAGCCGGAGTAAGGATATACTCAGTCAAAATATACTTATTTTAGCGTATTCGGGCTCCCAGAATGCGGTTCCGTGAAAGGTGCGTACGATAAAATACTTTGACGGATACAACCGAAATTGTCTTTGTCTAGTTATCACAGATTTATTTAACCACCTGGCTACTTTGCATAACAATAGCTCAGGTCGTCAGGTGTGTTCAAATACGTCCTCAGATACATTCACACAAAACTTATGAATGAAATGTGTTTCATTCCATTCCTAGAGGCAATTAGGCATTGTCTTTAGTCTGCGCACGCGAGGGAACATTTATGGGCATGCGCAGGAGCGCATGTGCACGTGGCGTCATTAAAACACAGTGCAACCAGCCAGGTATGAAATCACAAACGCACCACTGCAAGTAAGGCAAGAGTTATTGGATGACTCCACGAAGATACAGGTCTAGTATCCCCAATAGAGCTCCTGATAACCAGTGTTGAACACATTTTATACACATGGTAGAAGGGGTGGGGTCCGGTGCTCTAGGTACATACACCGTGAGGTGTGAGACATCTGGCTATGTGAGGGGCGAAAAGGTTGGGGTCTAGGTGTTCACATGGGGGCCAGAAGGGGGTTGGTAAAGGTAGACAATGGGGAAGTGTTTCAAGTTTCTAGTTTCAAGTGTCTTTAATAGTTGTCATACAGAAGTACAGAATACTTTCATACAAAATGCTTCTTACTGTTACGCTCCAGAGACTGTGCTAGACAAGATAGTATCAAATAACATAGTATAGCATGTAGTTTAGAAGAAGAAAAAGAGGTCACAGTGTTCGGTATAGACATATGTACAATGTTCTGAGTTACCATATAATATACAATACTATGCAGTGTACTAATGTACAGTACTATATAGTGCAAAGCAGAAATGGGATGAGGTACAATTTAGGTACAATTTACAGTAAGGTGTACGAGTTGTAGTGCAATCCTTCATCAATAAATATAAAGTGTGGGGAGTGGGTGCTACAGTGTGTTTGTTTAAAGTGGGTGTGTGCTATAAAGTGTGTGGAGTGGGTGCTACAGTGTGTTTGTTTAAAGTGAGTGTGTGCGTGTGGATGTGTGTGCTATGTGCGTTTGGTGGTTGTTGTTGTGTAGGGGAGGATCTATGGTATTGAGGGGGGAAGCCAGACGGCCTTCACCACATACTCCAATCCAATTTGTACATATGACTCTGTAAGAGTACATGCATAGAGTCAAACATACACTGTGCTCTCACACAACTCGGTGTAGGTTCTTGTTTAATTGTAAAAATAAATAGTGAACTTATAAATACCACCACCACTACAGGCAGTGAATGGAAATACTTTACTTCCTGTCCTGGTAAAGAACACATGGGTGCACAAGCTTCCCCAACTCAGTATTATAATTAGCCTCGGCTGTCTTGATACATCATAAATATCTGCCGCTGGTTTTGGCGTTGGACCTCAATGTTGATCTAGAGAGCAGGCAAAGGGCCTGAGCCCAAACATCAATAACAATCACAAACAGAGCAGGCAAATGTCCTGAGCCCAAACATCAATAACGATCACAATACGAATCTAGAAGCAGAGGTACCTCGCCGCTGAAATATCACCCCCACTGCATTTTTTATGACTTCTTTTATGAACAAAACAATCCACTCTCCCCTTCAAAATGCCAGAGTAAACAGCCTTGTAAACGGAACACGTCATTGATAAGTTGCCGTCATAAACTAATTTGAAATTCGATCTTGCAAAGTTAACCTTCAGCAGCGTCACATATGGCCATCCTACGCATCTCTTAGGAAATCCATTATTTTGCATTATACAACGGCATGCAAATTTCTCGATTCTGATTGGCTGAAACAGTCCATTTACACGTATGTATAGGGCTCAATCCACGCTCCTGGTCCCAGGACCCGCCCACAACCGAATCACATCACTCCGCCGGATCACTCCGTCAGGAAAAACAAGATGGCGGACAATAATATTTAACAAATGGATATGTTGATAGCGTCATAACGACTAAATATAAAGCGATTCTGTCACGGCGAATGTCTTAGTCCTTTAAACAATGTTGGATGATGTAATTGATGGGTCATGAGTCATTGTAGAACAAAAGAAAAATCGCGGATTGATTGATTATTTGCAATTTTATTTTAAATGTCTTCTTCCTTCCCCCTGACACTGTCCGACGCTGGCGTACCCACCCCCACACACACACACACACACACACACACACACACACACACACACACACACACACACACACACACACACACACACACACACACACACACACACACACACTCCTGTCTGCAACGGCGGGGGAGAGTCAGACTGAGAGAGAAGCAGCTGAGTGCTGCGCTGTTTTAAGTGAGCATGGTCTATTGAATTGATTGATTGGTTTATTGCTAATTTTATTACTGTACGCCTGGTTTCCAACTGGTTAAGTTTAGGCCATCTAAAGTAGGTTTAAAAAAATTAATAAAAAAAATAGGGCGAAAACTTTTTTTTCCTATAGGGCAAAGAAAACGTTTTAATTTGTTTTACCTACTTTCTATAGAAGCATCTAAGAATGAATTCTATAGAAAGTAGGTCTGCATACCCTTAACAATTGTGTGTATTGAGCCGTACTGTATTGTACCCATTCTGCATCTGGTAATAAAATGTTCAATCAATCATTCCAATAACACACAGTTGGATGTGTTAGTTTGTTGGATCCGTTGGATGCACTTCCGAGCTGCTTCCACATGAGGCAACTTCTCTCAATCATTCCAATAACACACAGTTGGATGTGTTAGTTGGTTGGATGCACTTCCGAGCTGCTTCCACATGAGGCAACTTCTCTCAATCATTCCAATAACACACAGTTGGATGTGTTAGTTGGTTGGATGCACTTCTGAGCTGCTTCCACATGGAGGCACATTTTTAAATTTAACATGGAGAAGTTCCCCTTCTTTGCAGGGCTATAACTTTTTAAATTGTATTGCTAAATTGACATTACCATGGCCCATTCAAAGTCCTATATCTATTGTTCAGGGTGTAGCAACGTTATACTTTTTCATTCACATATTCATACTAAAATACGGTCTAAAGTATAAGTATGTTTTTATCGTTTTCTGCAGCTTTCTCCAGAACGTGATTTATAGCCCTAAATGCATTATATTGATGATTGTATACAGTTTGATAGCAATCGGCGCGAGATAAAAAATGTCAACTGCACGTACTTCTAGAAGTTACTACGTATGATCTGATGTTGACCGGATGGGCGGGGGGTCGTTTATAATTCCGTGGGCAACGTTATATCATTCATCTAGTGTGGGTGATATGATCATTAGAGCAGTTAGTATAGAAGACATTACAAAATAACGCTGAAACTCACCGTAGCTTCCTCTCGCCGTTGGGAGATGAGCGTGGAACAGAATCGATTGTTTATCTCTTCTTCCTGGAAGCGGGGCTTACTTATGCGCAAGAGTATTCTGTAGGTCATATCCTGAGGGCCACCGTGATGTGTGAGAGCTGTCAATCTCAAAGACAACTTTGACAAATTCCCTCACAGAGATATTAACATGACATGATATTTGGATTCCCTTAAAGAAACATCATAAATGTAAGATATTTTATCATTCTGGGCGGCTAGGTGGTGTAGTGGGCAAGGCACTCGCCACCAGTGTGGAGACGCTAGGATTCGCGTGTTCGAATCCAGCTCTCCACATTGTTTTCAGTTTAGCTGGTCGTCCGCAGTAATACACATTGGCCGTATTACGGGGAGGGAAAACTGAAGGGTGGGGATCGAACGTTGTGAACAAGCGACTCCTACAAGTCGGTTGGTGCGCCTGCGCAGTGGAATCAGGAAGTGTCGGGGGCAGCGTGAGCCTCCCACGCGTTACTCCTCGACACTGAGAGATCGAGCTGCGCAGGTGAAAAGATGCGACTGCTGTTATCTCAAGTACCGGAGGGGACTTGTGCGATGTATGACTTAGTCCACATTGCAGCCGGCTTGTGGGAGGCAAGAAACAGCGTTCGTGACAGGGGAGGGTTGAATTGGATGATACGAAATTGGGATGGGAGAAAAATATAGAAAATGGGGAGAAAAAGTGGATAAAAAAAAAAAAAAATGTTATCATTGAAAATATTGTTACATTTAACCTCTAACGATGATTGCAATGCATACCCAAAGTAATTAGCTATTTATTATACTTTATACTTATAGCACATGCATGAGTCTGGTCTCTTTTGAAAGGTAACATTCTGAAGTTTTTTACACAATACATAGAAATCACGTTGAGATAGAGAAACAGAGGTTTGAACACACTGAAATAAAATATTTGCTCCTTACTTTTGTGTTGACTTGTTGCCAGATGCCAGTTTTTGGGTTCCAGCTGAGAGGTAGGAGCTGGAAAACATAACGGTTCCATAGCCTGAAGTCTTATGTAGTACAGGTCCACTCCAAAGTTTATAAAAATCCCACAGAAATGTTTGTGTTTTACAAAGGTATTTGTGTGTACCGCAATAATTCAGCGTGATTAATATCCGTGCAAGTCAAAATAAATAATTTGAACATTTAACACAAGTTAGGCGCACCACTTAAATCTAAATGGAGCAGCAATTACTGTAATCTATCGGATGGATTCTACTAGTTTGGAGAGTGTGTGTGAGTGTTGGGCCAGCAAGTGAGAAAAAAAAGGGAAAGTTATTTTCTGCCAAGTAGCTTTTCTAGTGGTCTGAGTGGATATTATTTTAGATCTAGTCTATCAGTGAGCTGGATGCAATCCTACCTTGAGGAGAGGGAACAGATGGTGGAGGTAAACGATACTCTATCCCCCCCCCTCTCCCAGTGAGCTGTGGTGTTCCACAAGGAAGCATACTAGGACCGCTACTGTTCCTAATATATGCAAATGACATGTCGTCAGCTTGTGACTGCAACTTGTTCCTGTTTGCGGACGACTCAGCCATGCACAAGTTACAGGTTGAAAAAAAAAACTCAGCTCGGAACTAGGCAAAATCTGCATATGGCTCGCTGATAACAAACTATCATTACACATGGGCAAAACAGAGTCTATTCTCTTCGGTTCAAATAACAAACTCAGCAAGACCGACGGCTTCTCAGTTACAGTGGGTGACAATATTGTCACAAGGAAAGATGAAATTACCTACCTGGGCTCCATCCTAGAGGCTAATCTTTCCTGTGACAAAATGGCATCCAATGTAATGAAAAAAAAGTCAACCAACAAACTCGATTCTTGTACTGGATCTCCTCTCTGGTAAACAAGAATACCCTGAAGACTGGCAGGAGCACTCATTCAAGGGTACTACGACTATGCTTGCACCTCATGGTACCAAAGCACCTCAAAGGCGCTAAAACAAAATTACAAACATCTCAAAACAAACTGGTCAGACTACTGCTTGACCTTACTCCTAGAACCCACCCCACCCCTGCCCACTTTGACAACCTAGGATGGCTTAGAGTAGACGACAGAGTACAGCAACTTGCAATGGGCCTGGTCTACAAGATACACTACACGACCAAGGTACCCATGTACATGTCAAAATACTTCCCAAAGGTCAGTGAATACCACGATCACAACACCAGAGGGAGCTCCACAAATCATGTTAAACCCAGATTCGGCTCAAACAAGGGACTAAACACGTTTCGCAATTATGCCACATCAATGTGGAACGCCCTACCCAAAGCTGTAAAGGAATGTGAATCACTACCCACTTTCAAAACCACTCTCAAAGAACACCTACGGGAGACTGCAATTCGAAACTGGCCCCTGTAAATGTCCTAACCCAACCCCCTCCAATGTACAGTAAATTACCAAGTACGGTTTTGTCAATATTCCAATGTACAGGGCGGTCAGGTGGCGTAGCGGAGATTGCGCTCGTCACCAATGCAAGAGACTGCGGTCTCGACTCCCGGAGTCAGCATTGCCTTGGCTTGGGCTGATAGCTATACTAACTCGTTTGGCTGGGTTAGGGGGAGGGAAGCCGTGGGGGGGTCGAAACTGGCGTTGTGGACAGCGACGCCTACAGGTCAGGTCTGGGCGCTTGCTCAGTGGAGGCAGGACTTGAGGAAGGCAGTGTGACCTCACACGCGTTACACTTCACCAATGAGAGCCCTCGCTGCCAGGTGAGAAGAGAGCCACTGGCTGTCGCCGCACATGTCGGAGGAAGCGTGCGGATACTTCAGGGTTCCCTTGTACCGACCAGTAGGAGAACATGCCCACAAACAACCAGGTAGGGGAGGGGGGGGGGGGGAATTGGCACAACGACTAAATTGGGACGGGGAGAAAACAGAGAAAAATCTGAGAAAGAGAAATAAAAAAATAACGGGAGGGACACGCTGCCCCCGTCGCTTCCTGATTCTGCTGCGCAGGCGCACCAACCGACCTGTAGGAGTCGCTGTCCACAACGTCCGATCCCCACCCATCAGCTTTCCCACCCCTAACACTGCCAATTGTGTTATTATGAACGACCAGCCAAGCTGATAGCAATGCGCAGAGCTGGGCTCGAACCCAGCGTCTCCTGCATTGGTGGCGAGCGCCTTGCCCACTACACCACCTAGCCGCCCCTCCAATGTACAGTTTTTACGTCAAATGTATATACTCTCTTTTCTGGACTCTTTTTGTATCACAAACAGTACTGTATTTACAAATCTGGTATGTCATAAATGTATAGATGTAATAGTACTGTCTATCTGTATGTCATGTATGTCATATATGTCCTGATGAATTGAAAATGGGGGACCCTGATGTAAACAAGACAAAAGTCTTTCTCTGGTCTGCATCCCCTTAACAATTGTGTGTATTGAGCTGTACTGAATTGTACCCATTCTGCAATCTGTTAATAAAGTTTTCAATCAATCAATCCATTTTCAATCAATCATCCAGAGGAGCCTAATTTAGCACAAATGAATGAAAGCGTATACGGAGCAGCTAGCCTAGCTGTTGGCCAAAAAAAACTTTCCCAGAGTTTTAAGCTAGGCTAGTGGTCCATTTCCATTAAATCCATCAAATTAATGTATATAGCCTGAGACCACAAGGCATTGTCCCCATGGGCTGCACAATCGAGAAGAAACATCAACGGACCAAGAACAAAACAAAACCACCGTAAAATCCACATATGCCACACTCCCAGACTTTCCCCAATGAAGATATGGAACGACTCACTAAAACCTAGAATATATACATGAAATGAAACACGTATACATACATACATGGTAGCAATAGTAACTAAGGTACATAAGAACATTCAAACATTTTTAAATAAATAGAGCTAAAAACAACAACAAGAAAGCATAGGAAACGAACACTGGTATGAAAATAAGATGAAGGCTAAAAATCAAGAGCTCAACGTATCAGTCGTATTCCCCAGGGGGCAGCAGAACTGCTCGGGTCCAGTTGAAGTATCACTAGATACATCCAGGTATGCAGTGGTGGGCATACGCGGTCAAACGACGTTTAGGCTACGTCACTGAGGCAGAAGTGCGCGCATCCTATTATTATGCAAAGTCTAGGTGATAAGTGCCGGCCGGGGTGCCTATACGGCGCGACGACACAAAAATGACTCGTCGCGCCATATACCCCGGCCGGCACTTATCACCGTCCTAGACTGTGTGTGTGTGGAGTGTTGGGCGTGTGTTATGTGACAAAAGACCGCCCGTCTCGTCCCCAGCTCCGCCTCATGAAAGAGGAGAGAGACATGTAGCGCGTGCGCGGGAGCGCGCGTGCACGTGGCGTTTGGCCTTGGCCCATATTACGACTGCACCACTGGATACATCCACTCAGAGAGACAGAGACAGGGGTTAGAGAATCTCAAATAAAATAAACCGACATCGATAAAATAAACAGACATCCTAACTGAACTAACCAGATTAAACTAAGGGTATATCCCCGACCAGGTGAGATCAGGGCAGTCTGAAAGAGAGAGAGAGAGAAAAGATGGGTCTTAAGCGAATATTTAAAAAATTCGACAGAGCAGGCACCCCTGCCCTTTCTCCTTGTCTGACTGAAGACCGTAAGCACATTTCCCATAATCTTAGCATGTTCCTCTATGGTCCTCCTGATCCTAATAGGCTACGGTGTACATACAGTACACCTTTTTTTTGTGCTCTGATCCAGTCCCCTCTTTTTTCCCCTCACTCATTCCCTCTCTCCTTTTTATTTATTTATTTATTTCTTCTCCAGGAAAATGATGGACTCTGGTCAGCTGGACTTCTACCAGCACAGCACTCTGTGCACCAACACGTGTCGCAGCACCAAGTTCGACCTGCTGATCAACAACACACGCTTTCCCCCAGATGGCAGCGGGCTGACCACCCCAACCTCCTCTCAAGGTGAGAACATGCATATCGTCACCCTCTTAAAATAATGGCCTAAGTCATTTTTTGGAGTTTTTTTTTTGTTGCCTAACTCATATCTTCATGATGCTGGCCACCCTCTGGTACAATCGCTTACATCCTTAATTGAAAGGATCATGCTGTTTCTACCCTGGAAGAATATTGCCTATGTCAAGAGTGTGATTGATTGATTGATTGGAAAGTTTATGAACAGATTGCAGAATGGGTACAGTACAGTACAGCTCAATACATACAATTGTTAAGGGGATGCAGACCAGAGAAAGACTTTCGTCTTGTTTACATCAGGGTCCCCCATTTTCAATTCATATGAATCATCAGTGTGACTTAGGCAGTTTTATCTTTTGCCTAAGTCACAAGACATGCGACTTAGGCAATTTTACAACTTTTCAAGATGACGGATGCTTCGAGAAGCAAGAAAAGCTACAGTCTGGATGAAGTAATTTCCATGATTCAGGGCTCGTCCCCTATTGGTAAGTGATAAGGTTTACTATAATATAGGCCAGAATATACATGTTGTGTAGTTATTTAGTATTTTACTGTCACAAATTATAGTTTAATTACAAACACAAAATAGTGAATGAATCCAAGCAGAAACGTCTCAAAGGAATGCCATACAAGGGCAAAGGTGGCAACAAAATACCTGCGAAGGCTAAGGGTCCTCCCTGCAATTCAAAGTTCTGTCAACGAGTCAAGACTCGAGACTGCCAATCCATTACAGAAGAACAGAGGCAGTGGATATTTCAGAATGTTTGGTCGATGAACACTTGGGAAGAACATCGGTTATACATCAAAACTTTGGTCACAAAGGTTGCCATAAAGCAAAGGAAAGTTGCTGAAGAATCCAGGCGCAATGTGTCATTGTCCTACCAACTTAAACTTCAGGATGGAACGAGTCATAAAGTGTGCCAGGCACTTTTTTCTTCTAGACTTGGTCTCCATGAAAGAATCATTAGACACGGACGTCACAGATTTCCTTAAGGACTGGTTGAAGGACCTGCCCACTGTTGATTCGCATTACTGCAGAAGCACAGCGACCTACAAAGACAAGAAGTTCCTTCACCCAGGCACAACCATCTCCCAACTACATCGGGAATATCAACAAGCAGCTGCAACTGCTGGAGTGAGGGCCGTTGGGATACGGCATTTTACAGATGTGTTCCATGAAGGAAAGTATTCCGTATTCATTCCTCGAAAAGATCAGTGTGATGTTTGTGTTTCATTCAAGCATGGTAATATCAGTAAGGCCAAATATGATGCACATGTGATGGCAAAAGATGAAGCAAGACCAGAGAAATCACACGACAAGGATTCTGCAAACAATGAGAAGTCCGTTTGGACAATGGACTTGCAAGCCGTGCTGCTGTGTCCAAAAACCCAAGCCAGCTGCCTGTATTACAAAACAAAACTGCAGGTCCATAACTTTACCCTCTATGACTTGAAATCAAAGGAAGGGTACTGCTACATGTGGGACGAGACTCAGGGCGATCTCAGTAGCGAAGTATTCGCACACCTTCAATATCGCCATTTTGAAGGTTTGATCAAAGATCATCCAGAAATCAAGGAGATAGTAGTGTGGAGCGATGGTTGTGGTTATCAGAATCGCAATGCAAATGTGGCGAATGCATTTTCTGAGCTTGCCAGGAAATATGGGGTTCTAATAACACAGAAGTACCTTGTTGCTGGACACATACAAATGGAGTGTGACAGCATGCATACTACCATTGAACGTAAAATTATTACGGATATCATCACCCCGAGAGACTACGTGATCATACTCCAGACTGCAAGAATCAGACCATCACCCTACCATGTGAAGGTGGTCAAGCATGATGAAATCCTGAAATTGAATGGCTCTTACATCCTCAGCATCAGACCAGGCAAAAAAGCTGGAGATCCGACTGTACATAATTTGCGGGCTCTTCAGTTTAGCAGTGATGGCAAGGTCCATTACAAGCTATCCTTCTCGGATAACTCATGGGAAGCACTGCCACAGAGGGTCCAGGTGCCAAACGAGCTGATGACATGGATTAGAATGTTTCCACATGCTCTGCCAATCACAGAGAGGAAGTTTCAGGACCTTCAGTCCATGAAACATGTCATGCCCACCGAGTGTCATCACTTCTTCGATAATTTGCCACATAAATAGGCATCAATAAAAACCCAGTAAAGAAGAGCTGGGGTGAGAAGTGAGGAGAGGAACATGCCTCCTCCTCAGTGTTTGATTCACCTGGCATGTTTGATTTAGCCAAGAGTGATGTAGGAGCCAAAGCTATATATTTAGGTTATTGTATTATATGAATGTTTATTTTTATAACCTTACATTGAAACGGCATTAGGAATATTGATTGGATTTAGATAAAGTCATTGAAACGTCTTATTTGTCATAATAGAACATTCTAGAACATTTGTGATGTCACAGTATGATGTCATGACCGAACGTTCTAGAACATTTGTGATGTCACAGTATGATGTCATGATCGAACGTTCTGGAACATTGGTGATGTCACCGTATCATGTCATAACCGAACATTCTAGAACATTTGTGTCTCTATATATAGTCCACAATTCTCAGACAGGAAGTAGCAGCATTAGCTGCACTCCAATGGACAATGTAGGGGATGACGGGTTCCAGTAGACTGCGGGAAAAGAAGAAGAAGAAGAAGAAGAAGAAGAAGAAGAGCCCATCAAAAAGAATTGTGGAGGGCAGTAATACGCCACGATGCGTCTACACTGCCGGAAATTCAAATAAGAAGAAGAAGAAGAACAGGCAGTGTGTAGCTTGAAACAGGACTGAACAGGACTCAACAGATAGACTAAACAACATAGACTGAAACCTGCATTTCTCAACCAAGGTGCCAAGCCTACCGTTTTGCTGTGGAAAGAGCCGGCAAGTTGATTTACGGCTTTCCAGTGTGGAGGTATTTGTCGAGTCGGCTGTGATTTTGGAGATTGTGAAAATACAGTTTTCTTACCTTGTAGTAGTAACGTGAATATTTAGGAAAATAGCTTTAGGACCACTTCTGTAAAGAAAGACTTCGCTGTGGAAGAGAAATAAACCATAGGATATCTTTGTTTTACACTGGAGCGGCTGTGGACAGTATTTTTCTTTATCAACGAACGTACTACTCACGAGTAAGCAACTTTAACCAGTAGAGTGGAACGTCGGCCCTCATAAGTGATTTGAGTTGTAACTGTTGAGTTTGCTTTATTGAATTTAAAGGGCCAACCACGGCCAAACTGCCCTCTGTCTCCTGAGTCTCTGTGTGCCCTGCTAGTGTGGCTTATCCTTCCCCATTGTCTGTCAAAGAAATGGGAATAAAAGAAGTGACACGTTTTGCCCAAGTCACTTACTCAAGAAGTAATTTGGCCTAAGTCAGGTTTAAAATGGCTCAAGTCACAACGGCATGTTCGTAAATTGGCCTAAGTCATTTATTCCTTTTATGTTACATGTAACATGTATGTATAATTGATAGACATCGTTATTTTTACGTTAATTGTCTTCTATTGTCATAACATTTTTGTGTGAAATTATTAATAAATATAATATATTCTATATATGGTTTAGTTTATTATGTTTCCTGAAAAACGAGAAATTATGACTTAGGCCACTATTTTAAGAGGGCGACGAATACTGTATACTCTTAAAGCTGCAATAAAGATTTTCTGACCACTAGGGGGCCATGAGTCGCCACTATAAACAAACGCCATTTTACCAAAATGAATAGACTGGCCAGACTGGTTTGTTTGAATAGCACACCATAACTCAACAAGACCTTCTGATGGCAGGTGGTCATATTTAAAAATAGTGAATAATGAAAATAGTTATTGCATCTTTAAAGGTCCCCTATCTTATAAATGGCCTTTTCCAGTGGCTTGCATTGTTTTCTAGCAATGTGGGGTTGTACCAACACTGACTAGGTGTGAAATTCCCATTCAGGCGCATTCCTCATAGGCTCATACGGTGCGAGTCTCAGGCCCTTGTTACACACAGTGTTTTTGTGCTAGTTTTTATACGTTTTTGAATACGTTTGCTGTCCCTATTACATAGAAATGCCGTTTTTGCCGGATACGTTGTGGCCCTACTGAAAACGCTAAATTGTGTTTTCCGTTTTGGAGTAGCAAAACTCGCCGACAACATGTCGTGTAATCTGCGCGGAGCCGTTGTTGCTCAACGCCCATGCGCAGTAGATACCATCTGCGTGCCCTTCTGGTGACAACAGAGCTGTCCCAAATAGCTGCAGCTACCATGTGTTGTCAAGTTATTGTTATAAGGACCCCAGTCCAAGCTACAACAGTCTGCATTCCCTTAACAATTTTTGTATTGAGCCGTATTGTATTGTACCCATTATGCAATATGTTAAATAAAGTTTACATCCATTCATTCTGCTAGCATTACCGATTGCATGAGCACTGCCGCTGGCTAACGTAAGCTAGCGTTAGCTATCAGACCCTGTTAGCTCAAGCTCCTCTTTCAATCTTAAAAAGCATTAAACAAAATGGCCCAGTCATCTATTCACCTTTGTTTAATACACACAGCGTTGTCTCTAATGTTATCTAGCTACTGATAGCTCCCGATATCATCAGTTTGGTGCTGGCTGGTTAACGTGAGCTAGCATTAGCTTCTAGCCACAATGCTATACTGTTATACTGGCATATTCCAGTCACGTTAGCATGTAGCTAACAATGTAGCTAACAACATTGCCGATGCTTTTTGAGACTAAACTATCCGCTCTTGGTGGTCACTTGTGTTGATGTTAGTTTTGTTTCATCAACAAATGAGAGGCAGAACACACAGTGAATGTATCCGTTTAGTTTATTGCACTTTTATTACACTTTGCTGAAAAATAAGTGCTGCATTGGGTAAATAGGCATTTAAAGATGGCGGCGCCCGCCTTGTTGACATTTTCTTTGCAGGAAGTGTATTGGCACATTCAAGTTCTGATTGGTTGAAAATTGCCTTCATGTTCGCCACCTACTGCTTTGGCAGTGTACTACATCACTGTACTCGGGTTGCAAAACGTATGTCTCACTCAGCTACCGCTACGTTGCGACCTGGAAAAGCGAAACTCATCAGAAAACGAAACTAAGGTGTAACCGCAGCCTCAGAGCGATCTCTCCTCAGCTCTCTCCCCCTGCTTGCAGTGTGCACACTCCCGCGCATGCGCATAAATGTTCCCTCGCGTACCCACAGACTAAAGACATTTCAGAATGTAACACATTTCATTCACAAGTTTTGTGTCAATGTATCTGAGAAGAACGTATTTGAACACACCTGACGACCTGATCTATTGATATGCAAAGTAGCCAGGTGGATACTTAGCAAGTTGGCGCATCAGTCGAGTGCAGCGCATTCCTGTGTGCACATCCGTGCATGTGCGTGCGCGTGCGCGTGCTCACAGAGCCGGTTGCACGGCGTGCAACCCCATCCCATGAGCAACGCACCTCTGCTGCCAGTGCAGGTGGGTGACTGTCCCTGTAAGCGCATTGCGAGCTTGGATTTTGTAGGGGGAGAAAGTGGTGCACCAAAGTACTTGATTAAAAATACAAAACAATGAATTTGATTGAAAAAAAACTTACAGATGTGTTCCATAGACTCACAGGAATAGTGTAAAATTTCCCAAATAGTGAAAGAAATAGCAAAATAGTTCCTCTTTAAACACATCTTTCAGTACACCATTTGGTGAGTTCCTTTATCCAAAGCACCTTGCAGTAATGTATTGAATTGGTACGCTGTATTGCCGGACACGGTTAACAAATTAAGAATTTCAATATATTATTTCCATGGCCTATGATGGAATATTTGTGAACATGAGCTACTCTCCCAAAGCTAGAAAACCAGAGAAGACTCAAACTTGTGATGTGATCAGGTACTGGAACTGCAGTGAATGGGGGAGTGATTTTGTGGACCCACAGCATGTTTTCTTTATTTTCTTCATTCTATAGGGAGTGGTCTCCGATCTGAATCAGAAAATATAAATGATAATAATAATAATAATAACTATACCCATATAGTCAGAACATTCCCCTGGATGCTCTGTCATCTAAACCAGGGGTTCTCAACCTTTCTGCTGCCAAGGCACCCCTGTGTTCAATAAAATATTCCAGGGCACCCCTACATACGATAAAGACTTTCCCGGTCCTGTCTTTTTTGCTACAATGATGATACAATGACTCTTTATTTGCCGTGCTGTCGTTGAGATGTTTTGTTGTTTGTTTGTCTTTGTTGCTTGTTGGTGAATCTGCAAATATGAATTGCCCCACGCGGGATCAATAAAGTTGTCTGAATCTGAATCTGATGACAAAAGTTTTTTTTTAAATACAGAAAAGGATCACTAAAGTGCTATCTGTTGCAGCTGCACTGTTCTCCATAAAAATAGCATATTTGGATAAGTTTGACAATTTCTCAAAAACAAAAAATCATGTATTTTTTTTTAAATACAGAAAAGGATCACCAAGTTACCATTTCTCAAAAAATATAAATAAATACAGAAAATAAGCACTCGTTCACTCAGTGGACATTTCTAGCTCAATGCGAGGTCCGCTGCTGCTGGCTAATAATACGGTCAATACGTGGGGAGATCTTTGACAAGGCAACACGCATGTCATCATCAAGGCTCAACTTGGCCCTATATTTTGTTTTCAGAGCTGTCATGGATGAAAAGCCAGCTTCACACAGATACTGTATGTGGTGCTGAATGGTATCAACACCTTAACTGCAGCATCATGAGATACTTGGTACTCAGCACCACACTCTGAAACTAGCTCTCCAGGTGGTATCAGATGAGATTTCAATGAGTTCTTCCAAGAGTTTGGATGGAGATGTGTCAGGAAGCTTTGTCTCAATGTTGTCTGTAAAGTTTTTTTTTATCCAGAGTAACTTGGTGATCCTTTTCTGTGTTTTATTAAATAATGATTTTCAGATTTTTAGAAATGGTCAAACTTATCCAAATATGGTATTTTCATGGAAAACAGTGCAGCTGCAACAGATAGCACTTTATGGATAATTTTCTGTAATCCAAAAAGAATTTGGATTCACTATAAAGTGCCTGTTCACTATAAAGTGCCACGTTTTGATATATTGAGCTTTAAACTTTAAGTAAATTTTTTGGAACACGCAACCTAAAACACCTTCCTCTCCCAAACCGTTCCTGCAATTGTTTTATGTTGCATGATGATCATGGATACATTTATTATGTATTGTATTTTTTATGTTTAAATATCAACATAATCTGTCTGTCCACCCTCAGTACATTTACTATCAATATAATATAGTAGTCTGACTTCATCATCTTTTCAAACGCACACACATAGAGGGAGAATGCCCCCCCCCCTCCTTCCCAGTCCTCCTTCCAACTAAGTCCCCACCCTGCTGTTCTCTGTCGCTCTGAACAGGGCTTTTTAGCTTGTTGTTAGCTTATGCTAACGGGACATTAATTCCGGTCTTAAACACAACGTGGTCATAAAGGAATGGCAAGGATTGCAAAGCATGTTATATGCATTTGACCCGTTGCGGAATAAAACAGCAGGGATTTGTTTTGGGTCGCAAAAACACTACCCTTGCTGTGTTTCAATGTCCGCATTCCAGATCCAGACGCTACTACTGCTGAGCTGAGAGACGCTACTGCTCACTGCTGTGTGGAGATGCATCCTTATTGGCTGTGTGCTGGAGCGGATATGAGTCACGACACCACGGATTTTCAAAATAAGAGTATCATAATGACCTTAATGTTGCTAGCTTTCGGAGCCTAGTTATTATAGCTGGAGCTGCGCGTGGGCATAAATGAGACCCGCTATAGGATTTTCAAAATAAGACTGTTGTCATTCTATATTTTTAAAGAACATTGCCAGGCATCTCGCGGAACCCCTGACAGCTCTCCGCGGAACCCCTGTGTGCCGCGGAACCCCTGTTGAGAACCGCTGATCTAAACCACCTCTCCCAATGCATTGTCTACTGAGCACCTTCAGACTTTATACCTGATGGCATCCCAAATTAGAGTTTTATCACTATAGTTTTTGGGGATTTAGAAGAGTTTTTCATGTTCACTAATATTTTTGGACTGACCATAGGAATAACATGTATGAATTCTGACTGTTATAATTTGGAGGATCAAGAAAAGAGGGCAGGGTTTGAGATGGAAATCAATGGGGCCCCTATAAAACATCTAGTACTCTGAATTGGTATAGCTAGGCAGTGAGGAGAACAACAGGGTCTATTCTAAGTGTGTGGTCCTGTGATGAAACGCAGCCCAGCTGGTGCTGGGGAACGGCGGGCAGGAGGACAGAGCAGACATTCTGACGGGAAAACTGGAGTGGAGCTCTGCAGAGCTGGAGATGGAGAAGAAGGAGACCTGTGAGATCTCAGGTCAGAGACGCACACACACACACACACACACACACTACACTGATGGTAGAGAGGAGAAGACACACACTACACTGGTGGTGGAGAGGAGAAGACACACACACTACACTGGTGGTAGAGAGGAGAAGACACACACTACACTGGTGGTAGAGAGGAGAGAAGACACACACTACACTGGTGGTAGAGAGGAGAAGACACACACACTACACTGGTGGTAGAGAGGAGAGAAGACACACACACTACACTGGTGGTAGAGAGGAGAAGACACACACTACACTGGTGGTAGAGAGGAGAAGACACACACACTACACTGGTGGTAGAGAGGAGAAGACACACACACTACACTGGTGGTAGAGAGGAGAAGACACACACACTACACTGGTTGTAGAGAGGAGAAGACACACACACTACACTGGTTGTAGAGAGGAGAAGACACACACACTACACTGGTTGTAGAGAGGAGAAGACACACACACTACACTGGTTGTAGAGAGGAGAAGACACACACACTACACTGGTTGTAGAGAGGAGAAGACACACGCACTACACTGGTGGTAGAGAGGAGAGAAGACGCACACTACACTGGTGGTAGAGAGGAGAAGACACACACTACACTGGTGGTAGAGAGGAGAGAAGACACACACTACACTGGTGGTAGAGAGGATAAGACACACACTACACTGGTGGTAGAGAGGAGAAGACACACACACTACACTGGTGGTAGAGAGGAGAAGACACACACTACACTGGTGGTAGAGAGGAGAAGACACACACACTACACTGGTGGTAGAGAGGAGAAGACACACACTACACTGGTGGTAGAGAGGAGAAGACACAGACACTACACTGATGGTGGAGAGGAGAAGACACAGACACTACACTGATGGTGGAGGAGAGAAGACACAGACACTACACTGGTGGTAGAGAGGAGAAGACACAGACACTACACTGATGGTGGAGGAGAGAAGACACACACTACACTGGTGGTAGAGAGGAGAAGACACACACTACACTGGTTGTAGAGAGGAGAAGACACACTACACTGGTGGTAGAGAGGAGAAGACACACACTACACTGGTGGTAGAGAGGAGAAGACACACACACACTACACTGGTTGTAGAGAGGAGAGAAGACACACACTACACTGGTTGTAGAGAGGAGAAGACACACACACTACACTGGTGGTAGAGAGGAGAAGACACACACACACTACACTGGTTGTAGAGAGGAGAAGACACACACACTACACTGGTGGTAGAGAGGAGAAGACACACACACACACTACACTGGTTGTAGAGAGGAGAAGACACACACACTACACTGGTGGTAGAGAGGAGAAGACACACACTACACTGGTTGTAGAGAGGAGAAGACACACACTACACTGGTTGTAGAGAGGAGAAGACACACACTACACTGGTTGTAGAGAGGAGAAGACACACACACTACACTGGTGGTAGAGAGGAGAAGACACACACTACACTGGTTGTAGAGAGGAGAAGACACACACACTACACTGGTGGTAGAGAGGAGAAGACACACACTACACTGGTGGTAGAGAGGAGAAGACACACTACACTGATCGTGGAGGAGAGAAGACACACACACTACACTGGTGGTAGAGAGGAGAAGACACAGACACTACACTGATGGTGGAGGAGAGAAGACACAGACACTACACTGGTTGTAGAGAGGAGAAGACACTCACACACACTGATGGTAGAGAGGAGAAGACACACACATACTACACTGGTTGTAGAGAGGAGAAGACACACACACTACACTGGTTGTAGAGAGGAGAAGACACACTACACTGGTTGTAGAGAGGAGAAGACACACTACACTGGTTGTAGAGAGGCTAAGACACACACACACACTACACTGGTGGTAGAGAGAGAGATCGATCTTGATACATTTCTGAATTTAGGCCTTTAACCCATTTTGCTGATACATATTCTCTGACACCTGCTGTCTGTGTGGGCGGGGCTTCTAGAGGACACGCTGAACTTCTGGAAGGGCATTGCCGACGTGGGCCTGATGGGGGAGGTGGTGACCAACATCAGCACGGAGCTGCTGGAGCTGCTGAACGGGGTGCAGCTCCGCGGGGAGCAGGCCATGCAGGACGCAGGTGGGTCGCCATGCCGACACTGTTGTAGTGTTCGCTAATATCAGTAGCTGACAGGGGAAATAAACTTGGGCCCGAGCTGTTCTCTTGACAGTGGAACCCGAGCTGTTCTCCTGACAGTGGAACCCAAGCTGTTCTCCTGACAGTGGAACCCAAGCTGTTCTCCTGACAGTGGAACCCAAGCTGTTCTCCTGACAGTGGAACCCAAGCTGTTCCCCTGACAGTGGAACCCAAGCTGTTCTCCTGACAGTGGAACCCAAGCTGTTCTCCTGACAGTGGAACCCAAGCTGTTCCCCTGACAGTGGAACCCAAGCTGTTCTCCTGACAGTGGAACCCAAGCTGTTCTCCTGACAGTGGAACCCAAGCTGTTCCCCTGACAGTGGAACCCAAGCTGTTCTCCTGACAGTGGAACCCAAGCTGTTCTCCTGACAGTGGAACCCAAGCTGTTCTCCTGACAGTGGAACCCAAGCTGTTCCCCTGACAGTGGAACCCAAGCTGTTCTCCTGACAGTGGAACCCTAGCTGTTCTGACAGTGGAACCCAAGCTGTTCTCCTGACAGTGGAACCCAAGCTGTTCCCCTGACAGTGGAACCCAAGCTGTTCTCCTGACAGTGGAACCCAAGCTGTTCTCCTGACAGTGGAACCCAAGCTGTTCTCCTGACAGTGGAACCCAAGCTGTTCTCCTGACAGTGGAACCCAAGCTGTTCTCCTGACAGTGGAACCCAAGCTGTTCTCCTGACAGTGGAACCCAAGCTGTTCTCCTGACAGTGGAACCCAAGCTGTTCCCCTGACAGTGGAACCCAAGCTGTTCTCCTGACAGTGGAACCCAAGCTGTTCCCCTGACAGTGGAACCCAAGCTGTTCTCCTGACAGTGGAACCCAAGCTGTTCTCCTGACAGTGGAACCCAAGCTGTTCTCCTGACAGTGGAACCCAAGCTGTTCTCCTGACAGTGGAACCCAAGCTGTTCCCCTGACAGTGGAACCCAAGCTGTTCTCCTGACAGTGGAACCCAAGCTGTTCTCCTGACAGTGGAACCCAAGCTGTTCCCCTGACAGTGGAACCCAAGCTGTTCTCCTGACAGTGGAACCCAAGCTGTTCTCCTGACAGTGGAACCCAAGCTGTTCTCCTGACAGTGGAACCCAAGCTGTTCTCCTGACAGTGGAACCCAAGCTGTTCTCCTGACAGTGGAACCCAAGCCCAATGTCTTGGATTTTAATCTGTACAACTAAAATGTGAACATTGGGAATGTTTAACCGTGATCAAAATAATTGGGTGTTATACAATGATATTTCTGAAAAGTTATCTAGCTAATTGAATAATCCTGCTTCATGAAATCCCTGCTCCCCTTCAAAGCTGGTTATCTGGTATAGAAATAGTCTTGTTTTCTAATATTGTTGTTAAACCTGCACTATGGAACTTTGTCATGAAAAATATTGCTTCTTTAGCCAGTTAAATCAGGGAGACGGCCTGAACAAGAGAACACAGTGACTAGCACCACGCATGCTCCTCAGGCACGACCAGGGCAGTGACATCCAAGGCTACCGTCTAATTTCTACAATGTAAAATGTGAACGACGCAAATGCAACCATTCGACTGAACACGCGACTGGATGTGGTTGCTCATGTCTTCTTCATGCTGACTGACTGAGTGACCATTTGCCGCTCTGATCCCAGATTCCTGTCTGGTAGAGGTGGCCGTGCTCAGTAACCTGGCCCAGGTGTTTGGCCTGCTGGACTCCGTCAAGAGGATCCTGGAGCGCAGGAGGCAGCAGACCGATCCCAGCCAGAAGCAGGACATCTGCACACTGATCAGTGAGTAGAGAGGAGAGAGGGGAGAGAGGAGAGGGGGGAGGGGCGAGAGGAGAAGAGTGAGGAGAGGGGGGAGGGGAGAAAGAGGAGAGGTGGGAGAGAGGAGTGAGGAGAGGACAGAATAGGACAAAAAGGGGGTGTATAATAGATTTTAAGCATTAATTTTAAGCATAATTCATGGCACCTCTAAAATGTTGCCATGAATTCAGATGGATCAATAAATGAAGCTCCTCTGTGAAAATCCTGTCATCATCATAGAACATCATAGAACCCAAATCCCGAATTCCCCCCGAGGGATCAACAATGGAATATCTTATCTTATCTTGTAGAACACGCTTTGCTGCTGTGCGACAATACTGTCAACAAATTGTCAGCTTGAGGCTCGTATCTCTCCTAGAGAATATTTCAACCCCACAACTTGGTTATTTATGCCAAACAGTATTGGGATCAAAGAAAAATACTGAAATCCTATATCAAGACACATTTGTAATGTGTTAAAGTAAAACAACTTGATTTTCTCCATTTATGCCACCTAGACGCAGGATCTCTCTACTGAAGAAAAGTGGATTCTATCTTTTTTATCCCAAACTGATGGTCTAAGTCTGTATTGATCGTCACTTGTTGTAGAGTTTAGCACTCAGGATTGATATTGACAGTGGAGAAGTTGTGACAGTGATCAATGTGTCTCTGTCCAGGTCTGGAACAGCAGCTTGAGGAGCAGAAGAAACAGCAGCAGGTGCGAACGCTGCTCACCAGCCCCCAGCCCGCCAAGACCAAGGCCCCCGCCAAGCGGCAGACCAAGCGGCCTCGCCTGCAGAGGCCCGCCTCCACCACCACCCTCCTCGGCCAGCAGGCCACCCTGCAGCCCCAGCAGTTCACCGTCCTCTCGCCCATCACGCTCTCCTCCATGGGCCAGCCCTTCACCATGGCCGGCCTGCCCATCGCCTCGCTGGGCCAGTCGTCCAACACGGTCACGCTGCTCCCCGCCGGCTCGCAGCTCTTCACGCGCTACATGGTGGCCGGCGCCGACGGCAAGACGGAGACCATCACCCTCCACCCGTCCTCGGGCCTGACGCTGCTGGGCACCGCCATGCAGGACGGCGGCCAGCTGGGGGCGACGATGGTCAGCCCCATGGAGCTGGTGCAGCTCACCCAGCAGGCGGGCGGAGTCATGGACGGGCTGACCCTGGAGGGCCACCAGATGATGGAGGGCACGGTGCTGGTGCAGGAGGAGGTGATGGAGGGCGGGGACGTGGAGGAGGGCCAGGGACACACTGTCATCGAGATCAACCCTGCCCCCGTGGAGCACGCCATGGGGATGATGGAGCTGCAGCTGGCCGGGGAGCCGGGCGGAGACGAGGCGGCGGCGGCCACCATGGTGATCCAGGGAGGCGTGGAGATGACCATGGTGGGAGACGGGGAGGGGATGGTGGTGCAGGGGGCCGGCGAGGAGGTGCAAGGCCACATGCACCAGGCACAGACTGAGGGGGTCCACGAACTGCAGTTGGACGCCAATGGACAGTTGTCAGGCATACAGATCATGGTGATCGAGGAGAACACTCAGGGAGAAAATAAAGTCAAATGAGAGAGAGAGAGAGGCCTTCGCCCCCTTTTTAACCATGAGAGCAGGACTCATGCACTGAGCACTGGCAGACTTGTGATTTAATACAGAAAGAGATTTTTCAAATCCACAAAGAGCTGCCTTGGCCTAAGACCAAGCCTTAGAATAACCCTGTCTTGGCCTAAGACCATGACTTAGAATAACCATTGTTCTGGGTGTCCATTCATTTCATTCCTGTTTAAGTTGATATTTTCTATGGAAACGAAGAGACGCCGCACACCGCAAAAGCACAGTATCCTTCTGTCTGTTTTGTAATTGATTTGTAAAAGAAACGACAACATCTATGAACAACCAGAATGCACTATTAACCTTAAGGCTCACAGGCTTTACGCCCGGTGCTATGGGCACGTGTACATCAGCTTAGCAACGCAGGCTGAGACCATTACCGGTCGACTGGTGAGCAGTCAAGGCTGCGGCCTGGAATCTGCAGTCGTCTTAACGCTCATCAGAATCACTGGACCTAACAGCGCTGCAATCGCTTGAGGTTAGAATTCATTACACCGTGTATCGCTTTGTAGTGTGGCACTCGCAACCAAGGTACAATAGCGTTAGTTTTTTTTGCCGTGTGTGCAGGAGTACGAGAAAAACTTGTGCAACAAAAGCCCTGCTCCCTGGACACTGTTTTAAAAGAAGTCGTCGCTCTTCTTGTCCTCTCATGCAACTTTTTATTCTGTGCTCAGCTAAGTGAGAAATGAATGAAAGGAGAAATATCGATTGAACCCAACAGCTTCCCCGGCAGTGTGAAATGTTTTTCAAGGTTTGGTTCCATTTTTTCCCATCTATTCTGTGTTTGACTTATAAAAGGAAAATCTCATTAGGCAGTGAACAGTTTTCCATTGTTTACTTTCCTTCTTTTTTTCTTTTCTTTTTTTTACTCTGAATTGTGTTGTGACCATTTGACATAGAAGTGGTTTTTAGTTTCATCCCAGTGTTGGAGGTAAATCAATCTTAAGCTACAGCGTGCTGAGGTTGTTACGTCAGTGAAGAGTTGAGATACCGTGTATACTTGATGTTGTACTCAGTAGGACCATGTTCCGCCAGTGTGGGCCCTAGTACAAAAATGGAAGTAGGGCTTTTATTTATTAGTTCAAAAACTATAAATGTTTCTGGTTCAGAAGAAGCATCCGTTAATTTATGATTATTATTCTTTTGGCCTATGGTCTGGCTTAACATTAACAAGGACCTGTTCAATACTTTTCAGCATTTTCAAGCTTTGAATTATTACAGATTGTAATATTTACAGAGGTATTTGCATATTGACTTTGTGTTTCAATATCTCAAATAAAAAACAAATGTAATAAGTGAGTTGGTAAATGCTTGTTTTGGGTTCTCAAAATAGCTAAAATACACCACGTTGATGAAATCGAGGCAACAATTACTGAAATTACGACATACAATTACCTCAAGTAGATGAGGTATTTCAAAGGTATCCATGGTTGTGTTATTTAATTTTAAAGTGCTTAGATATATATATTTTTTAAACGTATTGATCTATTCCTGTCTTCGTTTGACAGATGATTCCAATTTCCAATGCTAACTAACCAAAACTGAAAGCGCTTTTCAAACTTTAATCGTGACGTGTGTTAATTAATCTGCAGGGGTGGAATGTAACAATTCGCTGACTGATTACCTTGAAGAAAACCACTTTTGCCGTTTTCATCTCGGGGTTTGAGTGAAGTTTTCTAATTGAGAAATGTAAATCATATTTTGTAGTACACACTGCTAGAATATATTCCCTGGCTGAAGAGGTGCTCTATCTAAAAAGACAATTACGATAATGTAATTTGACCAAAAAAAGTCACGTCAGGGGCAGCTTCAGAATTCATTGTATTGTATTATGGGCAATCATAGGACCAGACCCATATGCCCTTAGCAAATATGCCCAGGCCTCCTCTACCATAGAAGAAGAGGTCTTTATTTGTAGTACACTTTGCTACATTGTCATGCAGCGAACACACACATGCAAGATGGGCGACACACATAGGAACACACACACACATGAAATGTCCTCTCTACAGTACTGTGCGCTTGCTTGACCCATCACGTCATCCTTCCTCCCTCGAGGGCAGCCGGGAGCAGACATGGCCTGCGGTGTGGGCGTGCCCGGGGACCAATCCAAGTGCTCCTGTCCGTCTTCGTCAGGGACGCGACAGTGTTGGCGATCTGTTCTACATGTTTTTCCATTAGGTTTAATCTTTTTCTCAAGGGGAACCCGGGAGATACCCCACCTGGGTACCCGGCAACCTGGTCCCCAAGCAGGATTCAAACCCAGAACCTTCTTGCTTTGAGGCGATAGGACATAGATAGGACATGCCCCTATGCAGTATGGAACTCCCAGTATTTCTTAAACATGTGCCCATTTTAGTAATTTGAGAATGGAGGACTTTTCTATTTAATTTAATTGACTTCAATCTTTCAATGTGAACAATTTATAAAAAGCAACAAACCAAAATAGTTAAAACAAATGAACAATGTTAGTTTAACATGTCCGTAAAGGAGTAGGAAGAAGTATAAACTAGAGTATTTCTACTCTGTACTACTTACTGCCACTGTCACAAGAACGGTCATTTCATTATTTCCCCAGCAGAGTGCGCTGGAGTTTCATCTGACTGCGGATCGGAGTGGTGGGGGGGTTAAGGATAATTTACTGCAGTAATAGTCGGCATAAAATATTCGCTACAGACTGCCTTAATCTCAATGTCTCCATCCATCAGCCTTATTGCTGCGTGCTGTGTAATCTGTGGCGGGGGCTTCTCCTCCCGGAGGCTGAGTCCAGCCGTGCTGACGTGGCACCAGGGCTCGCTGGATATTACATCTCCCCCCTAGACAGGCACTGTGCCGGGCTGCCTGGGTATGAGGATTTGTGTGACACACACACACACACACACACAAGCATAAGGAAAATAGGCATATCTATAGATGCCTTCCTATGCACAAATCAGAAAAGGCTGAAAGGGGGAAACCAGAGGAAGCAGTTTGTTTGTGTGTGTGTGGCCTTGTTTTCCTGCGAAAACAAGTATTTTCCCTTTCTAGGGTTAGGGTTAAGCATCTAGTCGTAATGGTTAAAGTTAGGGTTAAGCATCTAGTCGTAATGGTTAAAGTTAGGGTTAGGTATCTAGTCGTTATGGTTAAAGTTAGGGTTAGGTATCTAGTTGTTATGGTTAAAGTTAGGGTTAGGTATCTAGTTGTTATGGTTAAAGTTAGGGTTAGGTATCTAGTTGTTATGGTTAAAGTTAGGGTTAGGTATCTAGTTGTTATGGTTAAAGTTAGGGTTAGCTAGGTATCTAGTTGTTATGGTTAAAGTTAGGGTTAGGTATCTAGTCGTTATGGTTAAAGTTTCAAGTTTACAATACTGTGCAGTGTACTAATATACAATACTATATAGTGCAAGGGTTCAAGGGTACTACGACTATGCTTGCACCTCATGGTACCAAAGCACCTCAAAGGCACTAAAAACCAAATTACAAACATCTCAAAACAAACTAGTCAGACTACTGCTTGACCTGACTCCTAGAACCCACCTCACCCCTGCACACTTTGCCAACCTAGGATGGCTTAGAGTAGACGACAGAGTACAGCAACTTGCAATGGGCCTGGTCTACAAGATACACTACACGACCAAGGTACCCATGTACATGTCAAAATACTTCCCAAAGGTCAGTGAATACCACGATCACAACACCAGAGGGAGCTCCACAAATCATGTAAAACCCAGATTCGGCACAAACAAGGGACTAAACACGTTTCGCAATTATGCCACAACAATGTGGAACGCCCTACCCAAAGCTGTAAAGGAATGTAAATCACTACCCACCTTCAAAAACACTCAAAAAACACCTACGGGAGACTGCAATTCAAAACTGGCCCCTACAAATGTCCTAACCCAGTTGTACAATAAAGACCAAGCATGGCTTTGTCAGTATTCCAATGTACAGCCCCACCCAACCCAACACCTACCCAACCTCCTCCAATGTACAGTTTCCATGTCAAATGTATGTCAGTATTCCAATGTACAGTGTCCACTTTGTTCTACCGTCAATGCTCGTGCATGATTATCCATATATGGTCATGAAAATGAGGAAACACCCCCCATGGGATGTGAAATAATGGACCGACCCGAGCTTCTTCTGAGTCTTTCTGTGCTCGCCTTAAGACTCCGGTATCGCTTGCCTGACCGCAGCAGTTCAAAGAGGCAGTTGTTCGGGTGGCTCGAGTCCTTAATAATTCTCTTAGCCTTCCCCTTGCACCGCTTGTTGTAAATGTTCTGGAGGGTGGGAAGCCCCCCTCCAATTGTGCGTTCGGCTGAACGTGTCACTCTTTGTAGTCTGCTACGGTCTTGTGCAGTGCTATTCCCAAACCAGGAGGTGATGTTGCCGGTCAGGATGCTCTCTATTGTACATGAGTAGAAGTTCCTAAGGATCTTCTGACTGACTTGGAACTTCCTTAGGCGCCTGAGGAAGTAGAGGCGTTGTCGTGCCTTCTTCACAACACTGTCAATGTGTGTGGTCCATGTCAAGTCCTCGGATATGTGGGCTCCGAGGTACTTGAAACTGTTCACTCTCTCAACCGGTGCCCCGTCGATGCTGAGGGGGCTGTAGTCCTTGACCCCCGACCTCCTGAAGTCCACAATCATCTCTTTTGTTTTGCTGACGTTCAGGGAGAGGCAGTTCTCCTGACACCACTGTGACAGGTTCTCTACCTCTTCCAGGTAGGCCCTTTCGTCGTTGGCAGAGATCAGGCCCACCACTACTGTGTCATCAGCAAATTTGATGATGGTGTTATTGTTCCGCTGTGCTACGCAGTCATGTGTGTACAGGGAGTAGAGGAGGGGGCTCAGAACACAGCCCTGGGGGGCCCCTATGTTGAGCGTGATGGATGAGGAGGTGCAGTTGCCGGCTCTTACCACCTGGGGTCTGCCCGTCAGGAAGTCCAAGACCCACTGGCAGAGGTCATAGTTCAAGCCCAGGGCCCTCATGCATCAACGTGGACGTAGAACTTGACCTACTTCCACACGTAAGCACGGAATGTAGAACTAGCGTACGCACAGGGAAGTCGGCATTCATCACACGTGCGTACGCAGGCTCTATGCCCTGCCGTGTTGATGAATACCACTTTGTTCTACCGTCAATGCTCGTGCATGATTATCCATATATGGTCATGAAAATGAGGAAACACCCCCCATGGGATGTGAAATAATGGACCGACCCGAGCGGAACCCTGAGAAACTCCACGGAGAATTCACTGCTGTCGAACCAAGAAGACACTATCGCGTATTATGATTTATGGGATAAATAAAAGGCGGACTTGTAAACGGTGATGTCAGATATCAACGGCTCCCTAAGACCATTGCTGCAATTCTGCCTGGACAGCTCAAAATACTAATAAAGGCCGTTCGTTGACCACTGTTTGGCGTTGGTTGTGTGTCATTATAACCGTGCTGTAATATGAATGCCTTTATTAGTTGTGTTCGATTGGCTATATGATTTTTAGAGGCATCTATTTTGTTGTCGGCTAATAAAGACCGCGCTGGAATATGACTGCCTTTTCCCGTGTTGTTTGATTAATACCCCAGGGATTAAAGTTCTCCTCAATTCTATTCCAAATCGCGATGGATCTCCCGTCAATTTTCTACCTGCTGCATATGATTTCTAGAGGCATACTACAATCTATTTTGATGTCAGTATTGGGTAGCCTATATAAACAATATAATACGAGAGCATATACAAGAACAATGAATCTCACTGCATGTATGATGTATCCTGCCTTTCAATACATGAACTTGAATTCCATCATGTTTGTGTGCGGGACTCAAGGCTGCTGTCACAATGGGTGGTACCGCCGTACAGTAATAATAACAGTCCACACAATATCACGATCCATGCCATAGCCTATGTTCCATTAGGACATGATCTGTGACGACAAATGTTCTAGAATGTTTGATTAAGATATCATACTCTGACAGCATGCCTATGAGCAACAAAAACGCGAACTTGAATCCCATCATATAGTCTGTCCACTATCTGCATGGTGTCATTGCAATGCGTTTTCTATTCTTTCTTGTACAGTAAAAAGGGGGAAGAACACTATATTCATATGACTTATTCTGCTTACAGCTTCGAAATTCCACTTGTTTCGTTTAACGTAAAGCCTTTTAAATATAATCAAAACGTTCCCGTGTTTCGGCGGTCTGTGCGCAAAATAATAACGAGTTGAGCTTTATGATTTATGATGAATTGAAAATGGGGGACCCTGATGTAAACAGGACGAAAGTTGGTCTGCATCCCCAATTAACAATTGTATGTACTGAGCTGTACTGTACTGTACCCATTCTGCAATCTGTTAATAAACTTTTCAATCAATCAATCAATCAAGCTACGCGGAGCGCAGTCAGTCAGTAGCCTACACCCCGTATATTCCGATAACGCTATATAAACCATGCTGCATTCATTCTGAGAGAAAGATCTATTATTCCAAATGCTATTTATAGGGTTTTGACCATAATTACACTACTGTTGCTATCTTACAATGAACTATAATGAACTACGGTTCATACAGAACATCCAGTGTTATTATGCACAGAAGCTCATTTCCTTGTTGTAATAATATATTCTACCACTGGGAGCTAGGTACGCCAGGTCTGACCTGTGCGTAGATGTACGCACGAAGTCAAGTTCAAGTTCAAATTGATGAATCCCACTCTTTGCTTAGAAATGATCGTACGCACGGGTTACGCACAGATCTGTGCGTAGAACACGTTGATGCATGAGGGCCCTGGTCCCTGAGCTTGGCTATGAGTTTGGAGGGGACTATGGTATTGAATGCTGAGCTGTAGTCGATGAACAGCATTCTCAAATAGTTCCCCTGCCTCTTGTCCAGGTGTGATGCTGCTGTGTGCAGCACATGGGCTATGGCGTCCTCCGTGGACCTGTTGGGGCGATATGCAAATTGCAGAGGGTCCAGGTTGATGGGGAGGGAGGAACAGATGTAGCCCTTCACTAGCTTCTCAAAGCACTTCATGGCTATGGAGGTGAGGGCTACAGGGCGGTAGTCGTTGAGGCAAGCGGGCGTAGATTTTTTGGGTACAGGGATGATGGTGGACTTCTTCAGACAGGTGGGGATGACAGCCTGTTCCAAGGACAGGTTGAAGATGTCAGTGAATACCGGGGCCAGTTGGTCGGCACAGACTTTTAGGATGCGGCCGGGGATGCCGTCCGGTCCTGCTGCCTTCCTGATATTCACTTTTTTAAAGATCCGTCTCACCTCATGCTCTGTTACCCTGAACACTGAGTCTCCATCAGCAGACCCCCCCCCCCCCCATTGCCGTGGTTTGTAGGCTGGTGTTAGGGTTAGGTATCTAGTCGTTATGGTTAAAGTTAGTGTAACTGAGGGGTACAATTCCCTGACTGTATTACTAGATATGATACTTACTACCACTACCTTTGTACTTAATATTCGGCCACCCAGTACACGGCATAAATATATTATCATAAACACTCTCACGTAGATGAAACGGATCCAACACAAATGTACGAAGTCGAAGTATGCGTTTATTACTACACAGCAATGGTGTGTAGAGCAAGCACTTAATCACTTAATTACATTTATGAATTGAAATAGTATGCACTTTTATGGCAAAGAGTATTCGTCGGTATATCAATAGAGAATGTCCAATCTCTGATGGCGCAGGTGGTAAATATACGACCTGGAATAGTTAAGGAATAACAGCAATGATACTTTAATGATTATATACTAGATACACTAAGGGGGGGTTAATCCGGTCGCTTGTAAGCCGACAGGAGTAGGAGGGGGGGGGGGGGTAGAATCCGGCTGCCTCGTCCGGCCAAGGGTATCCCAGGTGAACCCACTGTAGTGCCGTTCAATGCGCCGGCGATCCTTGGACCACAGATGAAAGCAGGTGGACTCTTTGTGGGCCGGCTCTCTCCGGTCCACGGGGGAGAGACGTGAAGCGACCTCGTCTTGCAGAGCGTCTCCTCACCTTGCGTCCTCTCCAGGGGGGGGGGTTCCAACACACGGCAGTGTCGGGGGTCTTTATCCATGGAATAATCAAAGTATACAAAGCATAATCCGTGCCTGGGAAGGCGGGCTGTCGTCGGTAGAATAATCCGGTATACAGGTCCACTCGCTCGTCGGCTCTGGGGCTCCTCGGGTGCAGCTTCACATGGGGACAACCACCCTGGGTAAGCAGCCAGTTCTCTGCCCGAAACGATGGGGTACTGACTACGGTAGTATTCTCACCGCACGAAGCACTATATATTAACAGACTATTATTAACTTAATAGACTACGTCCAACTCGACGATATAGTGCCAAATATGACTATTCAAATATTAATATACACGATGTCTCAATACCGATGGTCGGCGAACTTGGCCTTACTCCCACACGTGGCGTCGCGGGGAGGCTTTACGTCTGTGACTCTATTGGAGGGTAAGAAACTGGACTGAAAAGAAAGTCCTACTTTAGTAGCGCAGTATATATACGCACTATGAACAAATAGTCCCATTAGTGGTGCGGTAGCCAGATTCCTACGCGGAACTAGGACTTGTTCGTACATGTGGAGCGGTACGTTTGAACTGGGTCTGAGGGGTATGGCAGCCTGGCACCAAGGTCTCGACCAATAGTAGAATGGAGACTATTATGGGATGTTCAGTAGGCTAGAATGGATATTCAATGCATATTGTACAAGGAATATACAAGGGATATCAGGGAATATTAGAGAATATACAAATACAATTAAATATATATATATAAATAAATATATATATTCGGTTTAATCTGGCCCTTCACAACAGCCACCCCCTGATTGGTCCCAGACCTAATCAGTTAAACAGAGACAGATTAATCGCGTTGTCTATTTACACATAAGGGTTTGCTGTAGGGGTCAGTCAACTTCACAAAGTCATAGGGTTGTAGGGTCATGGTCATCATCGATTGTGTCTGGGAGTCGAGGCAGTTCTATGAGCCTCGCCACGGGACGGGTGTAAGTGCGACCCTGGACGAGCACTTCAGCTGCTCGGACCTTGCCGTCGGCACCGGTGATCACTTTGCTTACGCGGCCGGCCAGCCACATAGCTCTGGGCAGTGATTGATCAATAATCATGACGACTGTTCCTTCTGTCAAATTGTCTCTCTCCTTTACCCACTTCTGGCGGGTCTGTAGAGACGGTAGGTAGTGTTTAATGTCATCCGGTAGATTGGGGGCTCTGCGTAGGCGACCACCCACTCTGATGAGGGTATGAGCGTCGCTCTCGGGGGCCAGATGAATTAATCTGCTGTCGGATGGGACAGGCTTTCCTCCCTGTAGACAGGCCAATTCATCGGGGAACGAGTCTCTCTGGGCTCGCTGCAGTAGAAGCAATTCTGCTTCCTCGTAGTTAGCTGCTGACATATCAGCGGGGGACTTGCACTCCGGGTGGTACCGCAGGAATGTTCTTTGTTGTGCACTCTCTATGGACGTGCAATCGTCTATGTTAGGGTCGGTGGAGGCTACGGTGCTCAATCCACAGAACACAGACTTCTTATTTTCCACCTCCTCTGGACTTGCTTCCCTCGGGATAGGCATGGGCCACTGTCCTTCCGGGAGTCTTAGGAATGCGGGGCCGTCACTGTAGACATTGCGACGGGTGAGGTCATCCAGGGGCATCCCCCGGGTGATGACGTCAGCTGGGTTCTGTTTTGTATCAACGTAGCGCCACTCTGTTTCTCCGGTTAACTCTTCGGTTAAGTCTTGAATCTCGGTGACTCTGACTCCCACGAAGACTTTGTACTTGCATGAGTCCGATTTGATCCAGGCGAGTACCGTCGTGGAATCTGACCACAGGATTGTTCTAGACACCGGTATGGTGAGCTCACGTTGGATGAGCGTGGCTAGGTGCGCTCCGGCTAGGGCTGCGCAGAGCTCTAGACGTGGGATAGATTGTTGCTTGCGTGGGGCTATTCTCGAGCGGGCGAGGACAAATGCTGTGTAGATCTCTCCCCCCTGGTCTTGGGCCCGCAAGTAGGCTACTGATCCGTATGCGACCTCTGAGGCGTCACTGAAGACGTGTAAGTGCATTTTACATGTCTCTGGCCTCACCGTGGGTGGGAAGTAGCTTCGGCGCATATTGACGCCTGGGAGTGAGTGGAGCTCCATCTCCCACTCTCTCCAGGTGGATGCAAGGTGTGCGGGAATGGGGTCGTCCCAGCCCTGGTCCTTGTCCCACAATGCTCGTACAATCATTTTTGCCCTGGTGGTGTACGGTAGAATACATCCTAGCGGGTCATATTGTCGGGCGAGTGTTGTGTACACACTCCGTCTGGTGGTCGGCGCCGCCGCCGGCCTTCCCTGCTCCGTAGTCAGGGGCTTGTGTCTGTAGTGAAGCGAATCTGTTTTGAATCGCCACACCAATCCCAGGGTCATCTCCTGGGCTTCTCCCGGGATTGTAGCCATCCAGGTCTCGCTGCTGGCTGCCTTGTCCTCGGAGGAGAGGCTGCGCAGTACTTGCGGATCGCTGCTGGCCCACTGCCTGAGATCAAAGCCGCCTTTGATCAATGAGGCGCGGAGTTTAATCAGGAGAGCCTCGGCTTCTTCTTGGGTTGAAAGGCTTTGTAGACAGTTGTCTACGTAGAAGCTGTTCTTTACGCTGTGTCGGACCTCTTCGTCCGCTGCTGGGTCCTCTGCTACATGTTTCTGTAGTGCAAATGTAGCACAGCAGGGGCTGCACGTCGTTCCGAAGGGGAGGACTTCCCATTGGTAGATGGCTGGGTGCTCATCTCCTGGCTTCTCTCTCCATAGGAACCGTAACAGGGGCTTGTCCGCCTCTACTAATCTCACCTGCAGGAACATTCCTTTAATGTCCCCGCTGATGGCCACCTTTTCCTGGCGGAAGCGGAGTAGAACGCCGAGTAGGGAGGGGCCGAGTGTGGGACCGGGCAGTAACTCTTTATTCAGATTTTGGGATCCGATCTGGTAGCTGCAGTTAAATACTATGCGGTCTTTACCGTTGTGATGGACCTTGTGGTGGGGCACGTACCACGATTCAGTGGTCTGGTCAGCCTCTTTAATGTCCATCTTTGTGACGTGTCCCGCTGTGATGAGCTTCTCAATCTCAGCGCGGTATACACTCTCTTGGGCGGGGTTCTTGGCTAAGCGCCGCTCCGTGTTCAGCAGGTACCGTTCTGTGGCGTCTGTCTTGGCGTGGAAAGTAGGCATTCCTTCTCGCCGCAGGAGTGGCGTGGCGTATCTCAACGCGCCGTTGACCGGGACTCTCTTGGTCCCTGTCTCGAGGAGGTGAATGGCGTAAATGTCATCTTTAGAGCGAATGTCTTTCTTTCCGTTCTTAAAGGGCATTTGTTCCAAGGTCCATAGCAGCTCTACGTGTTGCAGGAGTGCGGTTTCTCCCTCTGTGACTCGGGAGTGGAGACATCTAGTGGCTGTACTTCGGTTGAGAGATTTGGCGAGCGGGCCTTGGAGAGTCCATCCCAAACGGGTCTCGACTGCTGCAGGACAGCCTCGGGGTCCGGTATGAACCCGGTCTATCGGGACAATGAGGTCTGCATGGTCGGAGCCTATCAACAGTGTCGGCATAGCATTGTCTATGAGCGGGATCGGTAACTTGCGCAGATGTGCATATTTCTCCATCAGCTTGGCGACGGGGTATGTGTACCGCGACAGTCCTATTTCTTGGCTGGTGAAAGCGTCTGTAATCTGGTACCGTCGCTCAGGCTGGCCGCTTGCTGCGATAGAGAATGAGACATTCTCGCCCTTTATCGTCTTCAAATCTCGTCTTATTGTCCGAATTGTCATTTGGGTTTCGCTTCCCCGCAGCCCTAGCTGGGCCGCAGCGGAGGCGAGCAGCAGGGTCTTCTCTGACCCGTCATCGAGGACGGCGTAAGTGTCCAGGACTTTATTCTGGTAGCTTAGTGTCACACGCACTACTTTTAGGAGTACTCGGGCTCCACTGCTGCTGGCGGGATCGATGTACATGACGCTCGCTTTGCGGCTGGATGGTGCAGGTGAAGGGCGCCGTCTGTTACTGTCGTGAAGTATGTCCAGATGGGCTCCATCGCACTTGGTGCACCTTTTCTTTAAGCGGCATTCGGCTGCCATGTGTGAGCGCGCACAGCGAAAACAGCGCTTGTGGGACTTTATCCATTGACCTGCTTCCTCCGCGTTCAGCTTGGGGAAGGAGTCACATTGCGCTAGCCAGTGTTCTTTCTCACAGTAGGGGCACACTATCTTCCACTTCTCCGTTCTGGAGGGGGTACTGTGGCTCCTGCTGCTCGGTACTGACTCCGATTGGTGCATCACAGTCACCGATCTTCTTCCATCATTTAGTCGTCTGGTTCCTTCTCTGGAGCCAGGGGTGCTCCGTCCGAATGTATCTAGCCGTAGGCTGCTGACTTCTCTCGCCAGGAAGTCTGCTAGATCGAGGAGGTTCGGTTCGGGGCCATTCGGGTCTCTGTGGTCCCTCTGCCGCCTAAAGCGCTCCTGACGAGCGGGCGGCAGCTTCTCCAGAATCCTTTCCACATTTGAGTTGGCGTAAAGTTCATGCCTCCCCTTCTCTCTTTGCGCTCCCAACATCCCTACCAGGGACTGCACTCTGATGGACAGGTCGTCCAGTGCTCGATTGTCTATTGCTGGGGGTAAGCGGTCGATGTGTCGGATCTCCTGGATCACGTAATCCCATATGCGCCCATACCTCTGGTCCAATGCTACCAGCGCTGCTGTGTATGGGGTGGTGGAAGTCGCGTAGGCGAGCGCTATATTATGTGCGCGGGGTACCTTTAAGTGCTTCAGTAGGATGGCGTATTTGTGGCGTTCATCCAATACATCCACCAACATGGTCTCCAGACACATGCGGAGTTCTGTATACTGGGCCCGGTTCTCTTGGGTGAAGTCGGGTACCATAGGCGTGCCAATGTATGACGCTGACTGTGGATACATCGGCGAGCGTTGGGGGAGAGGCCTCCTAGGCGAGTCTCCTCCCGCTCCTTGGTATGGGCTGGTACCGGCAGTGTACCATGGCCCGCTTGTCCAGGTGCTGTTCCTCGGTGCGGGTCGTGCGTCGTGCTCACCCGTGTATAGAGTCGGGGGTCTGTAGCGCAGCTCCGCGGGAGTATAGCCTGGGCTGTACCGGACCTCCTGGTCCGGTAGAGTACTGTGCTGTCTTCGGGCGTGGTTCTCCTCCTCTTCCTCTTCGTCTTCAGTTAGGTCATCCAGTGCTTGTAGTCTCTGGTTTAGCCTCTCCACAGGATATGCTGCTCCTTCCCGGTTGCTAGGTCTCGCTTGGACCGGTGGGGGGAGGTGGTCTGTGGGGGGTATAGACCTCGTCTGTTGGTCAAGTTCAGGGTTGTTTACTCGGCTAGGGGATGCCGCCCTGGAGGTGTGTCTAGACGAGTTCCTGGAGCCTCTGGCGGAGGGAGAGGGTGTTGTCCGTCTGATCAGCTGTTCTATTAGTTGCGACTGCTGTCTGTCGCGCGCTGCGTCCCGTTGAGCACCGGCTCGTTCTCGGGCCACATTCTCTTCCATCTGAATGCGTCTTATTTCTAGACGTATCTGCTCGTGTTCGCTTCGCTGCTGGATCTGCAGTCGGTCGCGTTCAGCAGCGGCGTTCAGGCTGATGAGGAAGGCCTGCTGTAGGGTCCTCTCTGCCTCGCTGGGAGAAGGCGGTTGTATAGGGGAGCCTTCCCTCGGGGTACTCCTTGCGGAGCCTTGGAGCTCTATCTCCACGGTGCTCTCCCCGTCTTCTTCCGTGCCGAGTTCTCTCTCGGTAGCGTTGTATTCCTCCCGGGACTCATCGGGGACTACTTCTTCAGTACTGGCGGGGTGTGAAGTCATGTCTGGTTCCCACTGGTCCCCACCGTGAACTTGGTCAGTTACATTAGAGCCCGTAGGGGCCTCTATGGTCGGGGTAGTCTGGGCGTTGGGGTTAGACATACTTTTACTTTCTAGTTTTACCGCGTTTACTGTTAGTAGAAGACTAGGTTGTTGACTGACAGCGTAAGCCTCTAAGTACTGAGGGAGCCGTCGTTCGCGCTGCGGGCGTTGGTTAGGAGGATCGTTTCGTGGAGTGTTCATCATAGGCCATTTCAATATTAATAACACTATATTAATATTACACTGATTACCCTCCGGCTCGAAGGACCAATTGTAACTGAGGGGTACAATTCCCTGACTGTATTACTAGATATGATACTTACTACCACTACCTTTGTACTTAATATTCGGCCACCCAGTACACGGCATAAATATATTATCATAAACACTCTCACGTAGATGAAACGGATCCAACACAAATGTACGAAGTCGAAGTATGCGTTTATTACTACACAGCAATGGTGTGTAGAGCAAGCACTTAATCACTTAATTACATTTATGAATTGAAATAGTATGCACTTTTATGGCAAAGAGTATTCGTCGGTATATCAATAGAGAATGTCCAATCTCTGATGGCGCAGGTGGTAAATATACGACCTGGAATAGTTAAGGAATAACAGCAATGATACTTTAATGATTATATACTAGATACACTAAGGGGGGGTTAATCCGGTCGCTTGTAAGCCGACAGGAGTAGGAGGGGGGGGGGGTAGAATCCGGCTGCCTCGTCCGGCCAAGGGTATCCCAGGTGAACCCACTGTAGTGCCGTTCAATGCGCCGGCGATCCTTGGACCACAGATGAAAGCAGGTGGACTCTTTGTGGGCCGGCTCTCTCCGGTCCACGGGGGAGAGACGTGAAGCGACCTCGTCTTGCAGAGCGTCTCCTCACCTTGCGTCCTCTCCAGGGGGGGGGGTTCCAACACACGGCAGTGTCGGGGGTCTTTATCCATGGAATAATCAAAGTATACAAAGCATAATCCGTGCCTGGGAAGGCGGGCTGTCGTCGGTAGAATAATCCGGTATACAGGTCCACTCGCTCGTCGGCTCTGGGGCTCCTCGGGTGCAGCTTCACATGGGGACAACCACCCTGGGTAAGCAGCCAGTTCTCTGCCCGAAACGATGGGGTACTGACTACGGTAGTATTCTCACCGCACGAAGCACTATATATTAACAGACTATTATTAACTTAATAGACTACGTCCAACTCGACGATATAGTGCCAAATATGACTATTCAAATATTAATATACACGATGTCTCAATACCGATGGTCGGCGAACTTGGCCTTACTCCCACACGTGGCGTCGCGGGGAGGCTTTACGTCTGTGACTCTATTGGAGGGTAAGAAACTGGACTGAAAAGAAAGTCCTACTTTAGTAGCGCAGTATATATACGCACTATGAACAAATAGTCCCATTAGTGGTGCGGTAGCCAGATTCCTACGCGGAACTAGGACTTGTTCGTACATGTGGACCGGTACGTTTGAACTGGGTCTGAGGGGTATGGCAGCCTGGCACCAAGGTCTCGACCAATAGTAGAATGGAGACTATTATGGGATGTTCAGTAGGCTAGAATGGATATTCAATGCATATTGTACAAGGAATATACAAGGGATATCAGGGAATATTAGAGAATATACAAATACAATTAAATATATATATATAAATAAATATATATATTCGGTTTAATCTGGCCCTTCACAACAGTTAGGGTTAGGTATCTAGTCGTTATGGTTAAAGTTAGGGTTAGGTATCTAGTCGTTATGGTTAAAGGGACACTTAACCGAAAAACAATGCAGAGAGTTAATGAGTTTGAATGTCTCATCCTCGTCACCAGAAGACGCTGAATGCTTGTGTTGTGTTAATTACAGCTCAAGGAAATGATGTAGATGAAAAAATTATGTAATTAACACAACACAAGGATTCAGTGTCCTCTGATGACATCACGGGAGGATATATTCAATATAATCAGATATTCATTAACTCTCAATAACTGTCTAAATCAATGTACAGTTTAGGGCCTGGGATATATGTGAGATTATGTGCAAAATTAATCAGCATTGTTTTTGGTGAAATGCTCCGTTAAGGTAAAGGGTTAGCAAATTAATGTAAGTCTATGGCATGACCCCACAAAGCATGAAAATATGTCTGTACGTGTCTATTTGTCTGTGCATCCGTCCGTCTGTGCCTGCGAGTTTGTGCGTGCGTGCTTGCAATGGCTAACTGTTTCAATCACACCAGCGGATTGTGTGGAGCGAAACGGAGGCACGGCGGACCATGTCGGGGCCGTGTGATCGAGCAACAATACCTTCAGGGTCACTGTCTCGCGGGGCGAGGAGAGGATCTGTTGGCAGGCGAATTACAGAGGTGTGAGGATTCGATTTCCTCACGTTACACACAAGACAAAGAAAAGCTAGGAGCAGAAGGGGTGTCTGTTACACCTCGTAGATTGGTGGGTTAGTGTGTCCAAGGCTCTTAGAAAACCTCTTTGGGAGCCAGTGCAGTTGCTGTCAGAAATAGGTACTGCTCTTGAAGCCTACAATAGATGCACTTGTCTTCCTATATATTTTTTACTGGCACGGTGCCATGTAAATCGCCTTGTTTATTTACCAAAAAAAACAGCATCGACGGAGAATTCCACCCTGAGTCATGCTTGTACTTATAGACATGTAAGTACTTGTACTTATAGACATGTTACTTTACTAGGGTAAAAATCGAGCTCATCAGGTCAGAGATATTGGCCCTAAACCACTGCACTCCAGCGTCAGGACAGAGCATCGGACAACGCCAGTCAAAGGCTTCCTATTCGACACACACAAGGAGGGAAAGGGCTGAGCGGCCTTTACTTCCACTTCATTGTATTTATTTATTCTTTTTTACCCGGGCCCAGTGCATGAATGGTTTCCACATGAATGTAAACGTGCCTAATGAGCTAGTTTTCATCCGTAGTCCCTGCCGAACATGCATGTCTTTTATGGTGTGGGAGGAAACTCAAGTACCCAGAGGATACCCACGCAAACACAGGGAGAACATGCAAACTCCACACAGATGTCCTACCATGCTCTTTAAATAACTCATGTACATATACCGATATGCCCTACTCTGTTTACTTGTTTTATTGCACAATGTCGTTCTATTGGATTCTATTATATATTACTATTGTATTATGCACACATCGTTGCGTGCAAGACCCCCCGCATTTCATTGTATACTTGTATGCCATGACAAATAAAACTCTTGACTTGACTTGAGAAAGGCCTCCTGCTGGGGTTCAGTCCCTGGATCGTCTTGCCAGATTTGTAGTCGAGTCACTAAATCTTGAGTCCGAGTCGAGTCTCGAGTCCCCAGTGTTCGAGTCAGAGTCCAAGTCCGAGTCACCAAAGAAGAGCCTGAGTCTGAGTCGAGTCCCCATTACCCAAGTCCAAGTCATCAAGGTTGAGTCCACTCCACTCTGGCAGTCAAAGAGCTGACGTACAAATAAAAAAAGGTCTACATTAAACATAAATGACACACCAGTCACCATTTCAAAGGGAGTTTATTTACTTTGTGACACAATAACCAAACAAATGCACTAGCCATCAATAATTTGTGCCAAATGATTAGGGCCTATTATACTTCCCCCCCCCCCCCCCCCCCCCCCCCCCCCCCCCCCCCCCCCATAACTGTATTTTTCAATGAACAAGTCTGAGTCCTCGTCTGCACCTTCCGACTCCAAATGCAGTCAATGCTCGAGTCCAAGTCTGAGTCATCAGTGCTCAAGTCCAAGTACTACAACACTGCTTCTTGCTATGAGGCAACTGTCCTAACCACTGTGCCGCCGACTCATGTACCTGGTGAAAGAGAGTACTCAGTAAATTGTAATGAATAATTACCCGTCCGTTGCAGTGAGGGAAAACCTACGCATCATTGTAACATTCAGCTCTACCAAATGAGCACCTTCCACTGCCAATGTTTCTCAGCAGAGATCACTTTGCAGCCACTTAGAGAATAAATCAGTTAAGCCTCAATCTGGTGAATGGGTTAATGTTGCTTTGTGGTGGAATTTCCCTTTGAAGCCTAAGGTGACAAAATGGCATCCAATGTAAAAAAATAAAAGTCAAGATTCTTGTACCGGATCTCCTCTCTGGTAAACAAGAATACCCTGAAGACTCTGGCAGGAGCACTCATTTAAGGGTACTACGACTATGCTTGCACCTCATGGTACCAAAGCACCTCAAAGGCGTTAAAACAAGATTACAAACATCACAAAACAAACTGGTCAGACTACTACTTGACCTTACTCCTAGAACCCACCTCACCCCTGCTCACTTTGACGAGTACAGCAACTTGGCCAAAATGGGCCTGGTCTACAAGATACACTATACGACTAAGGTACCAATGTACATGTCAAAATACTTCCCAAAGGCCAGTGAATACCACGACCACAACACCAGAGGGAGCTCAACAAATCATGTTAAACCCAGATTCGGCTTAAACAAGGGACTAAACACATTTCGCAATTATGCCACATCAATGTGGAACGCCCTATCCAAAGCTGTAAAGGAATGTGAATCCCTACCCACATTCAAAACCGCTCTTAAAGAGCACCTACGGGAGGCTGCAATTCGAAACTGGCCACCGTAAATGTCCAAACACCCCCCCTCCTAATAGACAGTCTCCTCCCCACCGTATATATATTCTCTCCCCACCGTATGTATATTTCTCTCCCACCCACCCACCCCCTCCTAATGTACAGTCTCCTCCCCACCGTATGTATATATTCTCTCCCCACCGTATGTATATTTCTCTCCCACCCACCCACCCCCTCCTAATGTACAGTCTCCTCTCCATCATATGTATACTCTCTGTTAGGATCTATGGGTAACAGTACTGTATATTTGCATATCGTATATGTCACAAATGTAACAGTACTATATACCTGTATGTCATGTATGTCCCTATGCCATAAATGTCATGATGTCATGTATGTTGTGTATGTCATAAATGTCACTATGAATTGAAAACGGGGGACCCTGATGGCAACAAGACAAATGTCTTTCTCTGGTCTGCATCCCCTTAACAATTGTGTGTATTGAGCCGTACTGTATTGTACCCATTCTGCAATCTGTTAAATAAAGTTTTCATTCATTCATTCATTCAAGGTGAACATAGATTTACAGTAAAATAGGCATGTGTTGAGTCAGCTGTCAGAGGAACCGTTTTCAATTCAACCCTCCCAGGATTTGTATATGAAGCCTTCTGGGAAATACACAGCCTTAGAATCACACCATTAACTTATCTTGGTCAAATACATGTGGATTACGTCGGATCCAGCCCGCAGACGAACCCTCTGCTGTCAAACCCTTCACAAGCATTACCTTCTATTACCATGGCCAATTACTTTCCGGAAAGCACGACCTCTCACATTATGCAAAAGCGGAGGCTGTCACTGGCTATTATGATTACACAGCTCTGCATGCTACCGAGTAAACAGAACGGTTGTGGACGCCAGACTTCGCATCGGCCTTCATCATCTTAAAAGAGTCCACTTGAGACTTGCCTGATGGTGCTCAGGGGCTGGCATGCTTTTACAGGCCAGAGGAGCTGGCTGCTTACAGGCCAGACAAAAGCAGGGTCAACCTTGTCTGGTGATGGGAAATCTCTTTCTGCCACCCTGTGTGCCCTCTCTGCCAGACAACACTGCCTCCGACAGAAGGGGCAACTGCCCTGCCGGAGCTTGACGAAGAGAGAGAGAGGGGTCTGGGAGATGGACAGAGACGTGATTCCCCTCTCAGCGGGGGGGGGGGGTGAGATGAGGCACTGTTGTGTACAAGCAGTGAGGGGCGAATGAGGCATGGATCACCACATTGACTGTCATGGAAAGACTCAAATCTCCCTGCTCTTATCTCTATGGGAGAGACAGGGAAGGAAGTTATACTGTAGCTCTGCAAGCAATACCTGCTGCTGGAATCGTTTCAGCACCCCGGCATCACCATAAATCATTATCGCCCCTCAAACCATCTTCTTCTCCTTTCTTCTTCTTGATATTCCCACTCTTTTCCAGTGGGAGGAGGTTACATAGTCATACACGTCTCTTCCTTAGGCCTCAGGTAGCTCTCTCTCTCTCATTCAAAGTTGTTCATGTATGGTTCTTGCATGACCCCCTATGCCCTCATAAGCCTTTGATACATTGCCCCCCTCCCACTCATCTCAATGTTGTGTATATGTCCATGAACAAAAATGCGGATGGTTTACCTTTGGGCATTGAAGAAATAGCTGCCTCCCTTTCTGAAAGTCTGTGAATAATAGTTATCCTTCATAGATAGATAGAGTTTGGTACAGGTTCTACATTTACATTTTACATTTAGTCATTTAGCTGACGTTTTTATCCAAAGCGACTTACAAGTTTTGTACGACAAGTCAGCAGGAAGGGTACAACTCTATCAGCTGAGTAACAATGTTCATGAAAGAGTTGAATGAAAATGTTGAGTATTTTCTTTTATTTAATCTTTTTTCAGATATTGATTGAAGAAGTGTGTCTTTAGTCGACGGCGAAAGATTGGTCGGGTTTCGGCTGTCCTAACTGTGGTGGGAAGTTCGTTCCACCATTGTGGGGCAAGTACAGAGAATAGGCGGCTTCTCTTTGATGACCCTCCCGGAGCTCAGAAAGGAGTGGGTCTGAGGCGGCCAGAAGATGCAGAGCGTAGAGGTCTTGAGGGTGTGTAGTTAGAGACCGTTGACCGGAGGTAGGCGGGAGCCGTTCCCTTTGCCGCACGATATGCCAGGTCGAGGGCCTTGAAGCGGATTTGTGCGGCAATGGGGAGCCAGTGCAGGTCTAAGAAGTGGGGTGACATGGGCTCACTTCGGTAGGTTTGAGATCAGGCGGGAGGCTGCATTCTGAATAGGGTTGGGCACCGAGAACCGGTTCCTAACTTCCGGTTCTGGAACCGTAAGTAACATGTTTGAATTTAGATTCTTAATTTCGATTCTTAAAAAAAAGAAAAAAAAATATATATATGTTTTTTTACTTTGTTAATTAATACCCTAGTTACAGTACAGTAACCAAATTAAACTGTATCAAGTCAACTGTCAATGTGAATAGTATGAAGAAAATAAAAGATGTTTAAAAAAAATATATATCTCCTGCGAAATAAGCTGTGACCTGTTTTGACCTGCACCTCAAAGAATCGGAATCGAGAATCGTTTAGAACAGGAATCGAAATGGAGAATCGGAAGCGGAACCGGAATCGTTCAAATCCAAACGATGCCCAACCCTAATTCTGAATGAGTTGAAGAGGCTTGGTGGCAGTGGTCGGAAGGCCAGCAAGCAGTGGATTGCAGTAGTCGAGGCGGGAGATGACTGTTGGGTTGGGTAGCTTCTTTTATCAGGAAGGGGCGGATCCTTCTGACGTTGCTCACGAGGAATCTGCAGGTTCTGGTTGTTGCTGCGATGTGAGCGGAGAAGTTCAGCTGGTCGTCAAGGACAACACCAAGGTTCTTGGTGGTTGGGGAGGTCAGGGGGGAGGTTTTGGTGAAGCCGTTATACAGTGTGTCCCCCCCCCAACCCCTCCTACCCAACCCCCCCCCCCCCACCCAACCTCCTCCAATGTACAGTTTTTACGTCAAATGTATATACTCTCTTTTCTGTACTCTTTTTGTATCACAAACAGTACTGTATTTGCAAATCTGGTATGTCATAAATGTATAGATGTAGCAGTACTGTCTATCTGTATGTCATGTATGTCATTATGTCCTGATGAATTGAAAATGGGGGACCCTGATGTAAACAAGACGAAAGTCTTTCTCTGGTCTGCATCCCCTTAACAATTGTGTGTATTGAGCTGTACTGTATTGTACCCATTCTGCAATCTGTTAATAAAGTTTTCAATCAATCAATCAAGCAATTCTGTTTTGCTTAGGTTCAGTTTGAGGTGGTTGAACGTCATCCAGGCGGAGATCCGCTCAGAGACGCGGATATCTGAGGGAGGAAAGGAGAGGAAGAGTTGAGTATCATCGGCATAGCAATGATACGAGAAGGCATGAGATGTGATAATGTTACCCAGAGATTTGGTGTAGAGGGAGAAGAGGAGGGGTCCAAGGACGGAGCCCTGGGGGACACCCATCCGCAGGGGCAGACAGGCCGACAGGGTCCCTCTCCATGACACTTTGTAGGAGCGGTCGCTGAGGTATGATGTCAGCCATGTCAGCGCAGAGCCATTCCGGTGAGGGACACAAGGAGGATCTGATGGTTGACTGTGTCGAAGGCTGCAGACAGGTCCAGGAGAATCAGGACAGAGGAGAGGCCTTTTGCTAAGTGAAGAGCTTCTGTGACCGCTATGAGGGCTGTCTCTGTGGAGTGACCAGTCCTGAAGCCTGACTGTAAGAGATAATCTACTACTACTACTATTACTAGTACTATTATTACTACTACTACTACTACTACTACTACTACTACTACTACTACTACTACTACTACTACTACTACTACTACTACTACTACTACTACTACTACTACTACTACTACTACTACTACTACTACTACTACTCCAAATTCCTCAAAGACTCAGCAGCCGCCATCACCCCAGTCATCACACACATAATAAACCTCTCCATAAAACAGGGACACGTCCCCAAGGACTTCAAAATTGCGAGAGTGACCCCTCTGCACAAAAAAGGCAGTAAATTAGACCCAGGCAACTACCGCCCTGTTTCTATCCTTACCTCCATCTCGAAAGTCATGGAAAAATTTTTATACGAACAGGTCGAAAAATACCTTGCGGAAAAAAATCTAATCTACGAATTCCAATCTGGCTTCAGAACATCCCACTCCACTGACACATGCCTTCTCTATTTAAACGACCACATCAAACAAGAGGTGGACGCGGGCAAATACTGCGGCATGGTCATGCTGGACCTACAAAAGGCCTTCGACACTGTCAATCACACCATTCTAATTGACAAGCTAAAAGCAATTGGTTTTGATAGTCTATCAGTGAGCTGGATGCAATCCTACCTGGAGGGGAGAGAGCAGATGGTGGAGGTAAACGGTACCCTATCCCCCCCCCCTCACAGTAAGCTGTGGTGTTCCACAAGGAAGCATACTAGGTCCGCTACTGTTCCTAATTTATGCAAATGACATGTCGTCAGCTTGTGACTGCAACTTGTTCCTGTTTGCGGACGACTCAGCCCTGCTGGTCTCTGACAAGAACAAGTTACAGGTTGAAAAAACCCTCAGCTCAGAACTAGGCAAAATCTGCATATGGCTCGCTGATAACAAACTATCATTACACATGGGCAAAACAGAGTCCATTCTCTTCGGTTCAAATAACAAACTCAGCAAGACCGACGGCTTCTCAGTTACAGTGGGTGACAATATTGTCACAAGGAAAGAAGATATTACCTACCTGGGTTCCATCCTAGAGGCAAATCTTTCCTGTGACAAAATGGCATCCAATGTAATAAAAAAAGTCAACCAACGAACTCGATTCTTGTACCGGATCTCCTCACTGGTAAACAAGAATACCCTGAAGACTCTAGCAGGAGCACTCATTCAAGGGTACTACGACTATGCTTGCACCTCATGGTACCAAAGCACCTCAAAGGCGCTAAAAACAAAATTACAAACATCTCAAAACAAACTGGTCAGACTACTGCTTGACCTTACTCCTATAACCCACCTCACCCCTGCCCACTTTGACAACCTAGGATGGCTTAGAGTAGACGACAGAGTACAGCAACTTGCAATGGGCCTGGTCTACAAGATACACTACACGACCAAGGTACCCATGTACAAAATACTTCCCAAAGGTCAGTGAATACCACGATCACAACACCAGAGGGAGCTCCACAAATCATGTTTGTTTGTTTTGTTTGTTTGTTTATTAACACAGTTAAACAGAAGTAAAAACAATACATAATAAGTTATAACGATTGTGAAGGAGAAGTTAGAAGCCTAGAGGCTTATCAAGAACGTCCCCTGTTTTATAAAATCAAACATACAAAAATACAAAAATATGCATATTATAAAATACCAGAATACATTAAAAGATTTGTGTTAATACAAACATACATACACACAGTACATACATGCATATACTGTGTACATAATAATATATAACAACCTACCCACCTGCCTACAAACCTACCCACCCACATAACCAAATGCATACCTACATGTACATGTTAAACCCAGATTCGGCTCAAACAAGGGACTAAACACGTTTCGCAATTATGCCACATCAATGTGGAACGCCTTACCCAAAGCTGTAAAGGAATGTGAATCACTACCCACTTTCAAAAACACTCTCAAAAAACACCTAAGGGAGACTGCAACTCAAAACTGGCCCCTGTAAATGTCCGAACACAACCCCCTCCAATGTACAGTAAATTACCAAGTATGGTCTTGTCAATAATCCAATGTACAGTTTTGTTTGTACAGTTTCACAGTGTCCCCCACCCACCCCTCCTACCCAACCTCCCCCCCACTCCTACCCAACCCCCCCCCCCCCCCCACCCACCCAACCACCTCCAATGTACAGTCCCCCCCCACCCCCACCTACCCAATCCAATGTACAGTTTCTACGTCAAATGTATATACTCTTTTTTCTGGACTCTTTTGTATCAGTAGCAGTAGCAGTAGATGTAGCAGTACTGACTATCTGTATGTCATGTATGTCATATATGTCCTGATGAATTGAAAATGGGGGACCCTGATGTAAACAAGACGAAAGTCTTTCTCTGGTCTGCATCCCCTTAACAATTGTGTGTATTGAGCTGTACTGTATTGTACCCATTCTGCAATCTGTTAATAAAGTTTTCAATCAATCAATCAATCAATCACAAACAGTACTGTAATTGCAAATCTGGTATGTCATAAATGTATAGATGTAGCAGTACTGTCTATCTGTATGTCATGTATGTCATATATGTTACGATGAATTGAAAATGGGGGACCCTGATGTAAACAAGACGAAAGTCTTTCTCTGGTCTGCATCCCCTTAACAATTGTATGTATTAATCAGGAAGTGTCGGGGGCAGCGTGAGCCTCCCACGCGTTACTCCTCGAACACTGAGAGATCGAGCTGCGCAGGTGAAAAGATGCGACTGCTGTTACCTCAAGTACCGGAGGGGACTTGTGCTATGTATGACTTAGTCCTCACTGCAGCCGGCTTGTGGGAGGCAAGAAACAGCGTTCGTGACAGGGGAGGGTTGAATTGGATGATACGAAATTGGGATGGGAGAAAATATAGAAAAATGGGAGAAAAAGTGGATCAAAAAAAAAAAAACAATTGTATGTATTGAGCTGTACTGTACTGTACCCATTCTGCAATCTGTTAATAAAGTTTTCAATCAATCAATCAATCACTACTACTACTACTACTACTACTACTACTACTACTACTACTACTACTACTACTACTACTACTACTACTGGTGCAGTAACACTGGCATGGTGTTTTGTGGCTGTACAATGTGATGTGATGGCCGGATTATGCCACTAGGGGGGCCTGGGGCAAGAAAGTGCTATAGGCCAGACCTAGGGGGTTCCGGGGGCATGCTCCCCCTTTGAAGATTAAAAAAATTACAATAAAATAAAATTGGGGGTTCCTGTTTGTTTCTGAACCTGGGGCCCTTAGAATGATAACATAGTTCTATGCTGTGGCCCCTTTCATTTAACATAATGCTAGCATGGACCAGAGCATGTGAGCGGATCGGCGCGGGCGAGAAATCCGCTCTTCGCTCTAGACGGCTTGTTCCGCTCCGCTAATCACTCATGTTGACCCCGCCCCCAAGTCGCTCACCGCTCACCTTCATTTATGAATCAAGCGCTCCCCGCTCCACATCGCTCCACAGCTCGCTCGGCAGATTTTTTTTTTTTGGAGCATGATGTAAATTAGCTTGATTTGACCAAACTACAACAGTCTACACCCCCTAGGCCCCGTAACAATTGTTTGTATTGAGCCGTATTGTAATTGTACCCATTCTGCAATGTTAAATAACGTAATATCCATTCAACTAGCTCTACTAAGCGATGGTAGCTAGCCTAGCCACAATGCTATGGTCGCTGCCATTCATGTTAGCATGTAAGCTAACAACAACAACAATGGTGGAATATACTTTGGTCTAGCAGGATGTGAGTGACGGTTCACCCTTCTCATTGGTTGAAAATGGCCTTCATGTTTGTACATCGCCACCTGTTGCTTTGGCATTGTACTACATGTATATTACATCAGTGTTAAACCACTGTGAGCGGCCTGGAGCGGATTGGAGCGGAGGAGAACTCTCGCTCCGGAAGTCGCGCCGACCCATTTTAAAACCCACTCCGCCGCTCACTTCAAAACCACCCGCTCCGCTCCCTGCGCCGCTCCCTGCGCCGCTCACGCGCCGCGCCGCTCACATGCTCTGGCATGGACGCATATTCCTATTGAAATGAGACGATGCATTTACTCCACACATGAACCTGGGGTTCTCAGGGCCTTTGGTGGTCCAGGGCTTTTGAGGTCCAGGGCTTTGGTGGTCCAGGGCTTTGGTGGTCCAGGGCTTTGGTGGTCCAGGGCTTTGGTGGTCCAGGGCTTTGGTGGTCCAGGCCTTTGGTGGTCCAGGGCTTTGGTGGTCCAGGGCTTTTGAGGTCCAGGGCTTTGGTGGTCCAGGGCTTTGGTGGTCCAGGGCTTTGGTGGTCCAGGCCTTTGGTGGTCCAGGGCTTTGGGGGTCCAGGGCTTTGGTGGTCCAGGGCCTTTTGAGGTCCGGGACCGCTGAAGGTCCAGGGCATTTTCCCGGTATGCATAGTCGGTAATCCAGGCATGTTTATACAGTAACGATTTACATTAACCGGACGTTCATAACATCATTACTCATCTATTAATGTATTATCCTTTCATAAGACATTCATAACATAAGTGAATGATAGTGAATGAAGATACTTGTGCCTTAATGATAAGCACTGGATCAAGATGTGGTATACTGTGACCTCACCCTCCTATGTATTTGAAGGATAATAGCGGCTGATTAGTGGTATTTGAAGGATAATGGCGGATGATTGGTGGGTATTTGAAGTGTGTGACTAAATTGTGTTGTGGAAATTGTTTGTAATTAGTTTCACCCAGCTGACAGAAACTGGAGGTGTGGCCTTTGTGCATGTAGTTAAGTGGGCACTTGTGACAGTTTTTCTGCTTAAATACCAGCTTTTTCTCTGTTGGATTCATTCTGAGGACAACAGCAGAGAGGGTAGGATCTTTTAACTGAATACTGTGTACATCATTTTGAAGTGTGTGACTAAATTGTGTTGTGGAAATTGTTTGTAATTAGTTTCACCCAGCTGACAGAAACTGGAGGTGTGGCCTTTGTGCATGTAGTTAAGTGGGCACTTGTGACAGTTTTTCTGCTTAAATACCAGCTTTTTCTCTGTTGGATTCATTCTGAGGACAACAGCAGAGAGGGTAGGATCTTTTAACTGAATACTGTGTACATCATTTTGAAGTGTGTGACTAAATTGTGTTGTGGAAATTGTTTGTAATTAGTTTCACCCAGCTGACAGAAACTGGAGGTGTGGCCTTTGTGCATGTAGTTAAGTGGGCACTTGTGACAGTTTTTCTGCTTAAATACCAGCTTTTTCTCTGTTGGATTCATTCTGAGGACAACAGCAGAGAGGGTAGGATCTTTTAACTGAATACTGTGTACATCATTTTGAAGTGTGTGACTAAATTGTGTTGTGGAAATTGTTTGTAATTAGTTTCACCCAGCTGACAGAAACTGGAGGTGTGGCCTTTTGCTGCAGGTGTCACTCATCAGTAATTAGTGATAGTGATTTAAAGACTTGCTGGCATAGCGTCAGCGAAGCATCGAGAAACGAAGAGGGACAAAGAGGAGGAGTTTTCCTGGAGTTCACCGCAGAGGGATCCACCGATCCACCCAGTGCTAAGTACACCATAATCCCATATTCCCGTCCCACTCTGCTATTTCCCTACTATCTCGCTTCCTCCCTACCCCCTTCAACCTCCTCCTACCACTCTTGACACCACAATGTGCCTCATACCTATATCCACAATCTGCTCCTCAAGAACAGAATCAACCCATCCACGCCAGTTTGCTAGCAACCCGGCTAATCTCTCCTACCCTCCTACAGCCACTAATACACCTGTCACAGTACAGGGAGGCTTATGGAATTGTCAATCAGCAGTCAAGAAAGCTGACTTCATTACTGCCTACGCCCATAGTCTAAATCTGCAGCTCCTGGCTCTAACTGAGACCTGGATAACCCCCAATAACTCGTCAACACCTGCAGCATTATCTACAAACTATAACTTCACTCACACACCTCGACCCTCCAGACGGGGTGGAGGCACTGGCCTCATGACATCTCCTTCATGGGCTACAAACCTAACGCAACTCCCAGAACTGTCACTCTCCTCCCTCGAATATCATGCAGTATCTGTCTCTAATCCTTTCAATCTCACCATTGTTACACTCTATCGCCCTCCAGGTCCCCTCGATCACTTCACAGATGAGCTGGACATGCTTCTAAGCTCCTTACCGGAAGATGGTACCCCGCTCCTTCTATTGGGCGACTTCAACCTGCCTGACTCATCTCAGTCGGTCCCAGTGGTCTCCCTCCTACAACAATTTGACCTGACTCCCACTGCCATGCCTCCCACCCACAAAGCAGGCAACTCCTTGGATCTCATATTTTCCCGTAACTCCAGCATCATTAACACCACGGTAACTCCCCTACATGTATCTGACCATTCCTTCATATCCTTCTCACTAACTCTCATGCTTAACCGAAAAGTCTTCACCCCAACTCAAACCGTCTCACTCAGACGCAACCTGCCCTCCCTATCCCCCTCCACCCTCTCCTCTGACATAATATCCGCTCTACCTTTGAGTGACACCTTCTCTGCTCTCCCCACAGAGATGGCAACCTCCACCCTCCTCTCAGCCCTTGCAACCTCCTTCGACAAGCTCTGTCCCCTCGTTGAGAAACCTGCCCGCCGTTCCCCACCCAGTCCATGGCTGACGGATGCAGTGAGAGAACAAAGACAGGTCCTGAGAGCGGCTGAGAGGAAGTATAGAAAGTCACGCCTCACTGCTGACATCGACACATATCACAACCTCTTGTTAACATTCTCCAAAACCATTACTAATGCCAAAGCTTCTTTCTTTCACCATAGGATCGAGGCCTCTGCCAAGAATCTTCGCAAACTGCATGCTACCATGTCCTCCCTCCTCACTCCCCCCCCCACCTCCTCCTCCCTCATCTTTTTCTACCGAAGACTTTGCGATCTTCTTTGAGGAAAAAGTGGAGAACATCCGCAGCTCCTTCTCCCAACCCCCACCCATTCCAAACGCTGAATCGAGAACCTCATCCTTCACTCTGCCATCTTTCTCTCCCATTACAGAAGCCGAGACCCTGACACTGGTAACGTCGAACCGTCCGACTACATGCCAGCTGGACCAGCTACCCTCCCCACTCCTCCAGACCATAGCACCGGACATCCTCCCATTCCTAACTGCAACCATCAACTCCTCACTCAACTCGGGGGTGGTCCCCACCTCCCTAAAACAAGCCAGAGTCACGCCCCTCATAAAAAAACCAACCCTGAACCCCACCGTCATAGCCAACTATCGCCCTGTCTCTCTTCTCTCCTTCCTTTCTAAAACACTTGAACGTGCTGTATCCAACCAACTTACTGCTTATCTCTTACAGAATGACCTCCTAGACCCCAATCAGTCTGGCTTCCGGACTGGCCACTCCACAGAAACGGCCCTCATTGCGGTCACAGAGGCACTTCACTTAGCAAAAGCGAAAGGCCTCTCCTCTGTCCTGATTCTCCTAGATCTATCTGCAGCCTTCGACACAGTCAACCATCAGATCCTCCTCGCGGCCCTCGCAGGAATGGGAGTGGCTGGATCTGCGCTGACATGGCTGACATCATACCTCAATGACCGCTCCTACCAAGTGTCATGGAGAGGGACTCTGTCGGCCACCCGCCCCCTCCGGACGGGTGTCCCCCAGGGCTCGGTCCTAGGACCCCTTCTCTTCTCCCTCTACACTAAATCACTGGGTAACATTATCACATCTCATGGCTTCTCATATCATTGTTATGCCGATGATACTCAACTCTTCCTCTCCTTCCCTCCCTCAGATATCCACGTCTCTGAGCGGATCTCGGCCTGTCTGTCCGACATCTCCGCCTGGATGACGACCAACCACCTCAAACTGAACCTAAGCAAAACAGAATTGCTCCACCTGCCGGCCAAATCCTCCCCCCTGACCGACCTCTCCATCACAGTCGAGAATGCAGCTGTGACCGCGTCTCCGACCGCCAAGAACCTTGGTGTTGTCCTCGACGACCAGTTGAACTTCTCTGCTCACATCGCAGCGACAACCAGAACCTGCAGATTCCTCCTGAGCAACGTCAGAAGGATACGCCCCTTCCTGACAAAAGAAGCCACCCAACTCCTCGTCCAATCAACAGTCATCTCCCGCCTCGACTACTGCAACGCACTGCTAGCTGGCCTCCCGGCCACTGCCACCAAGCCTCTTCAACTCATTCAAAATGCAGCGGCCCGCCTGATCTCAAACCTACCGAAGTCAGCCCATGTCACCCCACTTCTTAGGGACCTGCACTGGCTCCCCATTGCTGCACGTATCCGCTTCAAGGCCCTCGACCTAGCATACCGTGCGGCAAAGGGAACCGCTCCCGCCTACCTCCGGTCAATGGTCTCTAACTACACACCCTCAAGACCCCTACGCTCTGCGTCTTCTGGCCGCCTCAGATCTACTCCTATCCAAGCTCCCGGAGGGTCATCAAAGAGAAGCCGCCTTTTCTCAGTCCTTGCCCCACAATGGTGGAATGAACTACCCATCCCAGTTAGGACAGCCGAATCCCGTCCAATCTTTCGCCGTCGACTAAAGACTCACTTCTTCAACCATTATCTGAAATGATAAAAAAAAAAAAAAAAAAATCTAACCCCGACTAACCTTAATGTCATGCACTTGTCCTAATAAACTAACCTACACTGTAACACGCAACACTTTGATGAACATTGTTACTCAGCTGATAGAGTTATACCCTTCTTGCTGTCTTGTCGCACAGAACTTGTAAGTCGCTTTGGATAAAAGCGTCAGCTAAATGACTAAATGTAAATGTAAATGTATTTGAAGGACAATGGCGGATGATTGGTGTATATAGACTAAGTGGCCAGAGAGAAGTGGGTATAATCTGTATGCCTGTGTTATGACACTGTTATGTCACAAGCATAATATATTAATAGATGAATAATGAATTCTTTGTGAGCACCGAGGTAATGTCAACTTTTAACGTTTAAACTATAACGTGTTTCTCAGTGACATCGTTGTGAAAACAAATGTTTCTGTTTCATTGTATTGTAAAGTTAGTACTGTTCATTATTCTTCATGTAAACACAAGGAAATATGTGACTGAGCTACCTGTGAGAAAGAGAAATAAAATGAAAGAGGGGTTTGAAGCAGACGCCAAATGAGTCACATATGGAATAGAATGTACAGCCTAGTCTAGATGGAAACATAGGTCCACCTGCATAAGGTGGATTTTTTTTCATCACCTGTTTTTTCTTAATCCTTGAAGTGTCTATTTTTAGATTCTGCCAGGTAACAGGTTGGAATAATGTCCCATGGGGTTTATTTCTAACCCTTTATTACACCTATCCTGAACCAAAACCTGAAAAATAAGAAAAAGAAAACAGCATAACTTTTGAAGTTAACAACATATAGAGACAAATTAAAACATTTCCCCAAACAAGTTTGACCCAAGGAATTCAGTACAATTGTTATTTTTAAGATTCAAACACATTTTGATCCAATTTCAGGACAGAAAAAGCAAAAAATGCTGAAGCGCTCTATTTTCCCTTTTTACTAAAATGTAGTGCATTGGACGAGATTGATTTAGGTTAATATTGGAAATAATATTGTAATAAAGATTGTCTCCATGCTGTTATGCCCTAAATATTATAGTTTTGCATAAACAATTCTATAGAGACAAATTAACACATTTTCCCATGCGATTTTGATCAGTGATTTATTTATTGTTAAGGTTCAAACTATATGTTTTCATATGCACTGGATATGATGGACTGGATATCTTCTTTGTTGACACAACATTCAAGTCTTTTTTTTTTAGGGCTGGGACCTAATCGCATTAATTTCGATTAATTAACTACAGAAAGAATTAAAAGTTAAAGAAATTGATGCATTTAATCGCATGATGATTTTTCTTTATTGTGTAAGAATGTTACCTTTCAAAGGAGACCAGACTCATGCATGTGCTATAAGTATAAAGTATAATAAATCGCAAATGACCTTTTTTCTTAGTCTGGTTTGTTCATTAAAAAAAATAAAAATAAGAGAAATGTAGCTCAATCAAGAGTTTCCCCCAATGGTCAACTGTTCTGGAATGCACTTGAAAGTACTGCGTTTAACTTTTCCCTCGAAACAGCTTGAGTTTACAAAAGGTCCTTTGCGCTATATATATATATATTATTCCTAAAATTGCTGCACTTTGTTAAAAATTGCATTGATCTGTTGGTCTGTGTAGTATAGCTATATAGGATTTTGCTGCTTAAACGTATGTATAATGTATATTCATTGATTCACTCGTATACCAAAATTAATTTGAATTGAAAAATCTTGCTTTTCGCATCAAATATTGATATGCGATTAAAATGTGATTAATTTTGATTCATTAACTATAAAGTCTCGAATTAATTTGATTACCATTTTTAATCGAGTCCCACCACTAATTTCTTTCTATTTGTATTTTGTGCCCTAAAACAATTGTCAAAGTCTATCTCTTCGATCTCCATCTCTTCCTCCGCCTCATCACACTCGTACTCTCCATCCTCCTCATCCATGTTATATTTTTGCATAATCTGCCTCCTTATGAATGAATGAATGAATGAATTTTTATTCACACACACACGCGATACATTTTACATGCAAGTATCCTCATGTGATAACATGTCGCAAATTGTGTGCATGGGCCAGGTCTCCCAAGAAGCTATTTAAAGCTTTTGGAGGGAGCCTGAACACAGATACAAACAGAATATGAACAAACAAAACAATAACAAATAAACAAAAACAAACAAACAAAAACAAAACAAAAAAATACAACGTGGGTAGGTTTACACACCTACCTACTAACTGACATATAACAGAGATACATAATACAGACAATTTTATTCCTAAATTATAATTTTAATTAGAGATATGATTTTAGCAGTTCCTCTTTCAGTGATTTTTTAAAGGTTTTAAAGGTATTAGTCATTTTTAGATTTTCATCAAGCTTGTTCCAGATCTGTGGACCCCTGCATGCTATGCTTAGGCTAGCACAATTTAGCCTTCTCCTCTTGCCAGATATAAGATGCTTGTTTCTTGTGTTGTGGATGTGCAGTGGTTGGCAGACTGGGACAAGCTCAGACAGTCTGTGATTCATGTTGTTGACAACTTGATACATAATTGATGCGTTTTGATGAATGTTAAATTCAGCGAGCCTCAGGAGACCAAAGCGATGGAAAAGAGGCTTTGAGGGCGCTTGATACCCGGACCATGACAGCACTCGTAGTACCCTCTTTTGTAGGCTTTCTAGTTTTTTGAGATGGCTGGGGTATGTGTTGCACCATATGACGTTACAGTAATTAATGAGGGGTTCAAACAGGGTTTTGTATAAAGTGAGAAGGGCAGGCAAGGGAAGAAAATGACGTATTTTGCAGAATAAGCCAACATATTTGGACAGTTTTGTTTGTAGGTATTTTATGTGGCATTTGAAGTTGAGTGACTCATCGATGATGACCCCCAGGAATTTTGTGGACGCCACTCTTGACAGCTCCTTTCCATTTATTTTTATGCACATGTGATGTGTGTGCATCCGATTTGAGTGGAAGACAATAAAGTTTGTTTTGCTGAGATTTAGTGATAACTTGTTGCATTTGAACCAGGTGTCCACTTTTTGTAGTTCTGTATTGAGTAGATCTTGTAGCTTGAGTGGATCTTTATGTGACAGAAACAAATTAGTGTCATCAGCGAATATAACTTTGTGCAGAAGTACAGATGAGTTGACAAAGTCATTTATATAGAGAATAAATAGTAAAGGCCCTAGAATTGACCCCTGGGGGACCCATTATTTGATGTCCATTTTTATTGATTTGTGATTTTTTATATCGACGTACTGTTGCCTACCATGTAAATAGCTACTGAACCAGTTGAGAGCCAGACCCCTTATGCCATAATGGTGTAGTTTCCCAAGTAGAATGGTGAAGTCAATGGTGTCAAAAGCCTTTGATAGATCCAGGAAAACGCCCACCCCACAATCACCCTGATCAATGGCATCATGTATTTTTTCTATTAGGTCTAATATTGCCATGTTTGTAGTTCTTTTTTTCCTGAAGCCGTATTGTGAATTGGTGAGTATATCTAGCTTGGTGGTGTATTCGCTTAATCTATTGTACACAACTCTCTCATAGACTTTGGATAGAGCTGGTAATACGGATATTGGACGGTAATTATTAATACTATTTTTGTCACCTGATTTATATATGGGTATTATTCTCCCAATTTTGATGTTTTTTTGGCACCACACCATGTAGTAAGGACAAATTAATACAGTGAGCGAGTGGTCTGACTATAATATTGGCTATGGCTATTAGGATTTTGCTGCATATTCCATCAGCACCGGCTGTGCGAGTGTCCTTCATCTTCATGATAATGTTGAATAGTTCATCATGGTCAGTTGGTTTCATGGTTTATCAGGAGCTTCTTGCTCTTCTGACTCCACTTTCTGGGCCAGTACCTCAACAAGAGAAGGACGGAGGATGGGTCCAACCGTCCAGACAGGCTCTAACACCTCCTCATCCATTGTTTTTCCCAGTCCATACTTTGATCATAGGCTTTGGGCCTCTTGAATATAGGCTGTTCTTTTGTAGCAGGCGAAGTTGTCTGAAGTTGGCTCGCTGTACATGTGGGATGAGACAGACCTTGTGGGAAGGCAGGCGGTCTACTTTGGAGTTTGCATCCAGGACTTAATCAGCACCCATCATTTTCTGCAGCATCTTGGCTCACACAGCATTAACTGACTTCATCCGACCATGGCCATCCATAATGCATGTGAAGGACTCCATCTCCTGGTGGAGCTCATCTGTTACCAGCGACAATGCGCCAAGCTGATATATGATATATATATATACGTTTTTGGATAGTTTTCCCCTTCCCGATTTTAATATCCTATTCAATGTCAGGGACCTGTATCTTGCCGTTAAAAGGCATACTGGGACTCCGAAGGTGCAGTACCGGCCAGATCCTGCTAGTAGGCAGTATTGAGAGTGCAGTAAACCCTGTTCCAGACCGGGTGCTACGTTTAAACCGCTCCGGACGGACTTTTCTAGTAATGGGAAACCGAGGGCTTCACCCGATCGCATTGAATCATTTTCGGGACCCCCGATCCATATGTTGTGGTGGGTTATGTCGTGGACCAGATGGACATAGGATGGACCAGATGGCGATCAAATAATTGGAATATTATTTTTGGAATACCACCGACTACAGGTAAGGACAATCTGACGTAAATTTCAGCTTCATCGTGCAAGGTTATCATACCCACCCCCCTGATCGGCGTGTGTTGTGGTAATAACGAATGACGTTACTGGCAATCAAATAATCAGAAATGACCCCCCCCCCCCTTTCATGCATTCATGATGAAACATAATACCTATGATATAGATTTGATTTGAAAATAGTAGCATGTCCAGGGACGAAAAGCCAATGGTTTTAGTAGAATTCATGTTGCGCCCTGTAGCCGGCCTCCCAGGAATTAGCCTGGATCATTCCGAAATTATAGTCATATTCACCACGGGATAACGCGTGAACGTATTCATGAAAACATTTATTCTTTTTTGCATCTTGAATGGAAGATAGTTACTGTCAAACCATCCATGGTATTGTATCCATAGCTATAATATAAAATATAGATTTAGCTCTACAAACAACGTGACGCACAGTGAAACTATGTAATGGAAAGCTGGCCCAGCTATAGCTAGATGGGGAAATCAAATGGCCGCAAATGTGTTAATAAGGAGGCAGATTATGCAAAACGTAACGTGGATGAGGAGGATGGAGAGTACGAGTGTGATGAGGAGGAGGAAGAGATGGAGATTGGAGAAATAGACTTTGACGATCTCTTTGGCGATGATGATCATGATGATGATTAGTAGTTTACGTTTGAATGTTGTGCCAACAGAGAATGTAATAGTACTTTGTTTGAACCTTAACAAAACATATTTCACTGGATTTCAAATTGTATAGGAAAATGTGTAAATTTGTATTATGTAGGACAAATTAGTCTTTTCACATTTGTCTTCCACTTTTGGCCATGTTTACACAAAATCTACAATATTTAGGGAATAACAGCATGGAGACAATTACAATATTATTTCCAATATTAACATAAATCGATCTCGTCCAATGCAGTACATTTTAGTAAAAAGGGAAAATAGAGATGTGATACTGTATACGTTTATTTCAGCGGTTTTTGCTTTTTCTGTCCTGAAATTGAATCAAGTAGTGTTTGAATCTTAAAAATAACAATTGTACTGAATTCCTTGGGTCAAACTTGTTTGGGGACATTTTTTAATTTGTCTCCATATGTTGTTAACTTTAAAAGTTATGCTGTTTTCTTTTTCTTATTTTTCAGGCTTTGGTTCAGGATAGGTGTAATAAAGGGTTAAAAATAAACCCCATGGGACATTATTTCAACCTGTTACCTGGCAGAATCTTAAAATAGACACTTCAAGGATTAAGAAAAAACAGGTGGTGAAAAAAAATCCACCCTATGCAGGTGGACCTATGTTTCCATCTAGACCAGACCTGGGCATTGTATTTCTTTTTTCTTTTCATGTCAACGTTCACACGCACAATATACGCTTACCTAGGATTTGACTTGATTCAACAACAAAGCAGTCGGGGCAAGCCGAAAACGGTCGAAAGTGTGGTTATTTGAAGTTTGGATTTTTTTTCTCGCAACTGAGGTAGGTAGATTACATTTTTAGAGACTTATGTACAGAAAAAAGGTACCGTTGGGTACCGGTATCGATTCACAGGTACCGGTACCGTATCAGTTCAAATGTGAACGGTACCCATCCCTACTGAACACACAACTGCAGGGCAAGGGCATTTTTGCTCATGAAATGCATAGCCATGTGAAAGCCTTCATGACAAAGTTGCAATTAATTTCAAGGCAACTAGGCAGCAACAATCTCAAACACATGAAAACCCTGAAAGAAGTCAAACCATCAGCTGATCACCGGCACAGGTACAGTACTCATCCATGTTGGGAGCACTGCATGATGAATTTTCAAGGCGTTTTCAAGATTTCAAAAAGGTTGAGGATGAAATGCAGCTTGTTTCCTCTCCCTTTACCTGCAGTGTTGATAGTTGTTCAGCTTGAACTAATTGACCTGCAGTCTGATTCACTACTGAAAGAGCACTTTAAGTCAGCATCACTGCTAGAGTTCTACTCTGCTCTCAAGGAGGAGAACTTTCCAAACATGAGGAGACATGCTCAGAAGATGTTGGTTCTCTTTGGATCCACCTACATGTGAACAGACATTCTCAGTCATGATGTTTACCAAGTCCAGGTACAGATCCTCTCTCACTGATGAACATCTGGCAGCTGTGCTTCGCATCTCCACCTCAGACATGCAACCTGACTTTGATGGACTTGTTAAAGCTCAACAGAGACTGGATTTCTCACACTGAATGAAAAAAAAAGAACTGAAGAACACTAAAATGTGGAAATATAACAAGTGAAATGGGACACTTGATATTTTTTTTCTTTTTTTTGCACAGTTCTGAAAACATTAAATGCTTAATATAGGCATGTAAAGTAAAAAAGGCTACAAAACTGGGACACTTTTCTTTACACAGTTCAGTGACATGTCTTGTTTATTTTTGCTATAAGATGATGTGATGTCTTTAGAAAGCTAAGAAAATCCTTGTTTCAATAGTATATGAAACTCAAAATGCCCTTTGTTATTAATGTTTCACATTTTGTTTATCATTTTGGAAATAAATTCTATTTGAATAAATGATATTTTTGAAAGCTAACCTCACCTTTTAATTGCCAAATAATAACATACACTCTTACCAGGGGTCAAAACAATGCCATTTACTGCTTTTTATATAGAAATAAAATGTATATTATGCATACCGTAATTCCTCTAATAGTAACCGGGTCTCAAATACAAGCCGGGTCTCTATTAATGGCCGGTGCGCTCTTGAGCTAAGCAATTATAAGCCGGCCTCCTAATACAAGCCGGGTTACTAATATACTGAGCTGCATACTGAGCTAGTTACTTGATTTCACTTTGAAAATGTTGAAATGACCAGTGACCACCTGTAATTGCACTGTTTACTATTTCATACAGTACTTGGTTTCAATAAATGAACCCAGTACATTTTACTGGGTTCAAACTGACACAAAATGTTGATTTATTCATTATGATCCGTTTGAAAATTTGAAATATAGGCCTCCCTCTTATACAGGCCTCCTCCTAATACAAGCCTGGTACCCGCTACAGTTGAAACAAATACAAGCCGGGGTTACTATTAGAGGAATTACGGTAATTGAGTTTGGAATTTTGGCCCTCCAACATATTTTCAGTTGCTCATTCGGCCCCCTGGGAAAAATAATTGCCCACCCCTGATCTAGACTAACAGTTGAAAGACCCCGAGCTAATGGAGAGGCAGAGAACACACAGATGTAGGGATGGTGTGAGCAGTTATTCCAGACTTCAAGGGGAGGGGGGGTTTGCGGGTTCAAAAGATCCAATGCCCTTAGTGTTTTCATAACTCGACGACCGCACGTCAAGTGGTGAAACTAATAGAAGAGTGGCTTTCAAAGGATTTCAAAAGAGTGACGGCGCATCCCTTTTGCTCTAAAGAAACAGTTAAAGTGCAGTTGCTGAATAGAGTGGTGGGCCTTTTCGTTGGAAAATGGAAAATGAGGATTTAAATTTGCGGGACCCCATGGAGAATATAGGGGAGATAAGAGACAGACATTTTCTACAGTCTGAACAGAAGCACAGGAGAGATAGAGAGCATCGTAAGGGGAGAGGAGAGATTGAATGGGAAGAGAAATAGCTTGGCGATGGAAGTCAACAAAGCAGTATTATTACAGGTTAGAGGCACTGTGATGTTCCGTTTGACGGCTGAGAATGTTAATTTTAGCTTGCGTGGGTGGGCGCTGCTTGTCTCTCTGACTCTGTGTGTATTAGCAAGATTCTGTTTAGTCCCTGCTGTGATCGCTGTTGTCAGGCTGTATGGCAGAGACAAGGGTCTTTGCATCATTAACTGTCAGTGAAACCATGTTGAACTTGTTGAACTTCTATGTACATGTTGAACTTCTATGTACGGGTAATTCATGTAATTGGTGGATTCAAATAAGGAATTATTATAAATGATCAAAATACATCAATCAGTTGATTGCAAAACTTGACAATACATTTTAATCTAATCTAATCTTCAATTTTCAAATGTTCAGCCTCTCGCTTACGTTTTGCACACAGCCCTCGCCTTATAAGGAGCTGTTGGGGCGTGTCTGTATGCAAATGTAGGTGTACGAGAACGCGCTTCCAGTTTAAGAATGAGTGACGTAATTAATTCAAGGAGTTCGGAGGAAACTTATGAGGAAACTTACGAGAATGTTGCTGCATGAGGTCCAATGTGTGTGTTCTGGGGGGGTTCTGTGTGTAGACGTGTGCATGTGTATGCATTTGTGTGTACTATATATAATTGCATAGACCCATTCTGTATGTCACCACTATTATGTGTTGATGATGAAAGATTTATTAAGCAAAAGCTATGTGATGTGATTATCAGTGTATCTGTTGTATGTATCAGACGTCTCTCCTCTGGCTGCAGGTGTCTCTTCACGTGTCAGACGTCTCTCCTCTGGCTGCAGGTGTCTCTTCACGTGTCAGACGTCTCTCCTCTGGCTGCAGGTGTCTCTTCATGTGTCAGACGTCTCTCCTCTGGCTGCAGGTGTCTCTTCATGTGTCAGACGTCTCTCCTCTGGCTGCAGGTGTCTCTTCACGTGTCAGACGTCTCTCCTCTGGCTGCAGGTGTCTCTTCACGTGTCAGACGTCTCTCCTCTGGCTGCAGGTGTCTCTTCATGTGTCAGACGTCTCTCCTCTGGCTGCAGGTGTCTCTTCACGTGTCAGATGTCTCTCCTCTGGCTGCAGGTGTCTCTTCACGTGTCAGATGTCTCTCCTCTGGCTGCAGGTGTCTCTTCATGTATCAGACGTCTCTCCTCTGGCTGCAGATGTCTCTTCATGTGTCAGATGTCTCTCCTCTGGCTGCAGGTGTCTCTTCATGTGTCAGACGTCTCTCCTCTGGCTGCAGGTGTCTCTTCACGTGTCAGACGTCTCTCCTCTGGCTGCAGGTGTCTCTGCACGTGTCAGATGTCTCTCCTCTGGCTGCAGGTGTCTCTTCACGTGTCAGACGTCTCTCCTCTGGCTGCAGGTGTCTCTTCACGTGTCAGACGTCTCTCCTCTGGCTGCAGGTGTCTCTTCACGTGTCAGATGTCTCTCCTCTGGCTGCAGGTGTCTCTTCACGTGTCAGACGTCTCTCCTCTGGCTGCAGGTGTCTCTTCATGTGTCAGACGTCTCTCCTCTGGCTGCAGGTGTCTCTTCATGTGTCAGATGTCTCTCCTCTGGCTGCAGGTGTCTCTTCACGTGTCAGACGTCTCTCCTCTGGCTGCAGGTGTCTCTTCACGTGTCATCCTCTCCTCCTCTGGCTGCAGCGGTATGTGTATTGATAAGCCATGCCCTGACAGCCTTTCCCCTCTGCTAAACTTTGCCTGAGTCTCCTGACTCTCCCTTCCCTCCTGAGGCTCCTGTATCGTGAATGTGCTCATGCCGTCCTTATCTCAAAGTGACCTCGTTTATTTGTCGTTTTCTTTCTCATCGGATAATGTATACTGTTGTGAAGGATCAGATTAAACCGAATATATATATTTATTTATGGATATATATTTAATAGTATTTGTATATCGTTTGATATCCCTTGTATATTCCTTGTACATATACACTGAATATCCCTTTGGTCTACTAACAGCCCATAATAGTTTCATTCTCTCATTGGACAAGAACTTGGCGCCAGCAGCCAAGCCCCTTGGTTCAAGTTCAATCGTGCCGACGAACATGTCGTTACTAGCACCGGTTCCGCGTAGGAATACGTCTGCCGAAATACGAATGGTACTATTTGTTCACAGCGCATATATATATGGCGCAAGTAAAGTAGAACTTCCCTTAGCCCTTAGTTCTTTACCCTCCAACCTAGTGGCAAGACGTTAAGCCTCACCCACGATACACGTGTGGTGCAGTATGGTCAACTTGGCCTCAGAATGGCATTGAGACATCGTGTGGATTAATAGTTGAATTGTCATAGTTTGGCACTATACCGTCGAGTGGGACGTATTTCTATTAAGTTAATAATAGTCTATTATGTATGGTGCATCGTTCGGTTAGAGTTATAAAGTGAGCAGTACCCCCATCGTTTTCCTCGCGTTATCTAGAGGCTTAACCAGGCTGGGCAGACCACGTGTGGTGCTTTCATCCGAGGAGTTCTGGGCAAGGACGAGTGGACCTGCACATTGGATTACCTTACCCGGACGACGGCGAGCCCTACACGGCTTGGATTATCTACTTGCTTTGGGTGCTTTGATTATGCCATGGATAACAGCCAACACTGGTAAGTGTTGGAACTACCCCCGAGAGGAGTCCAGGTGAGACGGCGCTCTAACCCGAGTGAGGTCGCCTCACGTCTCTTCGTTGTGGACCGGCAGCTACCGTCTACAAGAGGGCCCAACTGTATTCATCTGTGGACCAAGGTTCTGTGGGCACCGTGTTCAGCACTCTGAATTCTCCCAAGAAATCGTTGGCCAGATGGGATATCGCCAGCGGCTCTCCTAACCCCCCCCCCCCCTACTGACTTACAACCAGCGGGACCCCCTTTAGTGTATCCAGCTATAATCATTAAGTACCATCGCTATAGTTCCCTAAAGAACCAGGTTGTATACTTGCTTCCTGCGTAACCAGAGATTGGACATTCAATGTTGATTTGCCTACGAATACTCATTTGCCTTACAAGTGCATTCAAATCATAAATGTCATTACGTGAACGTTGTATATACCCTTTGCTATATATTAAAGATTCGACGGATACATTTGTGTGGACTTGGTTTCATCAGGTGGGAAAGTGTTCATCATATCTATATCATGTACTGTGTGGCCAGTAGTTAAAGTACATAAAGCGGTAGTGGTTTAATGATACCATACTTATCAATACAGTCAGGGAATTGTACCCCTCAGTTACATATACTATATACACTATAAACAGCCCCATAGACCATGGCGACCCAAAGTAGGTCCCGCTGACCAAATTCAAGCCCCCCATGGCGTTATCTTGTCAGTTCCAGATAGTGAGGAGATTTGGTCTACTTTAGTCCATTTACTTTATTTCAGTCATTATCTCTGCAAGCCGCTTGCAGAGCATTATACTTTTGGTTTTGTGTGTGTGTGTGTGTGTGTGTGTGTGTGTGTGTGTGTGTGTGTGTGTGTGTGTGTGTGTGTGTGTGTGTATGCTCACTATATCTTGCATACTACAAGGCCAATCAGCTTGATATCGGGTGCGCTCGCTCACAGCCGGCCAAGGTTGAGCGTGAAAAACATTAAAGCGTTTCCTGTTGGAATACTGACCATGTGAAGCCGTTTTGGCTGTACAGGCTTTATTTTCTTTATTCTTCAAAACACAATATCACAATATTAACAACTTGTTTAATGGGTGAGGGTGTGGGTGCTACACCAGCTCCCTCCATCAGTCCCTCTACCCCAGCTCCCTCTGTCACTCACTCTCTACCCCAGCTCCCTCTGTCACTCACTCTCTACCCCAGCTCCCTCCGTCAGTCACTCTCTACCCCAGCTCCCTCCGTCAGTCCCTCTCTACCCCAGCTCCCTCCGTCAGTCACTCTCTACCCCAGCTCCCTGCGTCAGTCCCTCTCTACCCCAGCTCCCTCCGTCAGTCACTCTCTACCCCAGCTCCCCCCGTCAGTCTCTCTACCCCAGCTCCCTGCGTCAGTCCCTCTCTACCCCAGCTCCCTCCGTCAGTCACTCTCTACCCCAGCTCCCTCCGTCAGTCCCTCTCTACCCCAGCTCCCCCCGTCAGTCTCTCTACCCCAGCTCCCTCCGTCAGTCACTCTCTACCCCAGCTCCCCCCGTCAGTCACTCTCTACCCCAGCTCCCCCCGTCAGTCTCTCTACCCCAGCTCCCCCCGTCAGTCACTCTCTACCCCAGCTCCCCCCGTCAGTCACTCTCTACCCCAGCTCCCCCCGTCAGTCTCTCTACCCCAGCTCCCCCCGTCACTCACTCTCTACCCCAGCTCCCCCCGTCAGTCTCTCTACCCCAGCTCCCCCCGTCACTCACTCTCTACCTCAGCTCCCCCCGTCACTCTCTCTACCTCAGCTCCCTCCGTCAGTCTCTCTACCCCAGCTCCCCCCGTCACTCACTCTCTACCTCAGCTCCCCCCGTCACTCTCTCTACCTCAGCTCCCCCCGTCACTCTCTCTACCTCAGCTCCCCCCGTCACTCTCTCTACCTCAGCTCCCCCCGTCAGTCACTCTCTACCCCAGCTCCCTCCGTCAGTCTCTCTACCCCAGCTCCCCCCGTCACTCACTCTCTACCTCAGCTCCCCCCGTCACTCTCTCTACCTCAGCTCCCTCCGTCAGTCACTCTCTACCCCAGCTCCCTGCGTCAGTCCCTCTCTACCCCAGCTCCTTCCGTCAGTCCCTCTACCCCAGCTCCCCCCGTCACTCTCTCTACCCCAGCTCCACCCGTCACTCACTCTCTACCTCAGCTCCCCCCGTCACTCTCTCTACCTCAGCTCCCTCCGTCAGTCACTCTCTACCCCAGCTCCCTCCGTCAGTCACTCTCTACCCCAGCTCCCTCCGTCAGTCACTCTCTACCCCAGCTCCCTCCGTCAGTCCCTCTACCCCAGCTCCCTCCGTCAGTCCCTCTACCCCAGCTCCCCCCGTCACTCTCTCTACCTCAGCTCCCCCTGTCACTCTCTACCCCAGCTCCCTCCGTCAGTCCCTCTACCCCAGCTCCCCCCGTCAGTCTCTCTACCCCAGCTCCCCCCGTCAGTCTCTCTACCCCAGCTCCCCCCGTCACTCACTCTACCCCAGCTCCCCCGTCAATCCCTCTACCCCAGCTCCCTCCATCAGTCACTCTCTACCCCAGCTCCCCTGTCACTCACTCTACCCCAGCTCCCCTGTCAGTCCCTCTACCCCAGCTCCCTCCGTCAGTGACTTGCACCTCCTTGGTGGTGCAGACTTTAAATAAAAATGGTCAATGGACCTCAACCTTGTAAGAAGTTCGTTTAGAGCAAACTTGCGATAGATCTCCTCTGGATACCTGAACATGTGAAAAGGTGCTAGTGTAACGGAGGTACTGTGTGTTAGTGTTGTCACGATACTGGAATTTCGACTTCGATACGATACCTTGAAAAGTATCGATACTTTCGATACTTTCAATACCAAAAAAAATAATAATTATAATAATTTTTTTTTTATTATAATTTTTTTTTTTTTTTTTAACAAATTTTGCTTTTGTTGCTGGTTGATTCTCCTCAGCTTCTCTCTGGTACTATACGAGAAGATAAATACACTTTTAAAACCCTTTGTTTATCTTTAGATCAGAGAGAGAGAGAGAGAAAGAGAGAGTGGTCTGCGACAGTAAACAGTAAAGTGCAATAGTAACAATGCATAGGGCCCAGTAGTTCAAAACTTTGAATCCATATCTGATCGGATCAGATTGGGAATTTTTGGTAGTTCAAAACCAAAAAACAGGATTAGGATCACTTTGATCCCAAAAGACGGTAGCACTTTATAATAACACCCTGTTATAATACATTTATAAGGTATTTGTAGATAATGAACTAATCATGAACAAACCATTTATATACATTCATAAATGATTATTAAATCATTTATAACTATATTTGTATACCATTTACAAAGTATTTATAACGCATTAGTGGATAATGAACTAATCATGAACAAACCATTTATATACATTCATAAATGATTATTAAATCATTTATAACTATATTTGTATAACATGTACAGATTAGTTCTACATTATTTATAACTCATTATCAACATTGTTTGTACTTGATTTGTTCATCATTAAATAATGTTGTTTAATGTGTAGTAACACATTTGTAGATGCTTTGAAAAATTTATATGAAAAAACGACTATACTGTATCTCCATTTATTTTTCATGTTCAACAAATGATTTGTTAAGACATTCATAAAACATCTATAAATCATTTGCAGATGCTATCGTGGGGGCCAATCTAAAGTGAAGCCTATTCATCATTAACAAGTGTCTAATACAGTTAATTATTTGTTTACTTTTTCATCACATGTTACAAATGTTGTAGGCAGCTTTCGGATACACCCTTCTTTGTGACATCAAACAGTGACAGAATTAGGACTAAAGATAAATGCAATTTTATTAACATATAAAATACATGTGCATGACATATAGTGTAACATGGGGGGCACTAGCACCCAGGAGTACCCTGGCCAGGTATTGAAGAGTATCTAGAGAGGAAGTATCACGCGAGCGAGACTTGACGTCACGTGTGTTGCCGTCTGTTTGCAGAACCAAGTTATCCGTGCTGCTCCTGCCCCACGCTTTTAATAAGGTATGAGCAGGTTAAACACCTTTTTTTGTTGGTAAATCTATTCCATCATTTCCGACCTACAAACAACTCTTATATGTTGTGTAGACGTACTTGATGTGGTGGGCGCTAACGTTACATTTGTTCCTAATGTGTGCTCAGTGCTCAGTGATGATGTGATGACGACACGACACACAAGAGTAATAATTATTTGTATTTTCAGGCTGTATCGGCGCCTATACAGTCTGAAAATACAAATAATTATTTGTGTCGTGTCATCATCACTGAGCACTGAGCACACATTAGGAACAAATGTAACGTTAGCGCCCACCACATCAAGTACGTCTACACAACATATAAGAGTTGTTTGTAGGTCGGAAATGATGGAATAGATTTACCAACAAAAAAGGTGTTTAACCTGCTCATACCTTATTAAAAGCGTGGGGCAGGAGCAGCACGGATAACTTGGTTCTGCAAACAGACGGCAACACACGTGACGTCATGTCTCGCTCGCGTGAGACTTCCTCTCTAGATACTCTTCAATACCTGGCCAAGGTACTCCTGGGTGTTACACTATATGTCATGCACATGTATTTTATATGTTAATAAAATTGCATTTATCTTTAGTCCTAATTCTGTCACTGTTTGATGTCACAAAGAAGGGTGTATCCGAAAGCTGCCTACAACATTTGTAACATGTGATGAAAAAGTAAACAAATAATTAACTGTATTAGACACTTGTTAATGATGAATAGGCTTCACTTTAGATTGGCCCCCACGATAGCATCTGCAAATGATTTATAGATGTTTTATGAATGTCTTAACAAATCATTTGTTGAACATGAAAAATAAATGGAGATAGAGTATAGTAGTTTTTTCATATCCATTTTTCAAAGCATCTACAAATGTGTTACTACACATTAAACAACATTATTTAATGATGAACAAATCAAGTACAAACAATGTTGATAATGAGTTATAAATAATGTAGAACTAATCTGTAAATGTTATACAAATATAGTTATAAATTATTTAATAATAATTTATGAATGTATATAAATGGTTTGTTCATGATTAGTTCATTATCCACTAATGCGTTATAAATAATTTGTAAATGGTATACGAATATAGTTATAAACGATTTAATAAACATTTATGAATGTATATAAATGGTTTGTTCATGATTAGTTCATTATCTACAAATACCCTATAAATGTATTATAACAGGGTGTTATTATAAAGTGCTACCCAAAAAACTGGACCACAACACCAGAGGGAGCTCCGCAAATCATGTTAAACCCAGATTTGGCTCAAACAAGGGACTAAACACGTTTCGCAATTATGCCACAACAATGTGGAACGCCCTACCCACAGCTGTAAAGGAATGTGAATCACTACCCACCTTCAAAACCTCTCTAAAAGAGCACCTACGGGAGACTGCAATTCGAAACTGGCCCCTGTAAATGTCCAAACCCAACCCCCTCCAATGTACAGTCCCCCCCCCACCCCGCATACCCAACCCCCCCCACCCCCCACCCCGCCTACCCAACCCCCCCCCCCAGCCCCAATGTACAGTCCCCCCCCCACCCCACCTACACAACCTCCTCCAATGTACAGTTTCTTCCCCCTCAAATGTATATACTCTCTTTTTAGACTCTTTTTGTACTCACAAACAGTACTGTATATTTGTAGATCTTGTATGTCATAAATGTCTAGATGTAACAGTACTGTCTATCTGTTTGTCATGTATGTCATATTGTTATTGTATATATGTTATGATAAATTGAAAATGGGGGACCCTGATGTAAACAAGACGAAAGTCTTTCTCTGGTCTGCATCCCCTTAACAATTGTGTGTATTGAGCTGTACTGTATTGTACCCATTCTGCAATCTGTTAATAAAATGTTCAATCAATTCAATCAATCAATCAATCAATCAATCAATCAATCAATCAATCAATCAATCAATCAATCAATCTTGATCCCACCAGAGGGGTGGATTTCCAGTGGATTGTACTATACAATTTATTAGAAAATATGTTTCAATATAAATAAGATGGCAAAGTTTGTTAACTGAAATAATACACATTATTTAGCCTTCATGACAAATACATTTTATTTAAAACATTTTGGTCACGTTTGTGGAGGCCTATTTTGTTTTCAACCAAATGTTGATGACATAAATGTTTATGCTCATAAAAGTATCACAACAAAGATTGTCAATCACAAATGTAATATTTAAAAAAAATATCTTCAACAAAAAAAAGTAATCTGTCGTCACCTTCAGCAAACTGAAACCTCACTTAGAATTCAGCTCATCAAAGCTATATCCACTAGATGGAGATTGGTAGGATTAGGATAGTAATCTTGAAAAGTCTGGAACTGGGGGCGGCTAAGTGGCGCAGTGGGCAAGGCGCTCGCCACTAATGCAGGAGATGCTGGGTTCGAGCCCAGCTCTCGGCATTGCTACCAGCTTGGCTGGTCGTTCATACTAACGCAATTGGCAGTGTTAGGGGTGGGAAGCTGGTGGGTGGGGATCGGACGTTGTGGACAGCGACTCCTACAGGTCGGTTGGTGCGCCTGCGCAGCAGAATCAGGAAGCAACGGGGGCGGCGTGTCCCTCCCCCGCAGACCCTCGCCGCTGAGAGATCGCGCTGTGCAGGTGAAAAGATGCGTCGGCTGCTTCCTCGAGTACCGGAGGGGACACGTGATGCAAGGCTTCGTCCACATTGCAGCCGGCCTGTGGGAGGCATGGCCTAACAGCGTTCGAGACAGGGGAGGGTAAAATTGGACAATATGAAATTGGGATGGGAGAAAAATAGAAAAATGGGAGAAAAAGTTGATAAAAAAAAAAAAAAAGTCTGGAACTGGATCAGGGTGATCCTATTCTGAATTGCTTTGAAATACCGGGACAAAATCTGACTGAGTTGTCTGATCCTGGATCACAAAAAATGGGATTTCAAAAGCTGATCGGATCTGATTGAGATAAAAAGTTTTGACCTATACTGGGCCCAGGTGATTAAACTGGATATAAAATATATAAATACTACTGAGTAATAGTCAGATGCATGTACAGAGTTGTAGTATTAATATGTACAGTAGTGATACAGGTATAAAGACCTTATAGTATTATGTAATACTGTAGAACATGAGTAGTAGTAGTAGTAGTATCAATACGGGTACAAGGCCACCCAGAAAAAGTGGCATGGGACGAGATATCACGTGAGTTTAACGTGGTGTCAGGAGAGGTGTGCACAGCGGCTGAAGTGACAAATAAATGGGCTTGTGTGAAATCAGAGTCCAAAAAAAGCACAGGAGAGAGATGCTGGCATGGTATTGCTTTCTGTTGAGATATGGAAACGCATCTGGGGAGGGGGCCTTGATGCGCACGTGCCCAAAGTGGACAGTACCTGGACGTGTGGTGGCACAGGGTTTGAGCGTCTGGTCTCGCTCCTCAGTGCTGGATCCAGGGTATTGCACAGGTCTTGGTAGGAGCCCCAAGCTTAGTGGACCAATGGTTGACAGCTAACCCCCCCCCCCCCCCCCCACTCAGTACCCACATATGACCCCACATAGTCATCACATTCACCACTGGATCACATCACAGGTGTATAACTACACCTAGCAACCAGCTGTCTTCATCCTGAGGAACAAACTCACTCCCTTAACATCTAAGCACCACTTCAATGACACATTGTGCATGCAAATGTAAACTGTGGGTCTCCGCCACAGTTTACGTACTGCGTCTATTATATCCACCCTGCGTCTATTCTATCCACCCTGCATCTATTCTATCCACCCTGCATTTATTCTATCCACCCTGCATCTATTCTATCCATCCTGCATCTATTCTATCCACACTGTATCTATTCTATCCATGCTGCGTGTATTCTATCCATCCTGCATCTATTCTATCCACCCTGCATCTATTCTATCCATCCTGCATCTATTCTATCCACCCTGCATCTATTCTATCCACACTGCATGTATTCTATCCACCCTGCATCTATTCTATCCACACTGCATGTATTCTATCCACCCTGCATCTATTCTATCCACCCTGCATCTATTCTATCCATGCTGCGTCTATTCTATCCACACTGTATCTATTCTATCCACACTGCATGTATTCTATCCACCCTGCATCTATTCTATCCATGCTGCGTCTATTCTATCCACACTGCATCTATTCTATCCACCCTGCATCTATTCTATCCACACTGTATCTATTCTATCCCTGCTGCGTCAATTCTGTCCACCCTGCGTCTATTCTATGCGTCTATTCTATCCACCCTGCATCAATTCTATCCACCCTGAGTCTATTCTGTCCACACTGCGTCTCCATCTATCGGACCCGGGAACATAGCATCTCGACATTCTGTCTGAACGCACAGACTTATACCGTCTTGCTAGGTTCAGTGTGGACAACCCAAAGCCGGCAGATGGGGGGGAAAAGAGAATCCATATCACGGTATAATGCTGCGAATTCTGTGTGAAAGGGACTATTGTTTTGTTTTGTGTGACATGGTTAGGATGTTCCACCTGGCTGGCTTAATAAGGTGAGGGAGATGGAGGATATTTCCTTTTATAGATCAGTGTCTTCACAAAGCTGAGCCCAGGGAGCAGACTGGGGCTTGTGTGTCGCGGGACTGGAGTCTGAGCTGCGACTGTGTGCGGCTGTGTGCCTGAGTGATCTGCATTCTCCTCCGGCTGTGCCCTGCCGGCGGACTGTGCCGCGGCTTCCTGCTTAATATGGGCCCGCTGTAGCCACCTGCCGTCACCTGCCGTCACCTGCCGTCCCCTGCCGCTGCACCTCTCCATTCTCAGCGTGTGTTTTTTATCGCTACCGCCGGGGACACGTGTAATTGCTCTGTGCTGATGAGAGCAGCCTGGCTTAACCCTTTACAGACAGTCCAGGGTCGAATTTGACCCATTTTCTTTTTACACTTGAGAGCAGAAAAAAACACACTAAACACTTTTCCTTTGGCCTGAACTGTCATGATTTCTCCCAATGTGTCTCAGAATATAAAGATTATATATTTAAATATTTCAACTATACATTTTTTTATAAAAATTTTAAATTGTGCAGCTGATTTTTGTAGCATGTTTGGTCCATAAATATTTACAAAAATTATTTTGCATTCTTCACATTTAGTCGGATTCATTGAAATTGTTATGTTCTCCTGTTTTCTTTAACATAGGGCAATTATATAGTGTGATTGTAAATGTTTTTTCTCCATAAATAAAAAGTGTAGAAAGTATAAAATACACTCTCTTTACTCTCTGAAAACTTCATTAGGGATTACTCACCCGTTTATCTGTGAGTGATGATGTATTCATTAATGATTTGTGGTTCAGAAATTTGGTATGGAGACTAATTATGATGGGTTACTGTTAGGATCAGAAATCAAAATATTAAATATTATAATTTAAATCCTTGTCTTCCCCAGAGTCAGACAAGAAGATAGGTACCCTTCTCATCTCTGTGTGTGCAGTACAGAGAGAGAGAGACCCGCAGCACGCTAGCTGCTTAACGACTGAAGGTGGATACGGACCATTAGCCGCCTACCTCCTAAAAGTAACAATATACACTTTCCAACAACTCCAAAACCATCTTAATTACATGTTGCGACTTGTGGATTTACCACATAAGCTAATTTCCCCAAAGGTTGGCATGTTGCTTTAATTTAACACCTTAACACTGCGGCCTGATTGCTCCTTCCAAGCTGAGCTGACTGAGGGCTAAAAGGTCAGCCATCTCCTAGGCATCGAGAGTCTTTAAGCTGTTAATCCGCTGTTTGCGGATGACTGAGGTAAACATCTGACATTTGAGGCCTTTCATGTTGGATGTTCCAAAAGACGGTGTATGCCTGTGTGTCTGGCAGTGAGAAGCGCCTTGTAGCTCATGCTTTGTGACAGACAGACAACGCAGGCACACCACGCATGAGCTAAACTTTTAGGAACTCAAGTCACCCCAAAAGTGTGTGTGTGTGTACATGTCTGCCTGAGTGTCTTTGTGCACACAAAAGACAACAAAAGAGTGTGTACATGTCTGCCTGAGTGTCTTTGTGCACACAAAAGACAAGAAATGTGGCTCTGTGTGTGTGTGAGTGTGTGTGTGTGTGTGTGTGTGTGTGTGTGTGTGTGTGTGTGTGTGTGTGTGTGTGTGTGTGTGTGTGTGTGTGTGTGTGTGTGTGTGTGTGTGTGTGTGTGTGTGTGTGTGTGTGTGTGTGTGTGTGTGTGTGTGTGTGTGTGTGTGCGTGCGTGTGTGTGTGTGTGTGCGTGTCTTCCTGGCTGCATGTGTGTCTACGTGTATGCATAATGAGAAAGAGAGTGACTGTGTGTGTGTGTACGTCTGAGTGAGCGCACGCGCGTCCCTTTTGCCCTCCAGACCACGACAGCTCGACACTCCCCCGCTTATGAAAATAAATGCTGACGAGCGGGGGAAGTGGCAGGGCTGCACGGCTGTCAGCGGAGGAGGGGAGATGGGTCTTTGGGCTGACAGGCCCATGCGCCTGGTTTGCACCCCCCCCCCCCTTTTGTTTCCAACCCTGCCTGCCGACCCCACATCCGCCTCAAGACTCCATACCCTTCTGACTGCTGACAGGGGGGGGGGGGGCATGTCCCCTATCAGTATTCCACTGTCGACCGGCGCTGAGCCGGGGCTTCTCCGCGGCTTCACCTTCCTGCAAGACGTCTGCCTCGTTGCTTTCTGGTCTGTCGCCGTACTTTCTTTTTCCTTCTTCCGACAGCTTCGCTCTCGGCGGTTTCTATTTCCCCACGTAGCAAATGCACAGGGACACACGGAGAACCAATGTTCCGGGTGGCCCTGCGTCTCGCCGCTGCCGACTTTTCTCTTTGCCCTTAAAGGGGCTTTTTGTGTAGGATTGTTGTTTTGAAGGACCGTGTACACTCAACCGCGTACAAATAACATGGACTATGCAAAAAGTATAAAAGTAATATCATAAATCACAATACCCTTGTGCAGGCATGCTATACAGTTTCACAACAACACAACAACATGGTTCACATGGTCCGAGCGCTGGCAGGGATGACCGCTATACGGGTCTTAGCTCAGCGCCGTCTCGCTTCCACTCCCACAGCTTCAGCTTTCTTCCCCTGGGACGGTCTTCCCTACAGCGGTTCTCATGCCCAGCGTCTGTCTTTCGCCAGACTGAGTCAACAGGCCTCAATCAGGTCCTCACTGACGGTGATAGTCGATAGAGCTCTGAGCCTCAGCCGCCCGGGTGATTTTATTAATTATTGTGATAATTATTGTGATAATTAATAAACAAACTTGAAACTTGAACTCCTGTTAACCTGTGACACTGATAAAGAACTACACACTTTGATTCAGTTTATTGTTTGGTCTGTTTTCCCTCCTCTCTGTCTTAAAAAAATAAAAAATGTACACAAAGGTATTTTTGCATGTTTGTGGCATCATACTGTGCTGTCAAGTAAATCCAACCACGGTATTGATTCATAATGAACACTTTGAGCGCCGGGCCCGACTATAGTCGGGTTAACTCTGCGAACGTTGGGCGCCAGGACCCCCGAAAACCCGAGTATAGTCGGGTTTTCATCGTTATTTCTTTTATTCGATATTTCATTCATAAAAACATGCCGGCAGCCTGTGTTATCACTGGGGATGGGTCTGAGATCGCAAAAGTCCAATACCGCCGCCTAACACCTTGCGGCCACTATTGCACTCCATTTGAAACGATGTGGCTTGGTGTCTGGGCCGAGCTGCGGCGTGCGGGCAGGGTCTAACTACTCGGGCAAGGCAAGCGCTTATAAGAGATGCATCGACGAGGGTCCCCCCCCCCCCCCCCCCGAATCATGTTCAGTGCTGGATTACGTTGGCACCTTGATCGACATCAGTACTTGGAATGGTGATCAGATAATTGGAATATTCTTTTTGGGACAGATCCTGGTCAAGGTAAGGACTATATGCTATCAATATTGCGTTGATCCGATAATTCCTTCATGCTGATCGGGGCGTGTGTGTGTGTGGTGTGTGTGGCGTGTTCCGTTGGTTGCGATCAAAGCACGGAGGGGCGCCCCCCCACCCCCCCTTTCATGCATCCATGATGAAACATAATACCGATAATCTAAATTTGATTTGAGAACAGTAGCTAGTCCAGGGAAGAAACGATAACACGTTTACTAGAATACACGTTGCCAGCCATTAACACTTTCAGTGCCAGCAGGGGGCGCACGATTTACTGCTTGAATGCCCACATCCACTCCAATGTTAACGTTAATATCGCCTAATCTATGTTTTAAATTATGGCTATGTGTCTAATCTGCCCGTCGCATTATCAATGACCCATTTCCAGTCAACATTGTCGAAGCAGATTGTTTTTTTAACGGTTAATTTCCGTTTGATAGCATTTTGAAAAGCACTCGGTTTCATGGAAAAAAGAAGACATTCTATGATAATCGCCCTTTACTGGAATATTCTAGAACGTTGTCATTTTGTGGCCTATTTATGAATCGTTTTCAAATAAACGCTAGATTATCGATAGTATTATGTGTACGTGTGCACGCTAGTGCTGCACGCTGAAAATCGATTCTCTCAGTTCCTGATCACTCTTAGAGTCAAACAGCCATATCACATAATCACATAAAAGCTTATATCTCCGTGAAAACGGATCTGATTTTCCTATGACTGGTAACATAGATTCCTTACCTGAGATCAGATGGTATCCAAATGGATTATTCCAATTCCTGATCGGCATTCGAAAAAATCGATCCTTTTATTGATCCCACGAGTATACTGTAAAACTATTTTTGGGCCGTTAACGGCGTTAACGTGCTGCGTTAACGCTATACTAGTATCGCGCGATAATATAGTTAACGCATTAATCTAATTTTTTTTTTAATTTTTTTTTAACCTTTATTTACCCAGGGTAGGTTCGCTGAGCACAGGTGCTCTTTTTCAGGAACGCCCTGCTTCACATTCACACAGTTCCATTCACACCTGGGAGCTGCCCAGTACAACCACAGTTGACACCATTGGCCACTGAGCAACTCCACTGGAGCAGTTGATTCAAGCCATGTCACATAGTTCAAGTTTGAAATGATTCTTTCTGTTTTGCTCCTGAGAGTGCTAGATACTGTACTGTACTGGTAATATTATTTATTTGTGTTAACTTCTGAATAAAACAACTTATTAAACACAAGTACATCTTATTGAACATTATTTTGATATTTCATTACCAATTATCATAGCAAAACAGCTTTTTCAAACAGTCTGTAATGCATTTTGGAAACGGGAGATGGGCTCATGGTGTAATGGGCCACCTGGCCTGAGAAACATAAGGAGGAAAGAAAAAGTAAGGACTTACTTCTGGTCATTATTTGGGTAGAACACACATATTTTGAATGCCTTCGGCAGGTTTTTCTTTTTGAGCCATTTTAATCTAGATTAATCTAGATTAAATCCAGGATTGCAGATAGATTAATCTAGATTAAAAAAATTAATCTATGCCCACCTCTAGTAAAAACACATAATCCCCGCTGCTCTGAGGCTCCAGAGTGGACCTGATCGACCCCGGCTGCGTGAGTGAGAAGTAAAATGTGGAGTCCGGATTTTTTTTTCTCATTCATTTTCATTGAATCCCATCCAAAAGGGTGAATTACCATCTGGGAGACGATAGGGGCGCTTTTTTCACATCTGAGCGCCTGGAGTGGCTGATTTTCCAACGGTAGACTTGGTTGATGAAATATGATTTCAGATCGCTAATAAAAAAAACGAGAAAATAGAATTCTCGTGAGTGGGCATTCAACCCGCGGGGGGTAAACCCGAGAAAACTCGGGTTGGGCAATCAAAGTGTTAAGGAACATTTTGGAAATGACACCAGATCGCCCTGAAACTACACTCATATTCACAACAGTATAAAACGGAAATGTATGGATGGAAAAATGTTCTGTTTTTTGCATCTTGACCGGAAGAAACTCAGTAATTGACCATATTATTAGATCCATAGCTATATAATATAGCTTTAGGCCTGCAAACACAGCCACGTATCCCCATGTTAAAAGGCGCTGGCCTTTCAACAGTAACAGTAAACAGCGCCATCTGGCGCTCAAAGTGTTAAAAACGAAAGTGGCAAAATATTTGATTACCACATGTACCATGTGTTCTCCCCAGGACATTAGCCATTATTCCTCTTTTTGACACTGATTTAATTTAGCCCAACAACTCAGTTTTATTGGTAAATTGATGTGCGACATAAAAAACGAAATGATGTAGTAATTACACTGTTGGTTAAATATAAGAGATTACTGAGGACACTGTGGGTAAATTTAACTAAATTAATTCAATATGCCTCCTGTTAGAACCTTTTTTCCCCACGACTATTAAATACGTTTTATGTCCTGATGTGCTACATGAATAAATAAATGTATGTGTATGTGTCTGATTCATAACCACTTGCTTATTGCATGATCCAGATAAGTAACATTGTGTCAAAGGTCAGCATAGCTTATTTATTAAAGAAATTCGGCATCATGTATGCTTTAAAAAATAAATAAATAAAATAAAACAGACAGCAGACTTGTTTTGAAAATGCCAATTACTATTTCATTAAAAGCCCTTGTTGATTTTACAGGTTTTTTTTGCTCATTTTGAGCATAATTTAGCTAATTATCTGGACTGAAATATCTGGTTTAGAAGAGAAGCCTCTTGTGTTTGTTTGTTTTCCCCTTGTGTAACTTCAGCCTATTAAAACGTTTGGGGAGACAATAGTGCTGCTGGTTCTCCTTTCTGTATCTTGTATAGATTTATGTATTGTGAGGGAAATGTTATCTATGTCCATTGTCCATCTGTGTTAAATCTCTGTACAGCTTGACTAGTTGATGTGATCAATTAGCTACAGCCCAGGCTACATTATGACAGTGTCTCTTTAACAACGACCAAGGTTGAGGAGATATGACATTTGGCCTATATCTTTCAGTTCTGGTGTGGAGCCCTAGCCACGGCTTGTTATTCATTCTCTAACTGGGGCATAATTCTTGTTTTCCTTTTCTGTCATATCTGGTATCTAATGTACGTCATTTCAGTTATGTATTTAATCTAAGTTCTGACCAGAGTTCTTGGTCACTTTCTGGTCAGACGCTCGTGTGTTTCTGATGATAAACTGATCACGGTCACTTTCTGGTCAGACGCTTGTGTGTCTCTGATGATAAACTGATCTCTGTAGAAGCAGAAATAAATGTTCTATATTTTTTTAATACAAACTGACTCGATCTGAAATGGCTCATTTAAATATTCCACAACAGTATATAGGTATGTGTGTATAAGTGTGGATGTATCCTGAATCAATGTCTTTCATGTAGATATAGTATGTATTTCTGTGAGGCACTGTACAGACTGTGGCAACACATTTCCCTTGAAGGACAATAAAGAATATCTATCTAATTAGATCACCCCTAGACAAGTAATCGTTATTCTGACAAGTCATAACAGTCTGAAGGATTCATCACTTCTCCAGCCTGAGGCTACTTGCAAACATGCTCCATACTATCCTCCCTCAACCTCCCACCAGTCGGTTTAGTTGGTGTGTTCTTCATGCACCAGCGGCCACTATTTCTCCCTGGTTTCCATAGAGAGAGGTTTAGAGAGTCTACATGAACATTTAGTCATTTAACTGACACTTTTAATGTAAGCCGATGAGGGATGTGACTTCTGCTGATAGTACTGCTGCTAGGCCAGGCCTAGAAGAAACCACCAAGAGTGCCTTTTTCCATAGATGCTTCCTTCTGCTCTATACTGGAGGCGTGGCTATACATTGTTCACAAAGCACTGAAGGTTGAGCCTCGCCAAGTCTTTCCGCTGACTCCATGATGGAGGTCGGATCAGACTGTAAGGTGTAGCAGTAGTAGGACCCAAATGCAGGACAAACATGCAGGAGGCAGATAAAGCGTTGAACCCAAACTGGGAGTATTTCATAAGGTAAGGAAGGTAGGCATACTAGGCAGGCAGTGTGTAGCCTTTTTCCAACCCGTCCGCGTTTCCGGGTTCACGTTTTGCGCTCTGATTGGCCGCTGACCTACGCTAGTACGCCCCCCTCGCTATGAGCGTAGCAGGAGGACGGACACTGAAATCGAACAGCTAACAACAGCGTCGTATCTGTGAGGTTTTGTCCGCTGCTCACCAACTTTCTCTGTCTTCTTTAAGCCTACTGTTAGGAATTCCCTACTCACTCTCTCTAGCCCCCACCCTCTCGTTTACTCTCAGTGGCCACACCTGGACTATTATCAATTACCTCTCGCACCTGTGGTGGCAGGCTAATTAGTTCCCCTGTGGGCTTTAAATACCAGGGCTCTTCCCCTCGTTTCGGCGTGGGGTCGTGTTGTAAACATGCCGTATCATATTCTCAAACATCTAGACTCTTTCGGGAGGTCCTCTGTTCTGCCTATGCTGTATTGATTTTCCGGCGTAGAGATGTATGCTCCAGCCTTCGTCTGCTGTCGCCGTTGCCTGAGAGTGGAGACTGGGCTGCGCTCCCTAGACTTCCACGGGAGGCATCCCAGTGATCCACTTCGGACCCCCGCGCAGCTGTTCGTCCTGACGCACATCCAGACCAGCGCAGACGCGCATCTCCTAGACCTTCGAGCTTGGCACGCTCTCCCGACCAGCGCGCAGACGCGCATCTCCTAGACCTTCGAGCTTGGCACGCTCTCCCGACCAGCGCGCAGACGCGCATCTCCTAGACCTTCGAGCTTGGCACGCTCTCCCGACCAGCGCGCAGACGCGCATCTCCTAGACCTTCGGGCTTGGCACGCTCTCCAGTCACCAGCGCGCAACGCGCATCTGCAAGGGCTTGGCACGCTCTCCAGTCACCAGCGCGCAACGCGCATCTTCAAGGGCTTGGCACGCTCTCCAGTCTCCAACGCGCATTTTCCAAGGATCCTCGTGCTTGGCACACTCCTCCTCGCAGACGCACCCCGATGCGTCTCTCGGTTCCGACGCGCACACCAAGGTGTGGCGCGCCACTCTGTTCCTCGGCTCCGACAGCGGCTACCCGGTGGACGACACCCTCGCCACCGCCGCTGTTCCAGCACTCTGTTCCTCGGCTCCGACAGCGGCTACCCGGTGGACGACACCCTCGCCACCGCCACTGTTCCAGCACTCTGTTCCTCGGCTCCGACAGTCGGCTACCCGGTGGACGACACCCTCGCCACCGCCACTGTTCCAGCACTCTGTTCCTCGGCTCCGACAGCGGCTACCCGGTGGACGACACCCTCGCCACCGCCACTGTTCCAGCACTCTGTTCCTCGGCTCCGACAGTCGGCTACCCGGTGGACGACACCCTCGCCACCGCCACTGTTCCAGCACTCTGTTCCTCGGCTCGGACAGCCAGCCACCCGGTGGCGATGCCCTCGCCCCGCTGCTGTCCCTGTACCATTACGCATACGCCTGGGTGAGTTTGATTGTGATGTCACTCACCCAGCGTAATGCCTCTTGCCCCCGTTCCCGCTGCTGTTTCCTGTACCATTACGCATACGCCTGGGTGAGTTTTGATTGTGATGTCACTCACCCAGCGTAATGCCTCTTGCCCCCGTCTCGCTGCTGTTCCTGTACCATTACGCATACGCCTGGGTGAGTTTTGATTGTGATGTCACTCACCCAGCGTATTGCCTCCTTTAGTTCTCACTTAGTTAGTAGTTTTGGACATTTCATCTCCCACTCTGTTTTTGTTCTCACTTAGATAGTATTTTTGGACATTACATCTCCCCCTGTGTGTTTGTCACACGAAGATATTTACTTTGTTACTTTGTTCATTTGGACTGTTCTGCATCTGCTCTGTTTGTTCCCTTTTGAATATTAACCCTCTCCTCTGTTCTGCAGAGCGGCCCAGATGTTTTCCCACCAGTCCCCTGTTCCTCCCGGTCCCCAGCCCGCCTCCGCGGGTCTCTGTCCCCAGTTCCTCCCTGTTCCCCAGCCCGCCTCCGCGGGCCTCAGTCCCCTCTGTCCCTAGTTCTCCCCTTTCTAGTTCCACCTAGTTCCTGGTCCCAAGTTCTCCCCTTCTAGTTCCACCTAGTTCCTTGTCCCTAGTTCTCCTAGTCCCCAGTTCTCCGTTTCCCTAGCTCTCCTTGTCCCGACTTCTCCTAGTCTCTAGTTCCTCTGTTCCTTTAACCTTCCCCTAGTGTTCCTTTAACCTTCCCCTAGCGTTCCTTTTATGTTTCCCCTAGCGTTCATTAACCTTCCCTTAGTGTTCCCTTTTCCTGCCCGCCTCTTAAAGGCACCTAGTTTTTCCCCTCTTGTTATATTCCTGTATTTGTGTTCTCCCTTAAGGGGACAGTGCCCTTTTTCCCTGTCTCTCAATAAATATCTATTTCTTGGCAAACCATCATACCTGTCTTGTGTTGTGCGATTGGGGTCGGTTACAAACCATAACAGTACGACCCCACCAAATCGACGACCCCAGCCAGCACAGACGGTGTATGTTGAGTTTGCCTTTTTTTTTTCTCTTGTTCCCTCTAGTTCCCCTCTAGCTCGCCTGTTAGCTCCCCTGTTAGCCCTGTTGGCTTCCCTGTTAGCCCTGTTTGACCCCCCTGCAGCTTGTTAGGCCTCTACTACCAGCATGGCCCCTGTAGCTAGCCTTGCCCTGGCAGCTAACCCAGTCCCTCAGCAGAGCCCCAGTCTGCTAGCTTGGCCCCGGCTGCTAGCACAGCCTCTATGTTTTTTGCAGCCTTGCAGCTGGCATAGGCCCTGTAGCTAGCCAGGCCCAAGCAGCTAACCCGGTCCCTCTGCATGGCCTCCACTTTTTTGTGTAGTTTCCCCACTGCTAGGACTGCCCTTTCAGCTAGCAAGGTCAGTTTATCTCCCACTGCTAGGACTGCCCTTTCAGCTAGCAAGGTCAGTATTCCCACTGCTAGGACTGCCCTTTCAGCTAGCAAGGTCAGTTTCCCCACTGCTAGGACTGCCCTTTCAGCTAGCAAGGTCAGTTTATCTCCCACTGCTAGGACTGCCCTTTCAGCTAGCAAGGTCAGTTTTATCCCCACTGCTAGGACTGCCCTTTCAGCTAGCATGGTCAGTTTATCCCCACTGCTAGGACTGCCCTTTCAGCTAGCAAGGTCAGTTTATCTCCCACTGCTAGGACTGCCCTTTCAGCTAGCAAGGTCAGTTTCTCTCCCACTGCTAGGACTGCCCCTTCAGCTAGCATGGTCAGTTTGCTCCCACTGCTAGGACTGCCTTTTCAGCTAGCAAGGTCAGTTTATCCCACTGCTAGGACTGCCCTTTCAGCTGGCAAGGTCAGTATTCCCACTGCTAGGACTGCCCTTTCAGCTAGCAAGGTCAGTTTATCTCACACAGCTAGGACTGTCCTTCCAGCTAGCTTGTTCTCTCATGCTGGTCCAGCCCTGTCTGCCAGCCTAGCTCCGGCAGCTAGCGCAGCCTCTATGTTAATGTAGCAGTACAGCTGGCATAGGCCCTGTAGCTATCAGTGCCTTGGCAGCTACCCTTTCCCCCTGCTAGCCTAGCTCGGCAGCTAGCGCAGCCTCTATGTTGATGTAGCAGTACAGCTAGCATAGGCCCTGTAGCTATCAGTGCCCTGGCAGCTACCCTTTCCCTCTGCTAGCCTAGCTCGGCAGCTTGCACAGCCTCTATGTTGATGTAGCAGTACAGCTAGCATAGGCCCTGTAGCTATCAGTGCCCTGGCAGCTAACTTTCCCTCTGCTAGCCCTTTCCCGGTGCTACCATGGTTACCCCCTAGCTACCCTGCTTGCCCCTCAGTTCCTCTAGACCAGTTCTCTAGACCGGTTCTCTAGGCCAGTTCTCTTGGCCAGTTCTCTAGGCCAGTTCTCTAGACCAGTTCCTCTAGACTAGTTCTCTGGACCCAGTTCCTCCTGACCCGGTTCCTCTAGGCCCGGTTTCCTCTAGGCCAGTTCCTCCAGTTACCCCTCGGCGACCCTGTTTCTTTTGCTAGCCCCACTCTTGTGGTGGCTTCCCCTGCTGGCTTGGCCAGTACCTTTTGTTTTTGTCTTGTTTTGCCCCCTGCCACTCTGTCTGTATTTGTTTTGGGTCGCCAGGTGGCTCCCGTTGAGGGGGGGGTACTGTGAGGTTTTGTCCGCTGCTCACCAACTTTCTCTGTCTTCTTTAAGCCTACTGTTAGGAATTCCCTACTCACTCTCTCTAGCCCCCACCCTCTCGTTTACTCTCAGTGGCCACACCTGGACTATTATCAATTACCTCTCGCACCTGTGGTGGCAGGCTAATTAGTTCCCCTGTGGGCTTTAAATACCAGGGCTCTTCCCCTCGTTTCGGCGTGGGGTCGTGTTGTAAACATGCCGTATCATATTCTCAAACATCTAGACTCTTTCGGGAGGTCCTCTGTTCTGCCTATGCTGTATTGATTTTCCGGCGTAGAGATGTATGCTCCAGCCTTCGTCTGCTGTCGCCGTTGCCTGAGAGTGGAGACTGGGCTGCGCTCCCTAGACTTCCACGGGAGGCATCCCAGTGATCCACTTCGGACCCCCGCGCAGCTGTTCGTCCTGACGCACATCCAGACCAGCGCAGACGCGCATCTCCTAGACCTTCGAGCTTGGCACGCTCTCCCGACCAGCGCGCAGACGCGCATCTCCTAGACCTTCGAGCTTGGCACGCTCTCCCGACCAGCGCGCAGACGCGCATCTCCTAGACCTTCGAGCTTGGCACGCTCTCCCGACCAGCGCGCAGACGCGCATCTCCTAGACCTTCGGGCTTGGCACGCTCTCCAGTCACCAGCGCGCAACGCGCATCTGCAAGGGCTTGGCACGCTCTCCAGTCACCAGCGCGCAACGCGCATCTTCAAGGGCTTGGCACGCTCTCCAGTCTCCAACGCGCATTTTCCAAGGATCCTCGTGCTTGGCACACTCCTCCTCGCAGACGCACCCCGATGCGTCTCTCGGTTCCGACGCGCACACCAAGGTGTGGCGCGCCACTCTGTTCCTCGGCTCCGACAGCGGCTACCCGGTGGACGACACCCTCGCCACCGCCGCTGTTCCAGCACTCTGTTCCTCGGCTCCGACAGCGGCTACCCGGTGGACGACACCCTCGCCACCGCCACTGTTCCAGCACTCTGTTCCTCGGCTCCGACAGTCGGCTACCCGGTGGACGACACCCTCGCCACCGCCACTGTTCCAGCACTCTGTTCCTCGGCTCCGACAGCGGCTACCCGGTGGACGACACCCTCGCCACCGCCACTGTTCCAGCACTCTGTTCCTCGGCTCCGACAGTCGGCTACCCGGTGGACGACACCCTCGCCACCGCCACTGTTCCAGCACTCTGTTCCTCGGCTCGGACAGCCAGCCACCCGGTGGCGATGCCCTCGCCCCGCTGCTGTCCCTGTACCATTACGCATACGCCTGGGTGAGTTTGATTGTGATGTCACTCACCCAGCGTAATGCCTCTTGCCCCCGTTCCCGCTGCTGTTTCCTGTACCATTACGCATACGCCTGGGTGAGTTTTGATTGTGATGTCACTCACCCAGCGTAATGCCTCTTGCCCCCGTCTCGCTGCTGTTCCTGTACCATTACGCATACGCCTGGGTGAGTTTTGATTGTGATGTCACTCACCCAGCGTATTGCCTCCTTTAGTTCTCACTTAGTTAGTAGTTTTGGACATTTCATCTCCCACTCTGTTTTTGTTCTCACTTAGATAGTATTTTTGGACATTACATCTCCCCCTGTGTGTTTGTCACACGAAGATATTTACTTTGTTACTTTGTTCATTTGGACTGTTCTGCATCTGCTCTGTTTGTTCCCTTTTGAATATTAACCCTCTCCTCTGTTCTGCAGAGCGGCCCAGATGTTTTCCCACCAGTCCCCTGTTCCTCCCGGTCCCCAGCCCGCCTCCGCGGGTCTCTGTCCCCAGTTCCTCCCTGTTCCCCAGCCCGCCTCCGCGGGCCTCAGTCCCCTCTGTCCCTAGTTCTCCCCTTTCTAGTTCCACCTAGTTCCTGGTCCCAAGTTCTCCCCTTCTAGTTCCACCTAGTTCCTTGTCCCTAGTTCTCCTAGTCCCCAGTTCTCCGTTTCCCTAGCTCTCCTTGTCCCGACTTCTCCTAGTCTCTAGTTCCTCTGTTCCTTTAACCTTCCCCTAGTGTTCCTTTAACCTTCCCCTAGCGTTCCTTTTATGTTTCCCCTAGCGTTCATTAACCTTCCCTTAGTGTTCCCTTTTCCTGCCCGCCTCTTAAAGGCACCTAGTTTTTCCCCTCTTGTTATATTCCTGTATTTGTGTTCTCCCTTAAGGGGACAGTGCCCTTTTTCCCTGTCTCTCAATAAATATCTGTTTCTTGGCAAACCATCATACCTGTCTTGTGTTGTGCGATTGGGGTCGGTTACAAACCATAACAGTATCAACATCAGCGTCCGTCCTGCTCAAACACCTTATAACTTTTTTCTGCTGCACGTGTAACAGGTGGAAAATAATCTCTCTCTGTGTACTTTCTCTGTGTACTTTCACTTACACTATGTCGTTTTTAATCACCAGGGCTAATTTTGAATTATGAACCAACCATTACAGGTTACCTGTTAAAAAATTGGAATCAGTGACATGATCCACTGGAATACTCAAACGAAGTAACCTGGCCTGATTGATTTCTGTTACCTCTGGATTGCCTTCCGTCAGACCCGGCGCCATGGGCGGGCATTAGGGGGCTGGGCCCGCCCACTGAGTCAGCTGTGCCCACCCTGGTAAATATATATATATATATTTTTTTAAATCAAAGTCGACTATCCAAATCCTTAGTCGGGGACAGCCCTAGTGGGCACTGATGTCAACAACAACACTACTGAAGCTAGCACGGCACTCTGTGAGAATTCGTTTTCTACCCTCAAGAACGTCTTTACAGAACATCGCCTTAGTATGCTTCATCGACGCAAGGCCAATTTAATTCAGTTGGCATTTGAGAAGGACTTAACAAAAAGGTTCAGGAATGAGTGGAGGGGCAGTGTTTTAAGAAGATTTCACTCTGTCCCCAAACGCCACTTGCCGCTCTACTAATGATGGTGAGTAGCCTGTGGAGGAATTTTGTTTGGTTTTTTATGCACCTTATTTTGGTCAGTTCAGTTCAGTTTGTCAGTGAATTCAGAAGTGTTGAATAAATGGAGACTTTTCAAAGATATAGAATAGAATAGAATAGAAATGTATTATCCTGATGGAAATTTGACACTGCAAATCACTCAACATTAAACATTTAGACAGAACAAGTCACGAATAAGAATAACAAAACAAATGGCCTAAGAATAGAATAAAATGAAATAGAATAAAAATAGAATAAAAGATACAGTAAATAAATACAGTAAAAATATACTGAAGTCTACAGTAGGTGTAATATTGCACAGAGTCCAGGAAGATGGTAACTGTCACTCTGTGCTCACTGCTCAGTGATGCAGTGAGGCACAGTGATGCATTGTATAGTCTGATGGCTGTCGGAATGAAGGACTTCCTGTGCCGTTCAGTGCTGCATTTAGGTAGTGTGAGCCTATAACATGCTCCTCCTGTCAGCCAAGTCTGTGTATAGTGGGTGGGAGGGGTTTTCCCTGATGGCCTGGAGCTTAGCAAGGTTCCTCCTCTCCGCCACCCTCGCTAGAGTCCAGCTCCACCCCAACCACGCTACTGGCCTTCCTGACCATCTTATCCTTAGCCTGTTTGTGTCCCCTGCTCTCAGTCCGCTGCCCCAGCAGGTCTGTTATATATATCCGTTCAGTCTGTTTTTGTATAAGTGGATGTTCTTAAGATAGAGAGAAATTTGATTTTTCAATTGCCTCTCTGCTGTTTAGTTCAGCACTGTGGGCAGCGCCAAGCAAGCCACAGCGCCGTTGTCCCAGCTGAAACGTATAAAAGGGAACCTGTGTTGAAAAACCATTGTGCCCCCCTGAGAACATTTTATGCCCCCCCACTAATTTGTTTCTGCAGCCTGGTCTGCCTTCCGTACAAATATTCCTAGAATATACAATTGGATGAATGATTTGTTTCCAATTTACTCTACAACTGCATACTGTAATGTGAATAATTGTATTGTCATCTAGAGCCATTGTCATCAGACAAATGTGGCTGTTGCTCATGAAAATATGTCTAGTTTAGTTTTTCTTTTTTTTTTATCCACTTTTTCTCCTTATTTTCAATTTTTTTCTCCCATCCCAATTTCGTATCGCCAATTCTCCCCTTCAATTCTCCCCAATTGCAACCACTCATGTCTCATGGGCCAGATTTGGCTCAAACTTGGTTCAGGCGCCGATACAGCCTGAAAATACAAATAATTATTACCCTCGTCGTGTGTCGTGTCATCATCACATACCGCAATATACTGAGCACACATTAGGAACAAACACATCATTCAAATGTAACTTTAGCGCACCGCCCACCACATCAAGTACGTCTACACAACAAGAGTTGTAGGTCGGAAATGATGGAATCGATTTACCAACAAAAAAGGTGTTTAGCCTACTCATACCTTAATAAAAGCGTGGGGCAGCACGAATAACTTGGCTCTGCTAATGTATCGTGCTTCCATTCAACAGGCGGCAACACACGTGAAGTCAAGTCTCACTCGCGTGAGACTTCCGTCTACATACTCTGTCAATCCCTGGCCAGGGTACTCCTGGGTCCTAGTGCCCCCCCAGGTTACACTATATGTCATGCACATGTATTTTATAATGTTAATACAATTGCATTTATCTATAGTCCTAATCCTGTCACTGTTTGATGTCACAAAGAAGGGTGTGTCCGAAAGCTGATGAAAAAGTTAACAAATAATTAACTGTATTAGACATTTGTTAATGATGAATAGGCTTCACTTCAGATTAGGGCACACAATAGCATCTGTAAATGATTTATAGATGTTTTATGAATGTCTTAACAAATCATTTGTTGAACATGAACAAATAAATGGAGGTACAGTATAGTAGTTTTTTCATATCCATTTTTCAAAGCATCTTATGTGTTACTACACATTAAACAACATTATTTAATGATGAACAAATCAAGTACAAACAATGTCGATAATGAGTTATAAAAAATGTAGAACTAATTTGTAAATGTTATACAAATATAGTTATAAATGATTTAATAATAATTTACGAATGTATATAAATGGTTTGTTCATGATTAGTTCATTATCCACTAATGCGTTATAAATACTTTGTAAATGGTATACAAATATAGTTATAAATGATTTAATAATCATTTATGAATGTATATAAATGGTTTGTTCATGATTAGTTCATTATCTACAAATACCTATATATATATATATATATATATATATATCAGCCTTGTACCTAATGCTACTGCTATTATTATTATAATTAATAATAATAATAATAATAATAATAATAATAATAATAATAATAATAATAATAATAATAATAATAATAATAATAATAATAATAATAATAATAATAATAATAATAATAATAATAATAATAATATAACTACAATCTTACTATGAGTGTGTGCTTTATTCAATGATTCCAGGAAGAGAGACATAGGGATATTTAGCTGTGAGCCTCTTCTGACTGATTTACTTTTTAGAGAAGGATGGTTTTCATTTTCAAAATGGGTATGTTTATTTCTACAGACCTATGCAGAAGTATGTTTCTTTCATTCATGCAGTGGGGTAGAACTTAAAGGTGCAATATGCAACTTTTCTTGAGTATACATTTTGGTTATATTGTCCTATATTCTTGAAGAGTAGGACTTCCAGGTGGACAATGTGCTCTTGTAATTGTTCTCACGGTACCATAATTCAAAATACAAGCCTGTTTTGCTGTAATGTTTACAAACATTACAAAGGTAAACAACCCTATTATGGCTTTAACACATTCCCGGCCATTAGATTAGACAGGCCCCACTCTAGGATGCCAGCTTTTCATTACAACTTTTCACTGTGCGTGACGTTGTTTGTAGAGCTAAATCTATATTTTCTATTATAGCTATGTACTGTATCCATTGTCATTGTCAATTGACAGTATAAACCTTCCCTTCAATATGCCATAAAGATTTTCTTTTTTTATTAATACGTTCCCGTTTTATAGCGTAATGAATATGAGCATTATATGGGAATGATCTGGGATAATTCCTGCAAAGCTAGTTATAAGGCGCTAAGCTAATAACGTTAAATCGATTGCCGTTTTGTCCCTACACAAGCTAGAGTTAAAAATCAAAATGCATATGATCGGTATCATGTTCCACCATGAATGCATGAAAGGGGGGGGAAGTCATTTCTGATTATTGATTACCAATAACGGCATCCGTTATTACAACAACATACGCTGATCAGGGGGATGGCTATGAGAACAAGGCCCGATCAGGCTGAAATTGACGTCAAATCGCTCTTACCTGTGGCCGGTTGGATTCCAAAAATTATTTCCCAATTATTTGATCGCCATCTGGTAGATCGATATGTCCATTGGCTGATGCTATATTCCTTTACTGCATACTGAATTCGGCGTCGCAAAAAGTATTCCAGGCGATCGGTTGAACCCCTCGCTTCAGGCTAACAGAAAGGTCCACCCTGAGCAAAAAAAAGTGACACCAGGTCTGAAACAAGGATTACTGCATTCTCGAGACAGCGCCACTAACAAGATCTGGCCGGTACTGCACTTTCCGAGTCCCAATATTCCTTTTCCAGCCAAAATACAGCTCTGTGACAGTGAATAGGATATTAAAATTGAATAAAAGAAAAAACGAGTTAAACACGTGATTAGCCTTCAAGCGCTGGCTCCCAATCACGTATATATATACATGGATGGCCGGGAATGTGTTAAAGTATAATATCTAAAACACAATTGTGTATGTGTGTGTGTGCACACAGCGTATACATACATGCAGGTGGGGAGGGGTCTTTACACAGTATGCCTATCTACATGCGCAGATTGGCCACGGAGTGTGACGCAACGCACATCCACTCCTGGAATGTTCCATTAGAGGGGGTGTTGTGTTGTGAGAATGTGAGCGGCAATCGGAGCATCAACTACTAACAACAGAACAACAAGCAGCCATACCTATACGGTATATCTAGGCAAAAAATTTCATAGATGACTGAAAATCAACATTACTAGTCTATACCTGGAGACTCAATCAGGTAATTGTAGATGTCGCCATAAGACACGTCTGGCCATTGAGTGGGATTGTTTTTCCATTCTCCTGTTCTGCTGAAAGGACATTGGCCACCAAAGCAGGCAATTTTTCAGCAGCTGGCAAGGTACTCATATAGCTAGCCATTTTTTAAATATCGTAACCTGCCGCTCACATTCTCACAACACAACACCCCCTCTAATGGAACATTCCAGGGTGGATGTGCGTTGCGTCACACTCCGTGGCCAATCTGCGCATGTGCATGGGGAAACGATGCTTAAAAACGGTCTTTTTCGCTGCCGATTTAGTTCTGATCGATTAGGAATGTCTCGCGCCGTGTTCAGGAGATTCAGGCGCATACAAGTCTATTCGATCATGTCTCTAGCACCCCCACAGCCGTATCTGCAATCACTTAATGTCAAGGCTCTCATCCACATTCATTCATTTGCCCCTCCCCCCCGCAATCTCCTCCCCGATTTCAATGTAACGCGGAAGTGTATTGGTCTATTGGACGCCAGACCCGAGATAAGTCGGGTTTTGGTCGTTATTTCTTTTATTCGCTATTTCCATTCATAATCCATCAAGGGAGCCTGATGTTATCATTGGGAATGGGTCTGAGATCGCAAACGTCCAATACCGCCGCCTAACGCCTTGCGGCCGGTATTGCACATCCTTGGAATCTCTCTGGCTTGGCCTGTACGTCGATCTAAAAAGTCCGGTCCGGGTTTTCCTTGTCGGGCAGGAGTAATGTTTATAACACATGGATTGGGGAGAATCAAGCAGCGCCGATTCATGTTCTTTGGTGGATTATGTTGGCCAAACGATCAACATCAATACTGGGAATGGCGATCAGATAATTGGAATATTCTTTTTTCAGTACATCCTAGTCAAGGTAAGTGCTATATGGTATCAATCTTGCGTTGATCCAATAATTCCTTCCCCGGGATCGGAGCGTGTGTCTGTAATGTACTGTGTAACGTATTCCGTTGGTGACGATCGAAGCATAGAACCCCCCCCACCACCCCCACCCTTTCATGCATGCATGATGAAACATAATACCGATAATATAGCGTTGATTTCAGATTGATTGTTGATCCAGGCGAGGAATGGCACGGTTTCTAGTGAATGCACTAAACGCTGCTTAGCGGCGTTTCCTGGGATTACACAGAATTACTCTAAAACTATACTCATATTCACCACGGTATAAAACGGGAATGTATGGATGAATTTTTTTTTTTTTTCACAAATTGAACGACAGATACTCGATGTCAAATGGGCAATAGTTTTATATCCATAGCTATGCTATTTAATATAGTTTTAGCCCTGCAAACACCGGCATGTATCCCCATTCATTAAAGCGCTGGCACACACGGCCGACAGCTACCTCTGGCGCTGAATGTGTTGGGTCAACTTGATTTGAATGATGAAAATCGGTATCGGCAGATATAGTACTCAAAATCACATGATCGGGATCGGATCGGGAGCAAAAAAATGCAATCGCGACATCCCTACCTTTAACTTTTACTCCACTACATTTTAAAGCAGGTATCACACTTTTTACTCCACTAGTAAAATACATCTGGTTTACAACCAGTTAATAACAAATGACTAGAGAGGTTAATGCATCAACGATGGAATTTGTACTGAAATACGAGTACAGGAATTACTTTTACTTTTGATACTTCCGTCCATTTAACATCAAGAATAGCAAAGTACTGGAAAACAGCTGAGAGTATAAGACAATACTCTCGGCTCAAGAAACCATGATTCCACTGTATCTTTACATAGCATGTAGTTATCCTGGTGTTACATTCATGTTCAGAATCTTAGATATTGCATCTTTTAAGTACAATCTTCAATGGATGACTTTTATTTTACCGGCGTACAATTCTAGAACTGTATATTTCCACCTTTCCTTACATAAAGGGGATTTGGTTCCCTCCACCACTAGCTGTATTGCCAGCCAGCAGTCATCACCATCATTGCAGTGCTGCACTGCACTCCTCCCACAAGCCCTTCTGCTCTCCATATGTCGCTTTACATCCAGAATGCCACACATGTTCCCACACACACTGTACAGTACAGCAAGTCACACGTAACATCCATGTAACATCCAAACAATACATAACACCACACACACACACAAACCATGCAACAATTACATCTATAAGCCTCTTACTGAAACAGAAATACAGTCACCTTTTTCTTTTTGCTTTTAGTAACACAAAGAAGATTTGCGGAGCACAGGTGCTCTTTTCCAGCAATGCCCTCTGCTCAGGCCCGGATTGGCCATCGGGAGCACCGGGAGTTTTCCCGGTGGCCTGGCCTGCACAGATAAAAAGAAAAAAAAAATATATATATATATATATAAAAATAATATATATATATATTTTTTTTTATTTTTTTGCCAGGCCAGTGTTTCTAGTTGCGGCGGCGTGATAGTTATAGGTGGGTGGGGAACAACCTAGGTGGATGGGGAACAACCAGGATTTCACTGTCTGAGACAGAGTTGGAGAACTATCTCTCTGACTCTCTCCCTCTCGCGGATCACACACACACACATGGAGCCGCGCTGCCGTATCGGAGGAAGCCGATACAACCAGGTAGGGGAGGGGGGGGGGAATTGGCACAACAACTAAATTGGGACGGGGAGAAAAACAGAGAAAAATTGGAGAAAGAGAAGGTTAAAAAATATTATTGAGACAACGCAATCTTCTGTCTTCGTTGTGCATGCATGCACCACACGCGATACATGTGTCACACTATTCTGGCAGTGGCTACTGTTATTATAGTATTGTTAATGAAAGGTCTGTTATTTAATGTTTGTGTAAAGCGCTATTTTAACTGTTGATGGCCGGGTAGTGCATCAGTAAACTGAATAGGGTATTGTGCTCTTGCTCTGTTTGAATAGGTGGAGAGAGTGGTTAACTGTATTATAATAGTAAATAGAAAAATATGTTGTGCTCTTGCTTTTTTCTCTTTGAAGGTGGAGAGATAGCGTTGCTAGTGCCACAGCAGTTTTATTTGAGGTTCATAACAGTACATTGTACTGTTAAGTCTTTGTAACAAAGACTTTCCTGGTGGGGGACTCCCAGACCCCCCGCATAAAAAGTGGCCTGACTGGGGCTATATTTCGCCTTATATCTCCCGGTATGAATTATTTCCCCAGTCCGGCCCTGCCTCTGCTACACATTCACATAGTGACAGATATTTGCACCTGGCAGCTGCCACGACCACAGTTGTCTACCATGTCATGGAGCAGCTCCACTGGAGCAGTTGTTGGCAGTGTTGTAGTACTCGAGTCCGAGTGCTGGACTGATTTTCAGGACTCATGACTCGACTTGGACTTGAGCACTGATGACTCGGACTTGGACTTGGACTTGATCATTGACTGCATTCGGACTCGGAAGGTGCAGACGAGGACTCAGACTTATTAATTGATATATAGTTATTTATTTTTAATTTATTTTGTAATAGGCCCTAATCATTAGACATAAGCTATTGATGGCTAGTGCATTTGTTTGGCTATTGTGTCAATAAAGTTCAATTATCAATTAAATAAACTCCCATTGAAATGGTCACCTCTGTGTCATTTATGTTTAATGTTGACCTTTTTTCATTTGTATGTCAGCTCTTTACATTTACATTTTACATTTTGTCATTTAGCTGACGCTTTTATCCAAAGCGACTTACAACTTCTGTACGACAAGTCAGCAGGAAGGGTACAACTCTTTGACTGCCAGAGTGGAGTGGAGTCAACCTTGATGACTTGGACTAAGACTCTGACTAGGGTAATGAGGACTCGACTCGGACTCTTCTTTGGTGACTCGGACTTGGACTCGAACACTGGGGACTCGTGACTCGACTTGGACTTGAGATTTAGTGACTCGACTACAACACTGGTTGTTGGTTAAGAGCCTTACAGAAAATACACACTTAAGAGCCTTACAAAAAATACACACCTCTTAACCTGCAATGGCCATTTTCGTTTTCGTTTTTGAGGACTGCATACTTGTTTTGCAAACCAAAACAACATACTTTATACTTATAGCACATGCATGAGCCTGGTCTCTTTTGAAAGATGACATTCTGAAAAAATTCACTTTTAGTGCTAACCTAATAGAGTAACATAGGTCTGAACTTGAGTTGTAGAAAAACTTGTTATTCAAGTTTTTCTGTAGTAGTTAGTAGTCCAGAGGTAGTATTTCCCCAGAAGGTGGTATGGCTTACAAATCCATACGGACCCATAGCCGGAAGCCTTATGTAGAACATGTCCAAATTTCATAAAGATCCATTCAGAAATGAGTGATTAGGAGTAATTTTGGTAAACTGTGTACAAAAGAAAAACTGAGTTTTTTCATAGACTTCAATTCATTCTGCTGTTTTTCTCTTCCTGTTTTCGCTCGTTAGTTTTTTTTTGTTTTTTAGATTCATACATCCCCACATGGGTTATCATTGGAAAGCCACACTCATTGGCTACAAAAATCCACAATCATTTTCGAGATCGGATCTAGATTGACGGAACTACTGCGCCAAGAGTCGGGAGTGGTATTTTGCGCAATAACGTGTACTTTGCACAAGCCTCAAATACCGGCATGTAACTCGAGAACCGCTGAACCGATTTTGTCGGATTTTGTCGCTATCGACAGGCAACAAATAAGCCTTCAATTCGATATATATATATTGTATTACAAAATATGCACACCCGAGCCACTAGGGGTCGCCAAAGTGCCAGTGGGCAAATCGATCGCCGGCAGGTCGTTGCATGCTAAGAGGTTGAGCCTTACAAAAATACATACTTAAGAGCCTTACAAAAATACATACTTAAGAGCCTTAGAGAAATACACACTTAAGAGCCTTACAAAAATACATACTTAAGAGCCTTACAAAAATATACACACTTATGAGCCTTACAAAAATACACACTTAAGAGCCTTACAAAAAATACACACGTAAGAGCATTTAAACATTTCTTAAGTGCATATATATACACACACACACACACACACACACACACACACACACACACACACACACACACACACACACACACACACACACACACACACACACACACACACACAAACATATTGCTTTATATCCTCCAAAATTACTGCATGTCCTGCAAAATCTTACAAAGGAGCAACTTCAAAATATGGTTCCAAAAATATTTCCCAGGCAAAAACACAGTACAGTACATTCTGGCACAGTACAGTCAGCTTGTAGTAAATCAGCATTTTACAGTCCATCCAATACAGAGACACGATTATCATAAACTTTATCAAGTCCCACACTATACTGAGCATGAAGATTGCTCATAGACAGACAGACACTTTATTGACCCTTATAGACAGACAGACACTTTATTGATCCTCAAATGGAATTTGGTTGTCACACAATGACTAGAATATAGTATGAAAAGACGAGAAAGATGGGCGTCGAGCCATAAAAAATATGATATGACTACCATCAAAACACAACCATATTAAAAAGGTCAACTAGAAAAGACAACCACCAACTGATCAACCAATCTACAATAATCTGGTGAATGAGCATAAAGCAACATCAACAACAACAACAACTGCCATCAGAGTCCCATACGATCAACAAAACAACATCAGCCTTGTTGTCTTGTTCAACAACTGCCACCAGAAGATACAGCCGTGAGGATCCAGGTCACAGCATCAATGTAACAGGTGGGGTATATATAGGGGGACCCAGGCATTTGCCTAAAGGGGACTCAATTGCCTTTTGCTCTGCCACTCAAAAATGCCCTCCTCGGATGTGTTTACATTTATTTTTCCGATTAAGATTCTGTTAGCCATTAATAGTGTAGCATATCCGTGAAAAAGAGGTACCCAGTACCCTACTTAAAAAAGTGCATCCTCCCCTTCTCCGAAAGTAATATCACCTCTAAAATATTTGCGTAGAAGAGGGTCATGGTCCACTCCTAGGGTTGGGTAATGTTAATAACCTTGCCGTTGCAAACCAAAAGTGGAGTTGATGACATTTATCTTATCAAGGATTCACGGCTTTCCATTTCAAGGATCTTTTTTTTTTTATCCACTTTTTCTCCCATTTTCTATATTTTCTCCCATCCCAATTTCGTATCATCCAATTCAACCCTCCCCTGTCACGAACGCTGTTTCTTGCCTCCCACAAGCCGGCTGCAATGTGGACTAAGTCATACATAGCACAAGTCCCCTCCGGTACTTGAGGTAACAGCAGTCGCATCTTTTCACCTGCGCAGCTCGATCTCTCAGTGGCAAGGCGCACCAACCGACCTGTAGGAGTCGCTGTCCACAACGCTCGATCCCCACCCATCAGTTTCCCACCCCCTAATACGGCCAATGTGTATTAGTATGGACGGCCAGCTAAACTGAAAGCAATGTGGAGCGCTGGGCTCGAACAGGCAAGGCCAGCGTCTCCGTCATTCGTGGCGAGCGCCTTGCCCACTACGCCACGTAGCCGCCCCACATTTCAAGGATCTTTATCAAGGATTCAATAATTTCAACGGTAAATCACTACTGTTTTTAGTTCATGCTGAGGAGGAGGAGGTCTGACAGGCGAGTTCTCACTGTCGCCACGTGGGGGCGCCGTAGGCCTGCGTTCACACGCTCCTCCCGCCTGACGGTGCAGAAGCAGCGCTGCTGGGCCCGCGGTAGAAAGAGCTCTTTTTGAATTCTCTGCCCTGACGTCAGCCGGAGCGGCTCTGTTCCCACTGTGTGGTACAGCGTGGAGAGACTGGGGGACCCAACACAAGCTTTCTGCAGGGATTCAGCATGAATGGACCCAAGTGCACAACTTCTCTACAGTCCTGCTGGAGTTCCCACTAGGATTTCTTCTCATAAAAGACGAGCTGGACTTATTCGAAGGCAAACGAAGAAACATGTATTCAGCAGCATTCCTAGTGATGCTGGCCGTGAGGATCTACGCGGATAGTATGGAAGGACCAACAGGTAAAATATTTTTTTTACTCCGCTGTGCACCTGTTTACCGTCAGGGACGAGTCCAAAGGATACTGTTATTATGCTCTTGGTTAAAAGTTGTAGTAGCCTAAACACGATCGTTGTTCACAAACTACATTCACTATGTTAGGTCGAGGCTGCGTTTGTAAAGGAACCGGGCAACTTAAAAGTTGGCTTCGGGATGTTTTTTGTCATTTGATATGCGACAATAGCTAGAGGAATACTGTCTGCGTAGTGTCTCGTAGAAGCTCAAGTTATATTTGTGACATGACATGATGTGGCGCTATGCCAAATACTGCGGATCTCAACATAGACGACCGGTCATGGTAATAATAATATCATAATATCAGGGGAAGGTCAAGGTCATTATGATGAATTGAAAATGGGGGACCCTGATGTAAACAGGACGAACGTCTTTCTCTGGTCTGCATCCCTTTAACAATTGTTGAGCTGTACTGTACTGTACTGTACTCATTCTGCAATATGTTAATAAAGTTATCAATTAATCAATTATGCTTCTTATTGGTTGCAAAGTTTGGAAAACATGGTCACAGTTTCAGCTTTTTTTTATTGATTATTCGAACAATGTTAGATGGACAATCCTAACATACTGTATCTGGCCATTGTCGTGCAATCCCCCTTTCTCTCAAGCAAGCACACTTTCTTTCTCTCGCTCGCTCGCTCGCTCTCTCTCGCGCGCGCACACCCCCGGTCCCCCCCCCCTCTCTCTCTCTCTCTCTCTCTCTCTCTCTCTCTCTCTCTCTCTCTCTCTCTCTCTCTCTCTCTCTCTCTCTCTCTCTCTCTCTCTCTCTCTCTCTCTCTCTCTCTCTCTCTCTCTCTCTCTCTCTCTCTCTCTCTCTCTCTTTGTTATCAAAGTATTCCGTTTGTCATCTGTCTCCAACATCAGGTTTCATCTTATCTTATGGTGACAGTTTTCTTTCTTTCTTTCTTTCTTTCTTTCTTTCTTTCTTTCTTTCTTTCTTTCTTTCTTTCTTTCTTTCTTTCTTTCTTTCTTTCTTTTTTTTAATTTATTAAAATAGTCCCATGAATGTGCAATATTAATTTATGCTGAAATTGCACTGATGAAATGCTGCTGATTTAGGCTATTGACATTATATACCTACTTAATAGAGGGCTTTCCCCCCATTTTTTTAGCTGGCTGCATTAGGATGTATATTGTGTACAGTATGTATTTAATGTATGTATGACGACTATGTATGTATGTACCGGTATGTATGTATGTATGTATGTATGTATGTATGTATGTATGTATGTATGTATGTATGTATGTATGTATGTATGGATAGATGGATAGACATTTGTCTTGACATTTCTGTATTAGCCGTTTGGTAAAATATTAGGTTGTTGGTGCTTTGCCTTGTACATCATAGTAAAACCCACCACACAAAACATTAGCCTCACTGTGACTTTAACCTGAAAGAGACATGTTGTAAGAAATGTAACAAAATCAGCCATCGGAGCAACATGCAAGCTTGATGAGTAAAATGAGACAAGAAAGTGTTGTGATATCACAAAATAATAAGACGAATGTGCTCTCCAAATATAAATATCAGTATCCGTTAGACACTAAGTGATGTATAGTCAGACAGACAGACAGACAGACAGACAGACAGACAGACAGACAGACAGACAGAGACAGACAGACCAATAGACGGACAGGCAGACAGACGGAGAGGGAGATTAAACATTTTCTCAGTGAGGAGAATATGGTTGAGCCCGGTTCTGCTTATGCAAATCATTCCCAATATCCACAGACTCAGCCTTTTATAACAACTCTTCTATCCAGTCCCCTGGCTCTGCAGTGGTATCCTGCCGTTCCTTTAGCTGAAACAGGTTGGAGACCTGAGAAAACGAAAGAAGTGGAGAAGTGTCTTTTGAGGACGTGACTCACTTCTCAGTGTGGAATATATATCGTGGTTACAAGTGAAAAACACTGCCTCCAGTCAAACCCTGTCAAGTTGTCTTTTGAGCATAAAAGAGTATAAACCAGTCAGCTGCAGCACAACGGCTCTGGTTCAGCTGAAGAATGTTCCGGTGGACCAATGTGGAACGTTGTTGCAACTTGCTACGTTATAAATACCCCGTCCCATGGGTATCGGTTACACTAGCCATACGGAGACCATTATTAGAGATGCAGCAGTCGTCGGGAACAGACGACTCCCAACACAGCTGCGCACCAGGCAGGAACCAGTTGGTCCTTGAAGATAACGTTTGAACAACAGATGAGGAGACACGCTGTAGGGCCTACAAGGTTACCCTCACCTCAAATGTCCCTTATATCTTCCTCCACGTGTTCCCCAGGGGACTGGTCCCATATGAATTGTGTGACAATGCTATACCTAACTAGGTTTCTGTGCTGCCTGTAGGCTGTGGGACTGCACTTCCAAACTATGTTCCAAAATCCCCCCCCCCACCCAGCCGAGGCTGTCACCTGCATAGTGTGTGATTGAGTCGAGACGCTTGGGGTGAAACCACCCTGTGAAGTAGATAAGTGCCCCCCCTCCCCAACCCCTCCACCCACACACACACACGGGTCACACGCGCCACACACACACACGCGCGCCGCGCACACACACGCACACACACACACACGCACACACACACACGCACAGGTCAGACACACACACTCAGAGCGAGGGCTCAGAGCGAGGAGTGTTGCAGCAGGGAAGGTAATTTAATCTATGGAGCTGTAATGAGCCTACGCCACCCCTCCACTCGCCTCCCTCCTCCTCCTCCACCGACCGCGAGCACCGGTGTTTGACATGCCATGCATGAGGAGAAAACACACAGAGATTGGAGGTTGTCTGAAAAGTGGTTAATGTGGGAAATGGAGCACACAGCAATGGCTGCCGATATGCGCAAGGTGTGTAGGTGTCTAGGGGAGTTTATACAGCGAGGGGCCTGCAGGGCAAAAGGGGATCGTCCGTGGGCAGCGGTGTAGATCCCGTTTTGAGCGTGAAGAGTCATCATAGAAGAACACAAACCTATTCCTTTTAAAATAGAAAGATGAAGTCTTGTTAGGGTTATATATATCTAATACTAGTACTATCAAATCTTCCTGGACTTTTACTTTACTCTTAAATCGACACTGTACAATTCCACACTTTTTTTACTGTACACTTACTGTATATTTCTGTATCTGTATATTTTTACTGTATATTTTATATTAGAATGTACAATAACATATAAAATGTATATCCCGGACCGGATTCTATTCTATTCTATTTCTCTCAGGAAACCAGTGCACTTTGTAACCACAGCGCGTGATAATGGTTGGATAATTTGTTATATCTACGTTCATCCTTTGTAATGATATCCTATCCACTATAATCTTTCCGTTTCAATTCTCTCCGGCATTCAAATCACGTTCAAACGATGGCGTCTACAAAACTATTGCGAACTCCTGGCATATCCGTTGAGACGTTTTAATGCAATACTTATTTTTGGCACAAGCGTATACACTTTAATCAGTTGGGGTGAAAGAAACGCACATAATGTGCAATTTACTTTAGTTTGAATTGAATAAAGTTCACAACTTGAAGTCATACAGTACAACTTTTCTACACTTTTAGCGCCCCCGGTTTTAATCCTAATCTCTTGGATCATCGTACCTCCATTCAGTGGTTCGCTGACTCCTCTTTTCAAACAGTCTACATATTTATATTTAGTTATATTATTCATACAAAAATGCTTTCAGTCTAAATGGATGGGTCAACTACACACACACACACACACACACACACACACACACACACACACACACACACACACACACACACACACACACACACACACACACACACACACACACACACACACACACACACACACACACACACACACTGACTTATTGAGTTTATCAGAAAAGCAGCCATACTGACTAAGTATTAAGTACAAACCAGCTCGTCTGAGTTATGTGTCCAATTAATCTCTTCCCATTGCCCTACTTTGATGGCTTCTGGGGAAGTTTAATTGCCTCGACTGTTAGTTCCCGGCTAGTTATTTGGTTTGGTCATTTAGATTTGGCTGAAAACATTTATTGGAGAAGGAAGCGTCTGTATACCGCGCCGGGCATTTCGACGGGGAATTCAAAGTCCTGAAAATTTACATTTAATCATTGTAGTTCCAAGACTTCAATGGCCTCAAAAGGTTCTCAGTTCCACAAATAGCTGATGGACTTGTCAAGCTCCACCGCTTTCATATTAGGCTTTCAGCGTGAATGTTTTTCTCCCCCGCCTATTTATCTCCAAATGATTCCCCTCTTATCGTGGCGGGTCGCGTCCGCGGGCCCCACCAGTGGGTTGTTTTGCCACTGAAGTCTATTTTCCACCCAGGGTGCTCGGCTGACTGTCGGGGTGCCCAGAAAGTTTGATGAAAGGCTGAGACACTTCAGACGCTCTTTCATAGTCGGCGTCTAGTTGAATAACGAGAGCCCCCTCTGATCCCTGCACGGCGGAGCGGCCTCACACCGAGATTCAACATTGATACAGTACAGTGAAACAGAGAGACCAGAGGAAGGCCTAGGTTTTCGGAAAAAACGAAGAGATTTCTTCTTCAAGCGTTGTCTTCTTCAGTTTGGAGTATGCTTTTTTTGTGTTTTATATTTTTAAAGGACTGAACATGAAGGGACTTTCTCCCCCCTCTGTCTGAGACTTTAGATTTGAGTGTGCGTGTGCGACGGCATGTGTGTGTGTGTGTGTCTTACTGTCTGCTCAATATGCAAGTGCATGAAGATGGTGTTGCAGGGTTCTAAAGGATCAAGGAGGACACTATGGGCAATTTGGTTCAGACATGACATATCTGGCAGTCGTGGCGGTGGCCATCAGACCATCCTAGAATGTTATGTCAGTGGCTCTCAACCCCCAGGGGGTCGCAACATGATTGTGTGTGTGTGTGTGTGTGTGTGTGTGTGTGTGTGTGTGTGTGTGGGGGGGGAGGGGGGTCGGCAATGATATACAAATACATGATCATATTCATAATCTTTTTCTTGTAAAATTATTGATCAAATGAGCCCGTGGAAGTAAATACCATTATTTGGTCTCAGAGGGGGGAAGGGAGGGGTCCAAAATTGGCATCACGTGTATCTCGCGTCGATGATGTCAGCCGGCCAGCAGCGCCACTCCCCAGCGCCGCCGCCGTGTCCACCTGTCGCCGTGTCCACCTGTCACCGCCGTGTTCCATTAATGGAGCTGACAGCGCCGCCACGGAGCCTTGGCTGGGGCCCGCGGGGCCTCGCAGGGGGGAGAAAGGGGGCCCATCGACTGCCACTTCCACTCTCCAGGTGGTACAAATAGTGTTGCATCCCCCTCTCAACAGCAACCAGCCGTTATAGGACATATGGAGTGGTGCCAGCAGGCCCTCCGCTGCCTGTCAGCCGCGCCTCTTAACATGCTTAGACACTCAGGTGCCGTGTTTTCCCTGCCAAGGAGCTCTCGCAGGTGCCGTGTTTTGCGGCTGCTCACGTCTCCGCGGAATCTCCTGCGGCTGTAGGCGGTTTCACTGGAATTCCGTTGCTAGGGAACAGTTTGGACCCATGTGTATTTTCTGTCATTTGTCAACATTGCAACAGGAAATAAACTTGGGTCCTTTTTTGCAATGTTATTGTCACTTTGAAAGCAACTATAGGACAATTATTAATAGATTGCGAGCTTCGTCTGTGGCTCACGCAGGCTGTGGTTCCTGTGAACAAGGCCTTCTAATGGACATTTCTCTCTCTGATAAGGCAAGGGATTTTTAATTTCAAAGCAGCAGTTAAAATAGCTAGCCAAAACAAACGTCACAAGAGAATCCAGGCAGAGGGAGGGGTCTCTGCAGATAAAGACACCACCACCCACCTCTAGTGGGTCAGAAGTGATGATCGAGACGGACTACGTTTGTAAGGGGTCTATACGTTGTTTTCTTTTTTGTAAAATCCTACTCATTGTGCCAGCAAGTTTGAAGAAAGTACATAACACCCCCCACCCCCAGAAGAAAACGTTCACCAGTGACACAGCACCTGAGCCCTCCGAAAAGCTAGAGGAAAGTTAATTTGCTCTGTTTACAAAATGGTCGCTAAATTCAGTAGACTTAATGTCAACATCGCTCAATTTAGAGATGTGAAAAAAGGCTGCCCGCTCACACCCGGTAATTGCCATGGATGTGATAATCGCTCCCTCCTTGGCCCAGTGTCATCTCCTTATGTGACAATGCAGACAGAGCGAGGTGGTTAGCTCATCCAGTCTTTCCTACAGTAGAACAAGGCATGACATTAGGCCCAATGCGCCGGGATGAGGAGAGCTGTAAGAGAAGAGCGGGATTGTGGGACGCGAGGAAATGGACTGTATAGCTGGAACAAATCCACTTGCTCTGGAAATCTACTGTTTCCAAAAGCGCTGGGGTTATGCTGCCTCCTTGGAGGTCGGCGTCTGTGACAGATATGCAGAGGAGCACCGCTGAGTGTAGATATACGTGCATATGGTCCCAGGGGATTGGCTGGCTGCCACTCTCTGCTGTGGCAACAGAGGGACTTCTGAACCACCGAAGACACTTCAGAGACGCAGGCCTGATCTTTTCAGCGAGTTTGAGGAAGGCTCGGCTCCTCTCGTCTTTCTCTTAAAGGTAGAATCTGTAATCCCGTCAAACAGCGACCTCTAGGCAAAAGAGCCCCTCTTGGTGGAGTGGGGATAGGGGAGGGGTTGCTATCGCTGGTCAGTGGTCACACCTCGGGCTCTATCAAGAGAGGTAGGGAGAATATAAATAAATGGTAAATGGCTGCATTTATTTTTTTTTATCCACTTTTTCTCCCATTTTTCTATATATTTTCTCCCATCCCAATTTCGTATTATCCAATTCAACCCTCCCCTGTCACGGACGCTGTTTCTTGCCTCCCACAAGCCGGCTGTAATGTGGACTAAGTCATACATAGCACAAGTCCCCTCCGGTACTTGAGGTAACAGCAGTAGCATCTTTTCACCTGCGCAGCTCGATCTCTCAGTGGCGAGGAGTAACGTGTGGGAGGCTCACGCTGCCCCCGACACTTCCTGATTCTACTGCGCAGGCGCACCTACCGACCTGTAGGAGTCGCTGTCCACAACGCCCGATCCCCACCCTTCAGTTTCCCTCCCCGTAATACGGCCAATGTGTATTACTGTGGACGACCAGCTAAACTGAAAGCAATGTGGAGCGCTGGGATCGAACAGGCGATCCCAGCGTCTCCGCATTCGTGGCGAGCGCCTTGCCCACTACGCCACGTAGCCGCCCCCAAATGGCTGCATTTATATAGCGCTTTATCCAAAGCGCTTTACAATTCGTTCGTCACATTTTATTTTACCCATTCACTCACACATTCACACACCGACAACCATGCAAGGTGCCAACGTGCTCATCAGGAGCAATTAGGGTTTAAGTGTCTTGCGCAAGGACACTTCGACACGCTGCCTGGGAGGAGCGGGAATCGAACCGGGAACTTCCGGATTACCAGACGACTGCTCTACCTCCCGAGCCACTGTCGCCCCACAGAGAAATTCACAATATAATAAGTTAGGCTATACTGTAGTAGTAGACAGTGTACATGTATTGTGTGTGTGTTGTGACTAGGCCTGTTGCAATAAGCAATAAATCAATTTATCGCGCAATAATGAAAATGAATGCAATGATTTTGACGGGCGCAATTAATTGCTATTTGCGTGTTTGTTTTAATGAGGCGGGAACCAGTACCTCTCCGTGTGGGGAGGCGGGCCGCTGACGTTACTACAGAGTACAGCACGGGAGCTCCTGTGAGCACCATGCGTATGTTGGGCAGTAGCAACGCTACATAGCTTAACTACATTTCTCAGTAGCGTGATGGTAGCGTCGCTCCTTTTGAACCAAGTAGCGTTCTTTGTAGTGTAGCTATTTTTAGACCCAAGTAGTGATGTAGTGTGAACAAACGCTATACGCTACTGCCCGGAGGAACTGGACTGCTAAATAAAGATTAAAGATCTAGCGTTGATGCTATGCCGCTTCCTCCTCATCGTTGATTGCCTGTAGTAGCTGCATCTAACGTTAGTAGCTAACGTTAAAACTAACCTAAAGTTAGTTGTTCACCAACAATCTCAACATTTGTTTTATCATTAGCTCAAAAACACAGAACCGGACGACACAAGTTGTCCGCTCATAGGTTCTGCTAGGATAATAACAACAATACTTCCGGTCGGTGGGTTTCAAAATAAAAGAGCAAAGTCTAAAACACCGGAAAAGACGTTTATTTTGTACAGCGTTTTCCTCCACGAGTACTCAAGTACATCATGTGATCAATCGATCTGTTTTTTTGCCCATCCCTAGTTTATCCTGTGCTGAAAAGTCTCCATTCCAATAGAGATAGTATATATTTGTGTTTATTTGATTATTGTTGAGCTATATTTTAATCAAGAGTAACTGGTAGTGTAGCTTACTACATTTTCCAAGTAGCTTGCCCATCACATAATCCGCGATCCACAGTAAACAAACGCGAGCCACAATTAGGGTGACCAGGTGTCCCGCTTTTGGTTGTATACTGCACAGCCATTTTACCTAATGTCCCACGTCCCTCTTTTCGAAGCAAAAAATAAAAACATGGGTCTAAAAGCCCCTTCCTACAGTAAACGTAGCAACCTGCCTCTTGTCCACACACATTGCTCTGCTCGTTTTATCATTGCTCTCACGGAGATAAAACTGGGAACGAGGTTACTCTGCTTCTGACGCTACCTCATATCTGATTGGTTAGGTAGTAATTTAGGATATTTAAAATGTCTTCAAATGTTAAATAAAGGTTTATTGCACTTTGAAACGGTTTCCTTGCATTATTATGCTATTATCATTATATTAGTAAAAGAAATTAAAAGTTGATTGAAAACTTTTGGGAAATACATTTCTCAAAAAAATTATTTCTCTCAAAACCGCAATAATATCACTTATCGCAATAATTTCTGGGACAATTAATCGCCCAGCAAAATGTGTTATCGTGACAGGCCTAGTTGTGACCAATGTGTATAATATAATATACACAGTATATATAGCTATAATATAATATATATAGCTATATATCACAGTATAGTAGGTTGCTGTTTGACTGCATTACAGATTGTACCAGTGAAGTTGATGGAAATCAAATTAGGTGTGTTTTGAGATGATTCACACATGGGTAATTTTCTCACACGATTCTGATGCAACAGTTTCAGCTACTCTCACCTGTTTTTGATTTTTTTTTTTTTTAAGTTTTACAAGGTTATGTACATGCATACAAGAAAATCAAATACAAAATTACAGTAGCAATAGTATACAAGGAAAATTACAACAAATAAGGGAGAGAAGGAAAAAGAGAGAGGGAAAAAGAGAAAGGGAGAGTGAGAACCAGATGGAGAGAGAGAAGAAAAGGGGAGATGCACAGATAATGTTTACATTTAGAATGCCTTGTTGTTGAATGAATCCAGTGAAATTAACCCATCAATGCATACTGCGGGAACCCCGCATAATATATCGGTATCAGTTGATATCGGTATTGGAAATTAAGAGTTGGACAATATCGGTATATCGGATATCTGTAAAAAAGCCAATATCGAACATCCCTATAATAATAATAAACTTAATTTGTATAGCACTTTTCATACAGAAATTGCAGTTCAGAGTGTTTCACAGCAGTAAAAAATAGATGCACAAAGTGCAGACATAAAACATCATTGGTTACAGACATATAAAGTGAGCATAAAAAATATAAAAAAAGTAGCAGCAAGGTAAGGCAAGTCACAGTTTTTCACATTAGGATCCAACATCCCAATAGGCCTCTCTGTTTACGGTTTGTGTTGTGAAGGATCAGATTAAACCGAATATATATATTTATTTATATATATATATTTAATTGTATTTGTATATCGTTTGATATCCCCTGTATATTCCTTGTACAATATGCACTGAATATCCCTTTAGTCTACTAAACAGCCCATAATAGTTTCATTCTACCATTGGACGAGAACCTGGCGCCAGGTTGCCATACCCCTAGGTCCAAGTTCAATCGTGCCGCCTAACATGTCGTGGCAAGCCCCGGTTCCGCGCAGGAATATGTCGGGCGAAATACGAATGGTACTATTTGTTCATAGCGCATATATATATGGCGCAAGTAAAGTAGAACTTCCCTTTTAGTCCAGTTCTTTACCCTCCAACAGAGTGACAGACGCAAAGCCTCCCCACGACGCACGTGTGGTGTAGTAAGGCCTACTTGGCCCAGAATAGGCATTGAGATGTCGTGTAGATTAATAGTTGAATAGTCATAGTTTGGCACTATACCGTCGAGTTGGACGTATTCTATTAAGCTAATAATAGTCTATTTATGTATGGTGCATCGTTCGGTTAGAGTTCTAAAGTTATCAGTACCCCCCATCGTTCCTGACGTTATCTGGACGCTTAACCAGGCTGAGCAGACCCCTAGTGGTGCTTGCATCCGAGGAGCTCCGGGCCAAGGCGACTGGACCTGTATATTGGATTACTCTACCCGGACGACGGCGAGCCTTCCACGGCTTGGATTATGCTTTGGGTGCTTTGATTATTCCATGGATAAAGGCCAACACTGCGGAGTGTTGGAACTACCCCCCGGAGAGGACTCCAGGTGAGACGGCGCTCTACACCAGTGAGGTCGCCTCACGTCTCTCCGTCGTGGACCGGCAGCTACCGTCCACAGAGGGTCCAGCTGTATTCGTCTGCGGACCGAGGTTCTGTGGGCACCGTGTTCAAGACTTTGAATTCTCCCAAGACACCGTCGGCCAGATGGGATACCGCCAGCGGCTTCTCTAACCCCCCCCTCCTACTGTCTTACAACCAGCGGGACCCCCCCCCCCCCTTAGTGTATCCAGCTATAATCATTTAAGTACCATCGCTATCGTTTCCTAAATATTCCAGGTTGTATACTTACTCCCTGCGTAACCAGAGATTGGACATTCAATGTTGATTTACCTACGAATACTCATTTGCCATAAAAGTGCATATTTCATATTTCAAATCATAAATGTAATTAAGTGAACGTTGTATATACCTTTTGCTATATTAAACCTTCGATTTGGTACATTTGTGTGGATTCGTTTCATCAGGTGGGAAAGTGTTCATCATACTTATATCATGTACTGGATGGCCAGAAGTTAAAGTACAAGAGGTAGTGGTATTAAATATCATATCTAACAATACAGTCAGGGAATTGTACCCCTCAGTTACAGTTTGATTCAGTTAAAAAATAGGTAGTAATAAAAATACTAAAATAGAATAGACGAAGTAAAAAAGTGCAATAAAATAGTGAGTAAAATAGAAAAGACAGTAAAATGATGCAGTACTGAAGTGCGATAAAATAGTTCAATAAAATAATAAGATACAATAACATTTACGACAAAGCAGTGCATCACTCATGACACATAATAGAACAACAGAGCAGTGCATCGCTCTTAACACTTTGAGTTTCTTTACAAAGTTCAGTTCTAAATTACCTTATAGAACAACAGAGTAGTGCGTTGCTCTTAACTTAACAACAGAGCAGTGCGTTGCTCTTAACTTAACAACAGAGCAGTGCGTCGCTCTTAACTTAACAACAGAGCAGTAAGGCTGTCCCCGAACCCTGTTTTTGGGATTCGAACTTCGTCAGGGTTTTTCAAACGAACGTTTGAACCTTCGTTTTTAATAAAAAAATAAATCCTTTTCTTTTTTTACTATCCTCAAACTAAATCCTCAATTTGAATAAAGTGATTAATCTGATTAAATTAGTCTTTCTTTTTATTAAATCAACTTTCCAGCCCCAGCCCCAGCCCAGGGAGAAGCCCCAGCCCAACTAAATCAATTAAATCAACTTTCTTTAATGAATATAACTCATCAGTTTCTTTTAATACTATAATATTAGTGTAGCCTAATCTTTATCTGCAACTGTGAAGAAAAACCCCATTGGTTTAAACAGAATTAATAGAAATCTTTTACAAAAAAATTATTTTTTATTTTTAATTTTTTGTATAAAAAATTCTAATGTTGATTTAGAATTCGAATGCCAACGTAACGAACGAAGGTTCGAATGTTTGAACGTTTGGGCTCAGCCCTACAGAGCAGTGCATCGCTCAATGACCAGTTTGTGTCCTTGCTTCGTCCTGACGGCACACTGCCACATTGCAGCTCCTCAACTCTCCACAGAACACGTCCTCAATTTGAGAATACAGGTTTTTCAGCACAAGAACACATGTAGCTGACACCACTGGGATCAAGCGATAAATGATAATAATAATACATTTATATAGCGCTTTTCTAGACACTCAAACACAATGCTAGACGCTCCCCACAATGTAGGGTGGAAATTGCCTCCTTCACCACCACTGGTAGCACCCAGCCTTGGGCTATGCAGGCTCAATGGCTGCCATATACTGGCACCAGGCACACATCACACTACACACAATGGCTGAACGGCTCAGGAGACAGGGATTGATATCAGCCAATTAAGGGGAAGGGATGATTAGGTGGCCTTGATGTCAGAGACCTGATTGAGAATTTGGCCAGGAACGTTGGGGAACCCCCTACTAGAGCCATATGAAATCCGCGTTCACGGAATCGCGGACGGAATCGCGGAATTGACCAATAAAAATGGAATCAACTGCAAAACGTGGAATATTGCAGAATTTGGCCTAATCTGGACTGAAATTCCGTTTTTGGGTGGAACGCTTGGTGCACACGCGACCGGGGAGGCGGACGCTAGAGCGGGTTACACACAACACAGGCAGTCTCCCAAGCGTCTCGCTGCTTCGGTGTTTACATCGTCAAGAAGCTAATAAATTCCCCAATAAGCCCTCAATTCAGAGCAGAGCAGTATCCTAATGACTTTTATGCCTCCGGCGATAAGGTGTTTTGCTAATTCTGTCAACGTTCCGTGGACTGGAGCCACAAAAACACTTGCGACACTATTGTGATTAAATAGCTAACTTATAACGTTAGGACATGATCGCTTCTTGCTAAATCTAGTGCACCCATCCAGTTGTTTAATGCAAACGAGTCATTATACACTGCCCTTTATAATCGAAATAAACTTAAATAGCTATGAAACGTTTTACAGTACATAGGACTATAGATGGAAATGATAGCTTCTTGCTAAATCTGGTGCAATCCATTTGTTTAATGCAAACGATTGTCATTATACACTGTCCTTTATAAACGAAATAAACTAAACTAAAGGTGCCTAAATTATGCATTACTATATTTCATCACAATAAAATAGATATAGCTAGGCTACTGACATTGTGATAATGTCAGTAGTAGCTAGCTGTATCTATTGTTTACACTTGAAATGTGTATTTTTATTTTGTCACAATATTATTTGAAAAGTATTGTGTAAAATGTAACTGTATTTCTGAGTTGCAGCACTTAAAAACATTAAATGGACTGTTATATCATATTCAATTGTAGACATTTATTCATTCCCACTTATTAGACACTATTTCTGATGGTAAAATGAGCATAAAAAGCAAAATACAGAATTCTGAAATATTAAAACGGAAAAAACGGAATTTGGGAAAAAATAAAATGGAATTTGGAAAATAATAAAACGGATTTCATATGGCTCTACCCCCTACTCTTTACGATAAGCGTCCTGGGTTCTTTAACGACCAGTCAGTCAGGACTTTGGTTTAGCGTCTCGAAAGACGGCACTCGCAGCTGTACGTGTCCCTATCACCGTAACAGGGGCATTGTTACTGACAAGTCCAGAGGACAGAGTGCCCCCGGCTGGACAACAACACTTTCCGACAACAGCCTTGACCGGGGCTCGAACTGGTGATCTTCCGATCATGAGTCCAGAGCTCTACTCATGTAGCCACGCTGCCGGACGAATGATGGGGAAAGCTGTGCTCTGGACACTCAATCGCTCCCCTGTCCCCACTCAATTCCAACCCACACATCGGATCAAAAAACAATAATGTAAACAAAGTGGGGCTCTGCTTTTGCTCGGAGGCCGCTGTTTGACGACATTACACATTAGACCGTTCAAAGTTCCGTTCGTTGTGGACATACTGCGTCCATTTTTTAAAAGGGAGTCAAATGCAAACATATCCCCCTGTATATTTGAAGTCTAATTCACTGCGCTGTACCACAAATCACGGCTGTCACTGTGGAGATTACAGTCTTGTTATGAGTGACCGGCGGGGGGCGGGGGACGGATGCTGTGTGTGAGTCGTGTTTACCGCGTGGAGCCTTAAATGCGGCTGGGGTTTGTTTATTATGGATGAGATGTTAAGTGAGACGATATATGCGCGGGCAGGTCTGCTTGCCACTGCGATGCCTGCCCGTCCATTTAGACTGGCCCCTGCGCCCGGGCTGTCAGCTGCTTTCCATTACCTTCCCCAGATGTGTCACCTCCGCGCTGACGGCTTAGCCATGAATATTCCGTCGGTGGTTTCCAACCAGGCTTTTACACCGCTGCCGTACGGGTGCCCCCCGTAACGGACGATGTGTACGTTCCTGCTCCGGCCCGGTGTGACCGTCCGAGCTTCTATCCGTCGCTCGGCTTGTTGTGGGAACCTGTGTTCGGACCGGGTCCTGCCGCGTCAGAAATGGCGGTCGATATACTTTTTGGGGGGCTTGTGATGACCAGGGCTGCATTATATGGACAAAATATTGTATTATTTGAGCAGATGCTGCACTATTTCTCTTTTCTTTTGAAGGTATAGTCTTGAGTTTCCTTGTTTGTTTTTGTTTGTTTTGTACCTGCTGTACTGGCCTAATTCCATGGCTCCCACTGTATTCTCCAACGATGACAAATCACTTATTATACAGGCCTTATTCCTGGGCTTGAGTAAAATGCATCTGCACTAGATCACAGTATTCTATCTCTTGTTTATCAGGTGTATTCTAAAACTTTTATCTAATTAGAAAATACCCACATTGCAACATTTGCGAGCTAGATACTGCACCCCCCCCCCCCCCCCCCCCCCACCCCTGTTTAAATGTGAATTCCACCTGTTGGTACATCGGTCGAGAGTAGAAGGAAGGAAGAGATAAAAAAGTGTCTGCCTGCTATCACAACAGTGACATAACCATGGCAACAGAATTGGCAAGCGGCGAGGGTCAGAGTTCAGCCACATGATGGATTTAGCGGCGCTGTCAGCAACTGTCACTTAAGATTGAGATGACAGCTGAGGCCAAAATGAGGCTTCGTCTTTCTGCTTCCTGCAGCTCCAAGGGTAAATAATTGCAAGATGCCAGAAGCTATTTCTCTTGTCTTCCTTCTCTTCTCTCTCTCTCTCTCTCTCTCTCTCTCTCTCTCTCTCTCTCTCTCTCTCTCTCTCTCTCTCTCTCTCTCTCTCTCTCTCTCCATTATCTCCCAGTGTTTTCTTCTTGGACCCAGCAGTGTGTTGAGCCTGACAGTACCCTGGTGTCGACAGGCTGCTCTCAGATTAACTGCTTAACTACAGCTTCCCCAAAACGGCGGCCTGCGTTTTCACTTTTATTTCTGCCACTAGTTTTTCTAACTACCTGACCGCCCCCCCCCCGGGGCGAAGTGGAGAGAGGCGCTCCCACGGCAGCCGTAGCTATTGCCCTCTTTAAAAAATAGTTATCAAACCTGTGGGCCTCAGAGAGTCCCTGCACCGCGCCAGCTATATCAAAAGTTGAAGTGGAAACTTTACAGTAATAGTGTGAGGTGGAAGAGAGAGAGAGAGTTAGAGAGAGAGAGTTAGAGAGAGAG
>NC_140168.1:59183800-59190585 GCF_963971535.1 Notolepis coatsorum | reverse complement strand
GCATGACAGCACCTCCTTTATATAAAGAATATCCTGGAACAAAAATTTACTTTGCAGCTGTGTGACAAAGTGCACACTGCCTTGTTAACGCAAGTGGTCACACATATCCTGACTGCATAGGCTAAGTGGTACACAGTACTATACACTCAAGTCTGACAGGTATGCCACACATTGAGAACTGTCAAATCTAGTTTTCTTAACCCTTGTATTACATAGTCCAGAGTGTCACTGACCGGCCCATTAGAACTGGCCCATTTACTAGCACGGTACTAGTATGTAGTACCATGTAGTACCTTTATTGTAGTACCATGTAGTACCAAGTAATACCCTGCAGTACCATGTAATACCTTGTAGTACTATGTAGCACTATGTACTATGTACCTGTACTTACATGAAGTACCCTGTAGTAGTGTTGTCACGATACTGGAATTTCGACTTCGATACGATACCTTGAAAAGTATCGATACTTCGATACCATTTCGATATAATTATTATTTTTTTTTTTTTTTTAACAAATTTTGCTTTTGTTGCTGGTTGATTCTCCTCAGCTTCTCTCTGGTACTATAAGAGAAGATAAATATAAAACTTTTAAAACCCTTTGTTTATCTTTAGATCACACATTTAAAAATAACTGTTCATCTCACTTCAATCATTTTAATTGCAGATGCAGAACATGGTATTTTCCCAAGCAGACAGATGTAAACACTGTAATCTGTGTTGCATGTACCTGACAAACTGAACTGTTTGTATTACAGTTAGTAACGGTTTTCGATTTTTATTTAAAGATAACGAGAGAGAGAGAGAGAGAGAGATAGAGAGAGAGAGAGAGAGAGAGAGAGAGAGAGAGAGGCTATGCTCGGAGCATTTTAGTAACGTTACATTTTCAACAAGATTGCTGCTATTTAAACACTTCATGGAAACGGGGTAATGTTAACCTTATCTCGGCTGTAGTATTGTATGACCTCGACATAACGTTTAAACGTTAACGTTACTCCGTTTCCATGCAGTAATTGTAAAAGTGGCCAGCTAAGCTAACGGAGCTAACGGCTAGCAGTAGCTAGCTCTAACGTTACAACGAATCAGCTGTTGATATTATGCGCCATCAGTAGACAACGTATCATGTATTAAACTAGAGTTAATGGTTTAATGCTTCAGTCACAGTGACGTTGAAAGAGCAGCTGTCATGAACCTCTTTCATTCTTTATGGAGATCCTCGTTGGCACTGCTCTAACACCGCTTGCAAATAGCATTGGGGCAGCTTTAGCTTGTCCTTCGTTGTTTACTCAAACCTGAAGTACCTCCAAACAGCACTTCTGCTGTTTTCTTTATCCACAAGCACAAGTTGCGGAGGCTCTGCATTTGCCATCTTCACTCAGCTAAAATGTTTATTTACAAACTGAAGACGGCTCTGAGGGGGAGGGCTGGACTCGGAGCAGGCGGAGGGGCAAGCGTGCTCTGAACAGCGCGTCAACAACTTGAGGTAGAACACTCGCCAGCTGGTACCGATACTGCAGAAAGTATCGGTATTTCGGGAAATGAGTATCGAAACCATTTTAAATATTCAGTATCGATATGTATCGATACTTCGATATTTTTGACAACACTACCCTGTAGTACCATACAGTTAGGGATGGGTACCGAATTCGGTACTTTTAAAGGTACCTACCGAAACACGTCAGTACTACCGAGTATAGATTCACGTGAGATCCACCGGTGCCAACTTTCGGTACTATGCGCAATTATTTTTTTAAATCCGATGACGTCACGTTTTGTTGACCGCAAAAACGAATCTGCACGTTAAGGCACAATACATGTTTTCAAACTCTCTTTGGGTGTTTGCAATTCATGGGGACTGGGGAGTATATGTCTCTGATATCTATCTTGGTAGTGGGCAGGTTGTTAGAAAGTGTAGCTCAGTTTCCACATCTGCTCTGTCTGACACGGAGCGTCTTTAGAGAGGAGATTGAATCCGGGACACAATGGGACACTGGCTCTGTTCATGGTCACGAATGGATTCCAGCTTAATTTATTTACTACAGATGACAAACGTGTTGTTTCTGTTTTTCTTTTTTACATACTTGCGCCACACGGAACAACTGATCACTACAGCCCAGCATCATATTACTGTAGCCAGTCTCTTGAAACACCACTATCTCCAAACGTTCTTTTGCTATGTGCTCGCGCTGCCACGGTGGGTTTTATTTTTAGCGGTCGGCTTACTCCTTCCATAGTTTCACATATTTGTAACCCGTTTAACGTTCTTAAGCTGACGTTAGCTAAGCTAACCGTCGGACATAACGTTAGCTCCTAGGGCTACAGTGCAAGCCGGCACAACTCGGGACAGAAGAGTAGAGGATGTGACGTCGGTAAACAAGCCACACACACACACCGCAGCAGAGCGGGTCTTCTCCAAGCGGGGGTGGAGCAAAAAGAACTGCTAGAATACTCAATCAGCAGCAGAGTAGTTCATTGCTGCTAGATTGTTTGTTTGTTTAATCAGTTGTAAAATACTTTACATTAGTAAGATGTAAATAATAATAAAGTAATAATAATTCATTATTTATTTATTAAATATTAAGTTTGGATTTAAATTTTTTTTACAACTGAGGTAGGTAGATACAATTTTTAGATACTAAAGTACCGAAAAAAGGTACCGTTGGGTACCGGTATCGGTTCAAATGTGAAAGGTACCCATCCCTACATACAGTACCAAGTAATACCCTGCAGTACCATGTGGAGCCATGTAATATCATTTAGTACCATCTACTAGTACCGTGTAGCAGGGTTAGAAATAAAAAAAAAAATTCAAGGGCTTTTTTTGCCCCCCCTTAATTGATTTTCGGGGGCTTTTTTTTGTATTTCGGGGGCACTGAATTTTTATGATAAACGGTAGGGGTGGGACGGTTCACAAAATGGACGGTTTGGTTCGTATCACGATTTTGGGGTCACGGTTTTCAGTTTGATATACGTTAATTTTTATTAAAGGTTTACAGTGTTTACAGCCTTAAATAATGTTTGGCACACAAAGACCGAACTGACTGAAAAATATAGGCTACATTTGTCAAAGTATTAACTTAGTGCAAACAAACAATATGCTCAGCCAGCACTAGACTTTCCTTTCTTTAATTAATATAAACACACAAAAACAATGTCAACCATGTTTAAATTCCCTGATTGTCAGTTCTTAATGGAAAGATTCGTTTTCTGCTTGAAATTATTATGTTTCTGTCTACATTTATTTAGACTAACATTATTTAAATATTGAGTGCAACTGTGGTGGATTACGTAATTCGGTGAGTTGGAACTATCTATGGGTTGGCGCCGGGTCCCCACGGACATTTTAGCGTGTGGCACCTTCAGCTCCGGTCACGTTAGGAGGAGTTCATAACATCAACAAGCAGCGCGAAAGCGGCAATAGTCCCGGTTGGAGTTAATAAAACACAGTTGTATGTTAGCCTTCTTGGATGTTGAATAAACGCCTATCATTGTCTTTAAACACCCCGCCTTTCAGACTCCCATTTCCTCCTCTGCTACAGTAGCTAGTAGCTACGGTGACATTTCATTGACTGTACAGTATTAGCTTGCGGGCTGCGTCGGGCTACACAAACTGACTAGCACCTCCAGTGCTGCTGCTGCTGCTGCCTGCAGCCAGTGCAGAACACCGGCTCCGCCAAATTTTTTTTTTTATTTGCGCGTCATCTGAACCGTACGATACACAGACGCTCCATTACCGGATAAATATATATATATATAATTAGTAAACTGTCGGGGGCATTAAGTGCCCCCCTTAACTGATTTTCGAGGGCATTTTGTCCATTTTCAAGGGCATTATGCCCCAAGCCCCCGTTAATTTCGAACCCTGCCGTGTAGTACTATGTACTACCATGTAGTACCATCTAGTGTGAAAACACCACAGAAACACCATAGATGTACAACGTTTGAATAAAACTTAAAATCCAATGACATTTGAAAAAAAAAGATATAATTAGTTAATAGTTAATCATTTGTTTTATATGTTCCATGCCTAGTGTGGAGGAATTCATTAAGCCTTCGGGCAATCTGATGAAATAAACCATATTTTTGACAGAGGAATACTGTAAATAGGCGATTGGCAGGGGGATGACCACAAGGTCTCTGGTGCCTCTCCGGTCTGGCCTGTACTGTACTGTAAGCCTCTTAGATTGAGGTGTGTACTGTACTGTAAACCTGTCAGATTGAGGTGTGTACTGTAAACCTGTTAGATTGAGGTGTGTACTGTAAACCTGTTAGATTGAGGTGTGTACTGTACTGTAAACCTGTTAGATTGAGGTGTGTACTGTAAACCTGTTAGATTGAGGTGTGTACTGTAAACCTGTTAGATTGAGGTGTGTACTGTACTGTAAACCTGTTAGATTGAGGTGTGTACTGTAAGCCTGTTAGATTGAGGTGTGTACTGTACTGTAAGCCTGATACTGTTAGATTGAGGTGTGTACTGTAAACCTGTTAGATTGAGGTGTGTACTGTAAGTCCGTTAGATTGAGGTTTACAACTAACGTTACTTCACGTATGCTTGCAGCTTAATTCATCTTCTCCATTGACAGCTTAATTCACAGGCACGCATTGTTAGTAGAACTCAACTCAAGTACCAAACAGAGGCATGCGCTTGCCCAGTGTAGTGAAAGGTCTTGAGATGTGTTTTCAGGAGAGTTAGATGGAAATCTTTTCTGGGGCGGTGATAAAAATGCTTGTTTAGGTGGAAATCATTTACTCCGCTCTAAATCGAAGACGTATAAGTAAGACTATCTGGTTATTTAAAACGACTGGTTAACTGGCTATCCAGATATCCTTTGTGTGTACTGATGCCTACTAGGTGCCTACAGTAAGCCTAAGTTAGATTGATGTGCTTTGTGCATACAGTAATACAGTAAGCCTGTTCTTATGGATAAAAATAAAGACTTTGAAAGACTGCTAATGAGTAGGTAGGGAGGGTCTTTGACTTGTCGCTAACTTTTGACAGTGGGCGTTTAATGATGTTGACATTTCAATTATTCAATGCTATTCCCTTTTCCCCTTTGCGTTATGAAAAACAAAGTCAGTGGCATGTGAAATTCCAGCTAGTGGTGGTGGTGGGGGTGGTGGGGGTGTGGGGGAATGTCCAGTAGCAGGGACTTGGGTTGGGTGGAGGGGGGTGGAGGGGGGTTTCTAGCTGATTAAGCAGCTGAAATCATCTTTTGTGAAGGCAGAGCAAAGACGAGGGGAAATGGAGCCTCCCAGAGGAAAGGCTTTTGGGTTCATTGCGGCTGGGTTGATGCAGCGGGTGGAGGGGTTTGTTCTGGGCTTGGTTTCGGGGTGTGAGTCCATTCAGTCGGCCGGACCGATGGCTCCTGGCTTTGTTCCGGTCCAGCGGGCTGCTGCTGCTGCTGCGGCGGTGCTGACCACTCCATGCCGGAGGATTAAAAGCCTCTTAGGAAAAAACCGCCACGCCGCCGCCGGAGAGCCGTGGTGTTCTCCCAGAGTAAACGAGAGCAGGGAAGCGAGACTGTTTCACTGGCTCATTATTATAGACGGCGGGGGGGAAGGGGGGGAGGAGGGAGGGGGGAAGGACGGAACGGATGGACGGATCGGACGGTGTGAGATCGAGGGCGATGAGAGGAACACGGCGGGGGGAACGTGTGGGGGGGGGAATGAATATGACAGCAGAACGCAGCGCTGGAAGAGGTTGTAGGAGCCTATTTGTCAGAGTCAAATGGAGGTATTATATCCAGAGCGTATATCCAGTGCTTCACAACAGAAAAGAAACTCTGTTCATGTTAAAAGTAAATGAAACCGAAGGTAATTTCAAAAGAGGAATGGTGTTCAGTAGCTATTGTGACTTTCCAACTGCACCAACTTGCATACGTGGAGAGAATTTGGATGGAAGTATTTTATCCGATTCTATATTAGCCTACTCCAAAAGTAGAAGGGCTTTCAAAGTGCTGGAGACTGTGTGGGAGACGGGGAGCCCAGTCATAATATTCTGGGAATGTCCAATAATAAGACATTTCTGGTCAGAGATGCGCAAAACATTGGACGGCATATTTAATACAGAAATACCTTTCCAGTTGTGCACTTTTATTTCAGGGGAACCTCCATCACTAATATGTCGGCACTGCCTGCCTCCTGACTGCCCCGTGATAGAGGAATGGACAGATATGTTTTTATTTTTTTTTATCCACTTTGTCTCCTAATTTTAAATTTTTCTCCCATCCCAATTTCGTATTGCCAATTCTCCCCTCCCCTGTCTTGAACGTTGCTAGACTATGCCCCCCACTGGTCGGTTGTAGTGAGGATAGAAGCCTTGCATCACGTGTCCCCTCCGGTACATGAGGAGGCAGCCTGTTGCATCTTTTCACCAGACAGTGCGGACTCTCAGTGGCGAGGAGTAACGCGTGGGAGGCTCATGCTGCCCCCCGATACTTCCTGTCTCTGCTGTGCAGGCGTCACTCCAACCGACCTGTAGGAGTCGCTGTCCACAACGTCCAATCCCCACCCATCGACTTTCCACCCGCTGACTCTGCCAATTGAGCCAGTACCACGGCCGGCCAAGTTGAAGGCAATGCTGAGACTGGGATTCGATACCGGAGTCTCTTGCATTGGTGACAACCGCAATCTCCGCTACGCTACCCAGCCGCCCTTGAGTATGGGTTTCTTATGTATGTTGAGGCCTCCAATTTTCTTTTAATTGTATAAAAAAAAAGAAAACGTTTTAAAATCCAAGTGGCATCAGCCCATCAGCAGAAAAGAAGAAGAGCAAATGAGAGGAGAGA
>NC_140168.1:59166300-59181300 GCF_963971535.1 Notolepis coatsorum | reverse complement strand
TCTGGCACTGTAAATATCAATGGGTTGCTAATTTACAAATTCATAGATCATTGCATTCTAAATGAGGCTAAAGGTGTAGCGATGCTGCTAGGCTGTTTTAAGAAGTTTATTGAACTATTTGGTGGACAAAACATATTAACAATTATACAAATTGTTATGCAATACATCTTGAGGTGAACTTTAATTCGTTTTTAGTTATGAGCTCCTGTGACAACACTAGTTGAGTGTATTACAAGGAGATTGTACCATATTGCTAGGTTATGGATGTATTGAGATTGTTCCATATTGCTAGGTTATGGATGTATTATATTACACAGAGATTGTTCCATATTGCTAGGTTATGAATGTATTGAGATTGTTCCATATTGCTAGGTTATGGATGTATTATATTACACAGAGATTGTTCCATATTGCTAGGTTATGGATGTATTATATTACACAGAGATTGTTCCATATTGCTAGGTTATGAATGTATTGAGATTGTTCCATATTGCTAGGTTATGGATGTATTATATTACACAGAGATTGTTCCATATTGCTAGGTTATGAATGTATTATATTACAAGGAGATTGTTCCATATTACTAGGTTATGGATGTATTATATTTAGTGTTGTCACGATACTGGAACTTCGACTTCGATACGATACCTTGAAAAGTATCGATACTTCGATACCATTTCGATATCAAAAAAAAATATATATATATATATATTTTTTTTTTAAACAAATTTAGCTTTTGTTGCTGGTTGATTCTCCTCAGCTTCTCTCTGGTACTATAAGAGAAGATAAATATAACACTTTTAAAACCCTTTGTTTATCTTTAGATCACACATTTAAAAATAACTGTTCATCTCACTTCAATCATTTTTATTGCAAATGCAGAACATGGTATTTTCTCAAGCAGACAGATGTAAACACTGTAATCTGTGTTGCATGTACCTGACAAACTGAACTGTTTGTATTACAGTTAGTAACAGTTTCGATTTTTATTTAAAGATAACAAGAGCGAGCGAGCGAGAGAGAGAGAGAGGTAGCGGTAGATAGAGAGAGAGACAGAGAGAGAGAGAGGTAGCGGTAGATAGAGAGAGAGACAGAGAGAGAGAGAGGTAGCGGTAGCGCGTCAACAACTTGCTGTAGAACACTCGCCAGCTGGTACCGATACTGCAGAAAGTATCGGTATTTCGGGAAATGAGTATCGAAGCCGTTTTAAATATTCAGTATCGATATATATCGATACTTCGATATTTTTGACAACACTAATTATATTACACAGAGATTGTTCTATATTGCTAGGTTATGAATGTATTGAGATTGTTCCATATTGCTAGTTTATGAATGTATTATATTTAGGGCTGTCAGTTTATCGCGTTAAGAAATTAATTACACAGCAAATTATCACGTTTTTTTAATTTTTTTTATGTCATTCATTCCATAAGAACGTAGAATACACATTTACATACTTTTTTTTAATATGGGTTATTTGCATGTTCTTGGTACCTGATTCTAGGGACATCTATGGATCTCAGGGAATGTATTCTCAGTGTCAGAAATACTGTGTCACTAGGCTTGAGTAAATTGTAATGAACCAAATGAGAATATCAATAAAACATTTGTTTTATCTTTGACTGTGAATAACACCATGTTAACACCATGCTAAAATTGACCAGACCTGAAAAATCTAAGCAAATGAATAAAGGGAAGATGATTAAACAGAAGGTTTTGTAGATACAGTACTGAATTATGCCATCCGGACACATGCCATTTGAAATATGGTTATAGAATATAGAATATCAGGCCTAAAATGGTTATGCGATTAAAATGCGATTAATTAGATTAATTAATTACAAATCCTGTAATTAATTAGATACATGTTTTTAATCGCCTGACAACACTAATTATATTACATGGAGACTGTTCCATATTGCTAGGTTATGAATGTATTAGGGATGGGCGTGAGTAATCGATTAATTGTAGCTATGAGAAAAATCGATCGTAAATTATTAATAATGTTTATGAAAAAAATATATAATTTTTTTTTTTTTTTTTTTTTTTTTTTTTACATATTTGTTTCACATGTATGTGTAAGATTATAACTGTTTGTTGGTTTCCTTAAACATATACATGGATGAAAAAAATTAAGTAAAAAATAATCATAATAAACAAAAAATTCAAATTGTTATTTTTTTTTATTTTTTTTAAGTTTTTTTCCCCTTTTCGAGTAATACACGATCACTCGAGTATAGCATGTGATCAATCAATCTGGATTTTTCTTTAAAATGCCCATCCCTAGAATGTATTACAGGGATATTGTTCCATATTGCTAGGTTATGAATGTATTACAGGGAGACTGTTCCATATTGCTAGGTTATGAATGTATTACAGGGAGACTGTTCCATATTGCTAGGTTATGAATGTATTACAGAGAGATTGTTCCATATTGCTAGGTTATGTGCTGATATTGGTATCAAATATATTAAGCAAATATGAAGCTATAATAGGGTGTCGGTATTTCTTCTGCACTAAAATCCAATTCCAAGCGACTTCTCACTCGCTTGGTGTCTCCAATGGAGAGAAAAGAATGAACCCAAAGTAATTTTATTATTACAATCTGTTATTGTTCAGTTATCGTGTTGGTTCGGGTTGCCCCTCAGCAGCAGTATGAATAGACGGTGAGGAAGTGCTCTCCATGCCCCTATTCTCTCTGTTTATAGCCCATTGTGTCCATTTGGTTGATGTTGTGTACAATGGTAACTGAATCACACGTAATCCCAGAAAACCTTTGTCCCGCTTAGTACGCAATACTGACACTGGTATCAGGTCTCAGGTTGGTTCCAGGCTAAAACAGGGTATTACTCAGGGTCTGCACTAAACAGCCGCACCCTGGTCCACCTGTTTGAGGTGGTCTCACCCTGGTCCACCTGTTTGAGGTGGTCTCACCTTGGTCCACCTGTTTGTGGTGGTCTCACCTTGGTCCACCTGTTTGTGGTGGTTTCACCCTGGTCCACCTGTTTGTGGTGGTTTCACCCTGGTCCACCTGTTTGTGGTGGTTTCACCCTGGTCCACCTGTTTGTGGTGGTCTCACCTTGGTCCACCTGTTTGTGGTGGTCTCACCTTGGTCCACCTGTTTGTGGTGGTTTCACCCTGGTCCACCTGTTTGTGGTGGTCTCACCTTGGTCCACCTGTTTGTGGTGGTCTCACCTTGGTCCACCTGTTTGTGGTGGTTTCACCCTGGTCCACCTGTTTGTGGTGGTCTCACCTTGGTCCACCTGTTTGAGGTGGTCTCACCTTGGTCCACCTGTTTGTGGTGGTCTCACCCCAGGGTTAGAAATTAAAAACCCCTTTTTTGCTCCCCTTAATTGATTTTCGGGGGCTTTTTTTTTATTTCGGGGGCACAGATTTTTTATGATAAATTAACATAAAGATTATAAAACATTGTTGACACTTTTTTTTACAGTCTTCGTCCCTATGTTTGATAACGTAATGTTAATGTCTCCATATATAGGGCTCTACGCTAACCTTTTTCCCAAGGAGCACATGTGCTCCTAAATAAAATGTTAATAAATAAAATCTAAATACAAATTTAGGAGCACACAAAGAAATTTAGGAGCACAGTGAAAATTGTTCAAGTAACACACACACACACACACACACACACACACACACACACACACACACACACACACACACACACACAGCACACACACGATGTGTGACATGGCTTGGTTTCATGTTTTGAGGTACCTTCAATTATCTGTAAGTCTTGATATATCTACAAATAGCAGACGAATCAGGGAACAAAATAAGTACCAGCCAACCGCCAATGGCTGGTAAAAAATCTGCCTGGCTGGTAGTTTTTAAAATCTACCAGCCAAATGGCTGGTAAGTCGAAAAGTTAAGTTTGTTCCCTGAGCTACACAGCAGTGCGCCTATTTTGCGAGCCGAAATAAGTCTGTGGTTTTTTCTTCTTCTCACAACGGGTCAAATGCATCTAACATGCATTGCATCGTCGCCATTCCTTTATGCCCACATCGCCCGAAATGAACGTTATGTTAGCGTAAGCTAACAAGCTAATCCTGATCAGCGGCAGAGCCATAGAGAACAGCAGACAGTGTGGACTGGGGAAAGGGAAATGGGGGGGGGGGGGGGGCACTCTCCCTTTCTCTGTGTGTGTGCGTGCGTTTGGAAAGACGATGAAGTCACTAGTCAGGACTCAGGAGAGGAGTATATTGTAGTAAACTGAGGATTACTGAGGATGCACAGATAATGTTGATATTCAAATATAAAAAGGTTTCGAGAGGAGTGGAAGTTTGAAGACAGACTAGACTACAATATGATGCGGGGGTGGTGGTGAGTTGAAACAGTGTGTGTGTCCCCGACCCCACTTCTATGTTTCAATAAATTATTTGCATTTAAAACTATTAACGCTGACTCATTCCTTCAGTCCACTCAAAATTATGCTAATATTCCTTATGTTGTTTATGATATTAATTGAAAATAGCATATGAGAGTATTATATAGTAATAATAACACATGGCGATTTTTGGCTGGTAAAAAATCTGCCTGGCTGGTAGTTTTTAAAATCTACCGGCAGCCAAATGGCTGGTAAGTCAAAAAGTTAATTTTGTTCCCTGCTCTGGATCAATGAATGTCTAATATTGAATAATATTATAGCTATTTTTAACATCCCCAATTCCAACAGTCAAGAGGCTTGTTTCAAATTGATACATGAAAAACCCCACACACTCAACAACATCCACCTCAAACACAACAAAAGAACAGAGCATCTCATGAACTTATGTCATGGACTTTATGGACTGTCAGCTGAACTCGCACCAATGCATAGGGAAATAGTCAGACATCCCAGAATTATTTCATAATACAAGTTTTGAATGGACGTTTGGATTAAAATTATCCCGAAGACGGCACTGGAACGTTTGTGAGTATAGGCTCTGGCCAGAGTATCAATGAAATACGTTGCACGCTCAGCGCTGTGGAATGAAGGAAATGCGCATCGGGATCGGATTTGGATGTTATTCTTTGAAGTTGTGTTACAAATGGAACGGTCTTTCCCCGCAGAACACAAGTTACTTAACGTTACACAGGTCGCGCTATGCAGATGCTTAGCTTGCTAACGTTAAGATAGCAGTGTAACTTAATGTTACACTATGCATGCTTGATTCATTCATTGATTGAAAAGTGTATTAACAGATTGCAGAATGGGTACAGTACAGTACAGCTCAATACATACAATTGTTAAGGGGATGCAGACCAGAGAAAGACTTTCGTCTTGTTTACACCAGGGTCCCCCATTTTCAATTCATCATAACATATATGACATACATGACATACAGATAGACAGTACTGCTACATCTATACATTTATGACATATCAGATGATGATGTAAACTCCATGATCAAAACAGCAAAAAAAAAAATCATCAATGACAAAACCGAGGAAAACAAAAACAAACCACGTGAACTTTGGAAATTACTCAATAACCAACTAGGCTGCAGTAAAAAACTTAAAACCAGATTCTCAATCATAAACATAAAGACGGACAACACGCTCATCACAGAAAAGCTGGATGTAGCCAATTACTTAAATAGTTTCTTCACAAACATAGCCACAACACTGGTAAACAAACTACCCTCCCACTCAGGGCATTATGGGGTAGAACACATAGTAGCATACTACAAGAACCTAGGGGTCCACAAAGACGACTTCAAACTGGAAATGGTAACAACAGATGAGGTACTCAAAAAACTGAGCGCCCTCCAACCCAACAAGGCCACTGGCCATGACAACATCCCCTCCAAATTCCTCAGAGACTCAGCAGCCGCCATCACCCCAGTCATCACACACATAATAAACCTCTCCATAAAACATGGACACGTCCCCAAGGACTTCAAAATTGCGAGAGTGACCCCTCTGCACAAAAAAGGCAGTAAATTAGACCCAGGCAACTACCGCCCTGTTTCTATCCTTACCTCCATCTCGAAAGTCATGGAAAAAATTGTATACGAACAGGTCGAAAAATACCTTGCGGAAAAAAATCTAATCTACGAATTCCAATCTGGCTTCAGAACATCCCACTCCACTGACACATGCCTTCTCTATTTAAACGACCACATCAAACAAGAGGTGGACGCGGGCAAATACTGCAGCATGGTCATGCTGGACCTACAAAAGGCCTTCGACACTGTCAATCACACCATTCTGATTGACAAGCTAAAAGCAATTGGTTTTGATAGTCTATCAGTGAGCTGGATGCAATCCTACCTGGAGGGGAGAGAGCAGATGGTGGAGGTAAACGGTACCCTATCCCCCCCCTCACAGTAAGCTGTGGTGTTCCACAAGGAAGCATACTACTGTATGTCCGCTACTGTTCCTAATTTATGCAAATGACATGTCGTCAGCTTGTGACTGCAACTTGTTCCTGTTTGCGGACGACTCAGCCCTGCTGGTCTCTGACAAGAACAAGTTACAGGTTGAAAAAACCCTCAGCTCAGAACTAGGCAAAATCTGCATATGGCTCGCTGATAACAAACTATCATTACACATGGGCAAAACAGAGTCCATTCTCTTCGGTTCAAATAACAAACTCAGCAAGACCGACGGCTTCTCAGTTACAGTGGGTGACAATATTGTGACAAGGAAAGAAGATATTACCTACCTGGGTTCCATCCTAGAGGCAAATCTTTCCTGTGACAAAATGGCATCCAATGTAATAAAAAAAGTCAACCAACGAACTCGATTCTTGTACCGGATCTCCTCACTGGTAAACAAGAATACCCTGAAGACTCTAGCAGGAGCACTCATTCAAGGGTACTACGACTATGCTTGCACCTCATGGTACCAAAGCACCTCAAAGGCGCTAAAAACAAAATTACAAACATCTCAAAACAAACTGGTCAGACTACTGCTTGACCTTACTCCTAGAACCCACCTCACCCCTGCCCACTTTGACAACCTAGGATGGCTTAGAGTAGACGACAGAGTACAGCAACTTGCAATGGGCCTGGTCTACAAGATACACTACACGACCAAGGTACCCATGTACATGACAAAATACTTCCCAAAGGTCAGTGAATACCACGATCACAACGCCAGAGGGAGCTCCACAAATCATGTTAAACCCAGATTCGGCTCAAACAAGGGACTAAACACGTTTCGCAATTATGCCACATCAATGTGGAACGCCCTACCCAAAGCTGTAAAGGAATGTGAATCACTACCCACTTTCAAAAACACTCTCAAAAAACACCTAAGGGAGACTGCAACTCGAAACTGGCCCCTGTAAATGTCCGAACACAACCCCCTCCAATGTACAGTAAATTACCAAGTATGGTCTTGTCAATAATCCAATGTACAGTTTTGTTTGTACAGTTGTACAGTGTCCCCCACCCACCCCTCCTACCCAACCCCCCCCCCCCCCCACTCCTACCCAACCCCCCCCCCCCCCCCCCACCTCCAATGTACAGTTTCTACGTCAAATGTATATACTCTCTTTTTTTTCTGGACTCTTTTTGTATCACAAACAGTACTGTAATTGCAAATCTGGTATGTCATAAATGTATAGATGTAGCAGTACTGTCTATCTGTATGTCATGTATGTCATATGAATGTATGTTACGATGAATTGAAAATGGGGGACCCTGATGTAAACAAGACGAAAGTCTTTCTCTGGTCTGCATCCCCTTAACAATTGTATGTATTGAGCTGTACTGTACTGTACCCATTCTGCAATCTGTTAATAAAGTTTTCAATCAATCAATCAGATTTGCAAATACAGTACTGTTTGTGATACAAAAAGTGTCGACAAACAGCAGAAAGCAGAGCTCTCTGTCTGTCTGCGTTCGCACCTCTCAAGTACCTGTAACACGCAGCGGTCCCCGCCTCCCTCCCTCCTTGCAACAAACGTTCCACGCAAAAACTGAATTTCAGTCCAGTTTCTGAACTATTAACAGCGGGAGCTGTTTTGTAATATTCACTCGTCTCGCACACTGCGAGTAAATGATTTTTCCGGTTCGCACACACACATATTATTAGGGGCAAATATGAGGGAAATGCTCGCACTGTAGAGCATATATATAATTATATATATAATTAGTAAACTGTCAGGGGCTTTTCTTGCCCCCCCTTAACTGATTTTCGAGGGCATTTGGTCAATTTTCGAGGGCATTTTTGCCCCAAGCCCCCGTTAATTTCTAACCCTGTCTCACCCTGGTCTGCCTGTTTGTGGTGGTCTCACCCTGGTCTGCCTGTTTGAAGTGGTCGCACCCTGCTCCGCCTGTTTGAGGTTATCTCGCCCTGGTCCACCTGTTTGTGGTGGTCTCGTTCTGCGTCCACATGAACTCTGGAGCGGTTTGTTTGAGGTATGAAAGTATGGTGGAACCGGATTAATCAATAATGCGTGTGGACAGATCTTCCTGGTCAATATAAATGTATTTGTGAAACACATAAATCAAATACAAGTAAGAGAGGTCAATGAGCTTGGCTGAGAGGAGTGTGGTGTGTGGCCATTGGCCCTTCTAGGTGTGAGATTTGGGCTATTGTCGGAAATCGGAATGTAGTTTCTTCCACAAAAGAAATTGGACCAAGAGTCCCCCAAAAATCAGTTAATGAAGCTGATTGGGCAGTTCTCCCCCCCAAATGTGCACTTTTTCATCATAATATCATCATCATCATAAGGTTATTATTTTTACTACCGGTGAGTTCAAAATAGCCAAATTATGTTGCAATACTAAAATACCTTGCATGCATAATTCAGGTGACAGCAGTCTAGACGGGGGCGCATAATTGATCACTGACAGTTTCTTAACATGTGTACAAGTCAATGCGGAGATCACAAGATTATCTTGTGTACACAATGCACATAATTAGTTAGGACTCAGAAAATGATGGTCCAATGTAAGGCTAACATGGCTTTGTTTAGAAGGTTTGGCTTGTTTGTCACTTGGCAACGTGAAACATAACCCAAACCAATCAAAACGGCAACAAAAGTAACTTTTGAGTCGGACCGCTTCAATCTAGCTTAGGTGTGATGGCGCCCTCAGTCTGGACCGCTTCAAACTAGCTTAGCAGGGCTGTACGCTAAGCTTTTTCACTAGGGGCACACTTGCCCCTAAATGAGAAATTTAGGGGCAAAAGATATTTTTAAATAACAATTTTACCATTATTAAAAAAATATGTTCCTCCTGCCTCATTACTGTGGTCCTTTTATTTAACATTTAAGTGCGTTTGTTTTCAGGTTTGTATCTTTTATAATGAACCAACTGAGAAAGTGTGTAAATCACTAATAGAACAAAAACAACAAACTGTGTGTGTGTGTGTGTGTGTGTGTGTGTGTGTGTGCGCGCGCTTGTGTAGTGCTCCTTGAATGAGATCACCACAACACACACACACCATTGCATTAATCAGGAGGACAAGAAACTCTGTATACATTTGTTTCACAATGAAAAGTGCTTTAGAAATCAAATGAATTATTGTTATTGTAAATAACCCCATGAAAGGTTTATTATTTGTATGGGTAATTACCTGCTTCATATTTGTGATGTTACTGGTTTCAGTGTGTGCCAAAAGTGATCAATGTGTTGGGCCGTTTATAGAGATCTATGCCAATTAATGTTTATGTATATCCGGGACTTTTTTTAATAAGAATTGAGAGGTATTTGTATATGTGACCTTTATTTTGAAAACCGTGTTGCGACGCAACCTTATTTACATTTGCGCTTTTGACAGTGAAATGTTCAGTCCAACTTAGCTCAAAGGAAAGACTAATCAAAAAGGTTTAATTGACCCGTATGAGGCTCTTACGGTAGGACTTTGATTGTTTATAGAAGTGGAATGTAATACTATGCTAAACGAGAAATAAACAGTGATTTTACCAGCAGTAAAGTTGCAAGCCACTTTCATTTCATATACGGGGAACCGTGACAATTATTAGTATTATCTTATTTGCATATTGTCTCATTATTAGATAGATAGATAGGTTGATATTTTATAAATTTAAGTAGACAGTATTTCACGTCCTAATAGTGGGCTACTACTACTCACCTAATGCATGGCTGAACCTGAACGTTAGAAGTGTCCGTGTCCCTGTCAATCAATCATCACATCATCACGTCAATCATCATCATCTTATCATCTCTCCACATCGGACGTGGTTGTCATAAGATGGACTGATATCCACTCTGTTGTTCTTGCAGAGCAAAATTAGCGTCTTAAATGTATTGAAAGGAGGTGCTTCTTTGGCGATGCAATAGCCCATATTGAAAGGAAGAGAGGCCACATTCAGTTTTGTTTTGCTAGGAATTATGGGATTTGGTGTTGGATGTATATACTCTACGCAGACAGGGACATGGTCTTTAATCGCACGATAGACTACAAGTACCAAGTATATAGCGTGACCCAGATTCACTCCACACGCAAATCTTTTTTTTCACTCAGGCTATCGGTGATCGCAGTAAGTTCATTCATTGCCGACAGATTCTTTCATAGCACCACAACATTGTGTCGCACTGTACAGCCTTGGTTGTAGGCTAATGTTTTTTTAAAATGTATCCAATTTGTATGGATTAATTTAGGAGTGAAATGCGAATGAAGGGTTGAAATCACAACTCGCAACGTTGCTCCCAAATAATATTTCCAACTCGCAACGGCCAAATTAAGGGGCAATTTGCGACCATCTCGTCGCAGTGTACAGCCCTGCTTAGGTGTGATGGCACCCTCAGTCTGGACCGCTTCAAACTAGCTTAGGTGTGATGGCACCCTCAGTCTGGACCGCTTCAAACTAGCTTAGGTGTGACTGCGCCCTCAGTCTGGACCGCTTCAAACTAGCTTAGGTGTGACTGCGCCCTCAGTCTGGACCGTTTCAAACTAGCTTAGGTGTGACTGCGCCCTCAGTCTGGACCGTTTCAAACTAGCTTAGGTGTGATGGCACCCTCAGTCTGGACTGCTTCAAACTAGCTTAGGTGTGATGGCACCCTCAGTCTGGACCGCTTCAAACTAGCTTAGGTGTGATGGCACCCTCAGTCTGGACCACTTCAAACTAGCTTAGGTGTGATGGCACCCTCAGTCTGGACCGCTTCAAACTAGCTTAGGTGTGATGGCACCCTTAGTCTGGACCGCTTCAAACTAGCTTAGGTGTGACTGCGCCCTCAGTCTGGACCGCTTCAAACTAGCTTAGGTGTGACTGCGCCCTCAGTCTGGACCGTTTCAAACTAGCTTAGGTGTGATGGCACCCTCAGTCTGGACTGCTTCAAACTAGCTTAGGTGTGATGGCACCCTCAGTCTGGACTGCTTCAAACTAGCTTAGGTGTGATGGCACCCTCAGTCTGGACCGCTTCAAACTAGCTTATGTGTGATGGCACCCTCAGTCTGGACCGCTTCAAACTAGCTTAGGTGTGATGGCACCCTCAGTCTGGACCGCTTCAAACTAGCTTAGGTGTGACTGCGCCCTCAGTCTGGACCGCTTCAAACTAGCTTAGGTGTGACTGCGCCCTCAGTCTGGACTGCTTCAAACTAGCTTAGGTGCGTGTGACGGCGCCCTCAGTCTGGACCGTTTCAGTCAAAGGCAAAGCCACAGCTCGTTATGATACTTCAAAAAACATAGGACTCCTGGACGTCTGCTGATTCTGCAGCCTGGTCTAACTACCCCACCAGCTCCACTCTACATAATGACAGCTGTGTGTTCTCTTGATTGCGTCAGCTTATCGCGCAGTGTGAATACTGAATAGGCTTGATTATGGAGAGTCTGAACTGTGAATGTTGGTGATTATGAATACATCACAGGACTGTATTTATCCCAGCATGCCATGCTACAGAATATGTAAATTTCTGGAAGGATGGAGGGTGTAGCCTGTTTAACTGCTTATCAGATGATAATAATAATAATTGCCGAAAAGGGATGATAATTATAGGATTTGTGTGACAGATCGTGGGTTATTTATGTTTAACTGGGTGGCGAGTGGAAAATGGACAAATTAGCGGTTGATACAGTAGCTACTCACCGACGATGGCTTTAACTCTCAAGACTCTTCAAAATGTAACAAGCGACCCCAGACAAGCATCATTACCCCTTTCACTACCACACTGCCAAAGGGTTAACCCTTTCACTGCAAAAATACGGAAGGTTAACCCTTTCACTGCCACACGACAAATGGTTAACCCTTTCACTACCACACTACAGGCGGTGGTAGTGAAAGGTTAACCTTCTGTAGTGTGGTAGTGAAAGGGTTAACAAACCAATCCTTTATAAAAGAAAAACATAACAAGTGCTTTAATTTTTTTTTTAAGTCTGCATGTTGCCGGTGGCTACAGTCCCGGCATTAGTACCATTATCTTCCACCAAAATAAGTTGCCCACTTTCTCCCCAGCTGACGCACAATAGGACCTAATTATAATCCCTCTCAGGGGCTTGAGGAAGGGACCCGCTTCACTCCTCCAGGTAGGGCTGCCCACACTGAGACGCTTCCCAAGGAGAAATGAACATTGAACTCAGCCTCTTGTTTTCAATGCACTGTGTGTGTGTGTGTGTATTTGGAGGATGTGTGTGTGCGTGTGTGTGTGTGAGGGGGGGGGGGGGGGGGGGGTTGATCTACCCACCCCCCAGGAGGATAGCCAGATTTATTCATGTTCAAAGTTGTTCCTGGAACTCCCACCTTCCCATCACTGACCCTCACACTTTCTTGTGAGAATCCAACGTACCCCCCCCCTCTCTCTCTCTCTCTCTCTCTCTCTCTCTCTCTCTCTCTCTCTCTCTCTCTCTCTCTCTCTCTCTCTCTCTCTCTCTCTCTCTCTCTCTCTCTCTGATATACTACTGGTGAATAAATTCTACCGCCGTTGTCCTTGAAGAACCTTTCTCTTCAGCGGCTGGGTGGCGCAGCGGAGATTGCGCTTGTCACCAATGCAAGAGACTCCGGTCTCGAATCCGGGTGTCAGCATTGCCTCCGGCTTGGGCCGGCAGTCATACTGGCTCAATGGCAGAGTCAGCGGGTGGAAGTCGATGGGTGGTAATCTGGTCGTTGTGGACAGCGACTCCTACAGCACAGCAGAGACAGGAAATAGCGGGGGTAGTGTGAGCCTCCCACATGTTACACCTCGCCAATTAGAGTCCGCGCTGGCAGGTGAATGTGTGACAGGCTGCCTCCTCGTGTACCGGAGGGGACACGTGATGCAAGTCTTCTATCCTCCCTACAACCGGTCAGTGGGGGGCATATGCGAGCAATGTTCAAGACAGGGGAGGGGAAATGGAAACACGAAATTGGGATGGGAGAAAAATGGAAAATAAGGAGAAGAAGTGGATAAAAAAAAGAAAGACCTTTCTCTTCTCTGAGGAAATACCCCCCCCCCCCCCCCCCAACATACACACACACCTTTATCACCTAAATGAGAGAAGCCGCAGTGTCTTTCTGCCAACCTTTCCTCAGAGCTCATACGGTCAGTCTCTCACTGTCTCTCAGTATGATTCTTACAGGCGCCATCCATTGTTCCCGCCTGTCATAGCTGTGGTGATTGAATGACACTTCAATCATTTTGTCAACGTGCGCCTCTCTCTCTCTCTCTCTCTCTCTCTCTCTCTCTCTCTCTCTCTCTCTCTCTCTCTCTCTCTCTCTCTCTCCTACTGCTAGAAAACGTTAAGTGCCAGTCTGCACGACGTGCACCGTTTCCTTGAATGTGATGGTGAGAGCGTCTCCTCCGGGGACCGGTTCTCACACTCCCCTGTCTCACACTCCCCTGTCTCACACTACCCTGTCTCACACTCCCCTGTCTCACACTCCCTGTCTCACACTCCCCTGTCTCACACTCCCTGTCTCACACTCCCCTGTCTCACACTCCCCTGTCTCACACAGGGCCTCTACACTCCCCTGTCTCACACTCCCCTGTCTCACACTCCCCTGTCTCACACTACCCTGTCTCACACTCCCTGTCTCACACTCCCCTGTCTCACACTCCCCTGTCTCACACAGGGCCTCTACACTCCCTGTCTCACACTACCCTGTCTCACACTCCCCTTCTCACACTCCCCTGTCTCACACTCCCCTGTCTCACACAGGGCCTCTACACTCCCCTGTCTCACACTCCCCTGTCTCACACTCCCTGTCTCACACTACCCTGTCTCACACTCCCCTGTCTCACACTCCCCTGTCTCACACTCCCCTGTCTCACACTACCCTGTCTCACACTCCCTGTCTCACACTCCCCTGTCTCACACTCCCCTGTCTCACACTCCCCTGTCTCACACTCTCCTGTCTCACACTACCCTGTCTCACACTCCCCTGTCTCACACTCCCCTGTCTCACACTCCCCTGTCTCACACTCCCCTGTCTCACATTCCCCTGTCTCACACTCCTCTGTCTCACACTCACTCCCCTGTCTCACACTCCCCTGTCTCACACTCACTCCCCTGTCTCACACTCCCCTGTCTCACACTCCCCTGTCTCACATCACTCCCCTGTCTCACACTCCCTGTCTCACACTCCCCTGTCTCACACTCCCCTGTCTTGATTAATTATTGATATAAAAAATATTGGATCCGTAGTCCGCATCGGTTCTGTGAGTTAGACTCCGAATCAGATATCGGCAGAAGAATAGGTCTGCATGATCCGTTCACCCCTCGACGAGATCTAAATAAATAACCAAACTGAAACTCAGAAAATAACGGCAGGTTCACAGAGACCGTGAGAGGAGAAGACGGGAACCGACGTGCAGACAAAACGTTGTAGGGGAACCGTGCGTCGCATGAATAACACATGAGGCCCACACGGCCAGGGTGGGTTTAGCGGTGGAGTTATTTTCCCATGCGATAGCACTTCAGATTTCAGCCTCCCACCTACTAGGATCAGCCGCTCATTAGAGGTGTGTTTGTACCGCATCGACCGTCGCTGGCTGGCCTCCCTCCTAACCTCCTGCCTCGACCCTGGGTAACGAGGCTCACGGCTGTTGGCGTTCCAGCATGTCATCCTCGTTGATGGATCCAAGCAGCATGACGTCTGGGTT
>NC_140168.1:59118837-59166100 GCF_963971535.1 Notolepis coatsorum | reverse complement strand
ATGGCTATGACTTCGACTTTGAGAAGGTACCACACGCTAAATCGTCCCCGGACCCCGCAACCTAGACAGTTCCAACTTCAGTGTGTGAATTACGTTAATCCACCACAGTTTCACCCTGACAAAGCAAATACTCATGTGATCTGTATATGTTTATGTCAGTAAGTGCACCTAATTGCTGCCAACATTTCTCTCATCTTACTGTGAAAGCCTGTGCTGTGTGACTATAATGACTGCACCAGTTTTGGAGCCAACTTCATAACCAGGACCCGAGTCATAAAGGCAACAGCATACAAGAGTAACGTTGTTTGATATCATGTAGAACATTTGTATCCAAAGCCAATTCAATCTATGTAAACCTACAGGTTTCTCTAGGAGTTATATTATAAGCTGCATAGGGCTGGGCGATTAATTGAGTTTCAATTTCAATTATGATTTGGGCTTCCCACGATCATGAAAACAAGATAATTGAGATAAAAGCTCACACTTTGGTCCCCGCACTTTGGTCCGTCGCAACAAACACATGCCTACCCACTAGGTAATCACAATCAGAGGCCTCACGATACGTTACTATGACGATACTTAAAGGCATAATAAGTAGTTTCAGCCTCTAGATGTCACTAGTGCACCACCAACCATTATAGGCTATAATATGTTAAACAGGCCTGGGTGGTTAAACAGGCCTGGGTGGCTAAACAGGCCTGGGTGGTTAAACAGGCCAGGGTGGTTAAACAGGCCGGGGTGATGCACAGTGACCTAGCTTGGCTCTTACCTCAATCGGGACCGGATGAGACATGATTACCGCAGACCAGGTCCCCGGATAGAAACAGGATTACCGTAGACCACGTCCCTGCACAGCAGGGTTTCCGTTAGAAAAAATTGTTGCCGGCCTCAGTGTCCGGTAGATTTCAATCTACCGGTCAAATGAGAGAAATTCCGGTCAGAGTTTATTGAGCTTAAAAACAATTGATAGGCAAAAGAATGACAACAAAACAAAAGAATGACATCATCAAGGCATGTATATTTATAATATTTTTACTTAAAACTAGGCTACTTTTGCGTATAAAGTCATTATATTCCAAATAAAATAAGTCCCGAGACTCGTGCTGCTGCTGACTTTAAATCAAATATGTGTCTGTGGGCAGTCGCCCGACATTAATAAACAACAGTCTGTTATAATCACATTTTTATGAGCTAACGAATTCCGTTATATTGGACATTTGTATTAATTATATCAAGCGAAGAACTGAGAAATTTGGCAGAGAGAGACGGTAACATTATCGTGGGTTTGCGTGACGACTCTCTCTCTCTCCACCTCCCAATGACTTATTTGCGAGAGTATGTCGATGCAGAGCAGCAGATTCAGCTGTTATTGGCTCTTTTCTGGGGACCGCACAGCAGCGCCCCCCACCCAACATTGAATTGCAAATGGCTGAATTGGAGTACTGCTGGAGTACTGCACTGTGCTGCTGCTGCTCCGGCTCTGCAGCTTCACAAAAGTTCGCACACCCTGCACTAAGCTCTCGCTGACAACGTCGTTGTCATTATTAGAAGCAACGATGAAACAAATGTAATGATTGTTTCGTTCATCGCATAGGCTATTTAATTTTAGCCTATTTTAATACAATTCAAATAATCAAATTGTGCTTAGACTCAGGGAATTATTTTCACCGGACATTAAGACCGGAGAGATTAAACAGATTTTGCCGGTCAAATACCGGTAATTACCGGCTAACGGAAACGCTGCTGCACAGACTGATCCCCTCCTCAACTATAGCTATCTGTGCTGCTGCTAATCAGTGCCAGGACACAGCATCCATAAAATGGGTGAGAAATGATGATCACAGCAGCACACCAGGGCTGGGCAATATATTAATATTGTCATTTATCGCCCGTCGGTGTGATTGTATCATGTTTTCTTTGACATTATCCTGAGACTTGATGTATGATTGTGTTGTCTTGAGTTAGTAGTGACAAAGCAAATATTAAAGGTAGAATCTGTAATGCTGTCAAACCAGCGACCTCTAAGCAAAAGTATTGCACTTTATTTACTTTTATTTATTTCCTTGGTGTGATGTGTGGGTTGGAGTTGAGTGGGGATAGGGGAGCTACTGCTGGCCACACACCTCAGGCTCTGCCAGGAAAGGTCTGGAGAAATTCACAGTATAACATGTTACTATATAGCTAGCATATATTATAGTATGTTTTAATAATATATTTATATATTCAGTATAGTATAGCAGCAGCTATACAGTAACTTGTGATACTGTGAGTGAATCTGGAAATATTTGAGAAGGTAATTTGAAAATGACATTGTGCCTTTATCATTGTTTTTCCCACGCAGTCCAATATGATGCACATTTAACATGGGTGGGGGAAAAAATCCATACACCAATATATCGCAATATTTTGCGTGCCGATATTGTATCGATATCGTGATGCCAAGTATCTATATTTAAATTGCTTGACAATCCCATGTATTTATCTGCAATAAAATGAGGTGAACAGACTGAAAACGTAATCTTATTAGATAAAACAGATGATGCATGTATATATATTTCTATTGCAGATGTTAACAACGTTTTCAGTTGGGGACATCATTTGGAGTTGAAAAAAGGTAATACATCGCAATATATCGCGACATTACAATATTGTGACATTACAATAATCATGACTCTAGTATCGTGATAATATGGTGTCGTGGGGCCTCTGGTGATTCCCACCCTTCCCACCCCTACCACTCTGATCATAAGGTTCAGAGAGAGAGAGAGAGAGACCCCCCCCCCCCCACTGTGTATAAGGACTGGAACAACCCCGCTAGACGCTGCTCTCCCCGGCAGGAACATCCTAGAGCTGTTGGCCATGTTAGATTAGACTGAGCTGTCCGGCGGAATCAAATGGAGGCTTTTCGTGCAGCAGCACGGCCGGACTCCGACCGATATCTTTGTAGTGTCAGGTAACAGTTTAACCGAGAGATGACGGTGACCCATTTTCCTGTTATTCAGGAAGGCAATTTTTTTTCTTTTAATGTAATTTAATGTGGAAAATTGGCGCCTTTTCTTCTCTGCGATACATTCGTTGTCTCCTGGCTGTGGGTTGGGGTTGAACACTGACAAAGGAGATTAAAGAGCCCCTAATTCTCCTCAGAAATCCACTTTAGTCCTACCAGAAAATCTGGCCTGAGGGCTGAAGAGAGTTTTTAAATCCCATATCTCCAGACTTGAGCCTCATCTTAGCTTCTCTAAATGCCCCCTGCCCGCCTCGCTGCAGCGGAGAGTGACAGGTGAGCGCGGTAATGTTCACCTGGAGGCCACCAGGAGCGACGCATCTCCACAGACTCCCGCGCAAAAAGGCCCTCTGACCTCTGGGCCGGACCCAGCGGGAGCCGGGACAACTGATCCGGGATCAGGTGATAGGCAGACCAGCGCATGCCGGCTGCATACTAATGGAGGAAAAAAGTACAGGAATGGGAATTAATTATTCAGAGGCCGCTCTCTTTCCCCGATGTTCAGCAACCTTTGACCCTAGGTCATATCCATGCGGACGCAGACGTACACTTCTCAGAAGCTGTTCCCTGTAGCAACATGCTTCAGCTCCACGCCCGGCCTCCACATCTTGGCTCTTTCTGCCTGGGATGTTTGTCTGCTCTCTGTTGGAGACTGTTCATCATAATGGTATAAGGTGGTCCATTTTGAAAATGTGTATTATTTTGGCCCGTGTATTTCCAGGTATAAAGTAAATCCAAATGTTAATCCCATGTGGAAAATATCTATACACATTTTATAAGATTTATTTTTACATGGTCCACATAAATCCATATATATAGTATTATTATAAGGAAGTTAGAGAATGTGCCATATATGTCTGGGTAACCAGTAATCTAACATGGAATAGTAACACAGATGAGATGAGTTGGGTAATGATATCTGAAGGCAGAAACTATATGTTAACTATCTTGTTATATATGTTATATATGTGAACCTCTGCTGTCTTTAATTATTAATGAAAACGCAACACGTACCAACATACCACCTTTACAGAATTAAGTTTAAAACACTTAAATTGGACACTTAAAATGATTAGTTTAGCCCCCCCCCCCCCCCCCCCCCACACACACACACACACACACACACACATGCATACATAATATAAACATGAACACTCAGAAGGGAGCGTCTGCCAGAATATCTGCAGCACACGGGCACAGATTCAGCTGCCGGATGCTGACGCTGGGGCGGACACCCAGAGGTGACACCTGTGTGCGTCGACTCGGGGATAAATTATTCTTCTCCTAATCAGGCTGGACGGAGACACTGTCTTCATATGGAGGACAGGGGGGGGGGGGGGGGGGGGGGGGGCTGGTGTCGCCGTGTGTGTGAGGGGCGGTGTCATCATAAATCACCTCGGAGGCCCCGGGCCCTGAGCATGAATCATTTCTGGGAGGCGTGTGCAGTGCAGAACTCCTCTGTGCTTCTGACCCTGTGGGCCGCGCAGCAGCCAGATGGAACGGTTAGCAGCCAGTTAATTAGCCCTGGAGCTCAGAAGCGTCACACGCAGAGAGACTTCACCGGGGAGGGGAACGCCGACTCTGCCAATTTGGTCTCGTCCTCCTGGCACTCTTCAAAGAGCGAGGATGCGTTGCTTTCCTCGTTCTGGTTTGGATTTTTGCAGTGTCACTTAGGTTAATGGTGTGTTATTACTAGCCATGATGTGTAGCCTATACACGCATGTTGCGCTGAGAGTGACACAAGGATGTGCAAACATAGACAAAAACTAAATAATTGTATCTCCTCTGTTCTGAACAATTATTCTAATATTCGGTGTGTTGTTCCAAACTAAAAAAGTAATGTGATAACAACATCATTGGTGTAAGACCACGTCCATCCATTGGCTCCATTTGAAAAGGAAATGCAGTTAGCTGATTGACCTTACACTCTGCTCACAGCACAGAACAGAATCGTATTTATTTGATACGAATCATTTTGAACATTCATTATTTTTTTAAATTTTATATTAACAACAGATGCATAGTGTTGTTAATCCAACCCGAAATGAGCTCCAAACCGGCTCTGGTGAATCAAGACGAGCTCAGAACTAGACAACAGACAAGTCCCTGTGCTGCGTTTTGCAATTATTTTATCATTTCTTTTGGTTTAATGTCTTTTTTCCCCCATTTCCAAACAAGCCAGCAGATTTAAAAGTCAACCTCTGGACGTCTTACAAATATGCACTTTCTTCCAGTGTCTCATCCTCATATTATCCCGTCTCTTATCGCAGCGCAACACATCCTCTTTAAGACTGCCTCCTCGACCACCTGTGGATATGTTTCAACAACAAGGAGAATAATCCCATTCAGCGCATCCCATTTGGGCTGCATGCACCGTGTTTACCTTTTATGATCCGTCTCAGAGACTGAGTGAATCATGTTGTTGTGGCGAACGCTTTCTCTCTGCAATAAAACCATGTATATGGCAGGGTACCCTCTAATGCGGCGCTCCCCCCCGCCTGCCCCCCCCCCCCCCTTTCTGAATTTCGCTCCGCGATTAGCCTAAGGGTGTAAATATAAGTGGATTAGAAAACACACAGCATTGGAATCCACTGTCTGCTTTGGAAAACCAGCACGCTCTCTCTATTTCTCCATCTCCCTCTCCCCCCCTCTCTCTCCCTCTTCCTCTCTCCCTCTCCTCCTCTCTCTCTCCCTCCCCCCCTCTATCTCGCTCTCTCCCTCTCTTTCTATTTCTCCATCTCTCTATTTCTCCCTCTCCCCCTCTCTCTCTCCCCCCCTCTCTCTCCCTCTCTCCCTCTCTTTCTATTTCTCCATCTCTCTATTTCTCCCTCTCTCTCCTTCTCCCTCACCCCTGCTCTATCTCCCTCCCCCCTCTCTCTCCCTCTCCCTCTCTTTCTATTTCTCCATCTCTTTATTTATCCCTCTCTCTTTCTATTTCTCCCTCTCTCTCTCTCCCCTCTCTCTGTCGCTCTCTCCCTCTCCCTCTCTTTCTATTTCTCCATCTCTCTCTATTTCTCCCTCCCCTTCTCTCTCCCTCTCCCTCTCTTTCTATTTATCCATCTCTCTATTTCTCGCTCTCTCTCTTTCTATTTCTCCCTCTCTCCCTCCCCCCCTCTCTCTCCCCCCCCCACCCTTTCTCTCGCTCTCTCCCTCTCTCTCTCCCCCTCTCTCTCGCTCTCTCCCTCTCCCTTTCTTTAATTTTCTCCATCTCTCTATTTCTCCCTCTCCCCCCTCTCCCTCTCTTTCTATTTCTCCATCTCTCTATTTCTCCCTCTCTCTCTTTCTATTTCTCTCTCCCTCCCCCCTCTCTCTCCCTCCCCCCCACCCTCTCTCTCGCTCTCTCCCTCTCCCCCTACCCCCCCTCTCTTTCTACATACATGTTCACAGAGGAAGACTCCGGCTCATAAACAGGAACATGCACGAGTGGCGTGTACGATCTGTACATAGACTGTGGCCTTGTGCTTGTGCCCCTCAGCGTGTAGCTTACATCTGCCCGTGACGCTAACAGGAGGTGAAGTGTCGGCCCGCACGGCCCGAGTGCGCAGCGCCCCCGGTGCTCTCCCAGTCAGCGGGGCCCCACCCCTGGCAGGGCAGCCGCCGCCAGAGACCCAGAGATGATGATTTAGTCTGCGCACGATAACTTTTTTCATATTTCTTTTTGCCATCATTATGCTGCCCGCTTACCCGGTCTCCGTCTCTCACCACGCAGGCCATTAGTGGAATGCCTTTTTCTTCCAGTGACAAACATGATTTATTCCTGTAGCTCAGCTGTAGTTTCATTTGAAGAATGACATTGTTTGTCTTGTGTGCCCCTCACTCGCCAAAAAAGAAATCCCTCTTGCTACTGTGTGCGAGAACTGTTCTATGCAGTTCTGGCTCACGCTGTTGAAAACCAATGAGACGTTAGTGGATTCTTTATGGTAGTCTGCGACGTGAACTCACAGCCAAGCTGAGATATATACTGTACGTGTAACGACTATAGGCACCAGCAGGCACCTGTCCTCCCACAGCCTCAAACCACCAACCCTCCGCTCACCAGCACCACGTGACCACGTTTGTTCATTACTACAGTCAATTCAGTTGGCAACGTGAGGGTATTTCACTTAGGAGTGAGTTTACACCAAGGGGCCACACTCACCCCTCTAAACTCACTCCCCAGCAGCCCCAGCTGGAGAGCTGGGCTCAACCATATAATCCAAGTCAATGGGCACTGTTTGTGATTGATTGATTGATTGAAAACTTTATTAACAGATTGCAGAATGGGTACAGTACAGCTCAATACATACAATTGTTAAGGGGATGCAGTCATGCAGACCAGGGCCCCATTCCCCGTACCTGGATAACTGAGTTAGCCGGATAACTTTCGGTTAAGTCTGACTTAAGCCGGACTTTCCGGCTCCCCGTACCTGGATTTTCCAAATCACCATGACAACAGATCCAAAAGTTTGAGCCTGGTCGAAAGCAGGGTTTAAGTTCAAGTTAGCCGGATCAACCATCGCCACGCCCCCGCAAAGGAGTGACAGCGCGTTTCCTGAAATTATTCCCACAGTCTAGGATCTGCGTTATACCATTCTGAATTACGTTTTTGTGCTCCATTCTTCCAGAGGGGTCTTTTGAAATGTAAAATAGACCCAAAATGCTGATACTAAATTCACTTTGTCCTAAATAATGCACGTGACGTTATATACCGTGGTGCTCGCTCGGTGCAACAACAACAAAATAAAGAATATTCTAAACACGGGTCTCTCGTTCATTAATGTATAAACAATGAATTTATCCCATCTGGCACAGTGGCTCAGCGGTAGTGCTCAATCCTGGCAACCCAGCGACCGGTGTTCGAAACCCCGTGTTTCCAATATAATTTTTTTGAATATAATATTAATTATTATACGCAAAGGTAGCCTGGTTTTAAGTTAAAATATTATAAATCTACATGCATTGAGGATGTCATTCTTTATATAGCTCTCAACGTGCACCAAATTGAATTATTCCTATATTGCAAAAAGAAGGAGACGACTGGGTTTCGAACCCCGGTCGTCTGCGTGAAAGTCAAAAGAAGAACCCGTTACACCACAGAGAAGATAAGTAAAAGATCGACCATACATCAATCAATGGGTAAGGGAGCCGTATCGTTATTCTGTATAACAGTTTTACTAATTATTTTCGCTAGCAAGATCTCATTTGATTATTCAATCCAGCAGGCAAGTTTAAAGAAATATAATCTGATTGATTGAGGTAATGAGGGACTTAAAATTAGCCTATAGATAACGCATTTAACTTGTCAGCGAGGCGATTGAGCCGTACTGCAATATGTTACTAAAGTTTTAAATCAATTAATCAATCAATGCCGCTAGAGAATCAGGATCTCTGCTCTCGACACTTGCTGCCTTCTCGGCTGAGGCGGGCACGCGCATTTATCCTGGGTCTCAAGTCTGGCTTGAGTTAACGAGACTGAATCCACCTTCGAGGAACAGGAAAATCCCGGCTTCAAACATCGGGTTAACTGAAGCTGGATAATGACATCTTGATCGACTTAGTTGAACCAGGTACGGGGAACGGGGCCCAGAGAAAGACTTTCGTCTTGTTTACATCAGGGTCCCCCATTTTCAATTCATCATAAAACTATGGTCACTAGGTAACCAGCGGGCCACTTGTTAGGGTTTGAACCAACCTCAATCGCACGGCACAGACAGGAAGTTCAGAGTTAGCCAAATACTAGGGCGTATTTATTTACAGAGTCACAAAAGGGGTAAAGTAACAATTATGAAACAACAAGGGAGGCTGCCATCGGCAGAGTTCTCTGCGGCTCTGCAGATCCTCCTGGTGATAGCAGTGGGGAATCTGTATTTGACGTTGTAGCGGCTCTGCAGATACTCCCAGCTTTAACTCGAGGTGGAAAACGGAGAGAGAGAGAGATATCAATAACAGTCCAACGAAACACAGAGGCAGTGTGGTTCCCTCCTCCCTTAGCTGTGTCCAGAACCAATGAACAGTAACAATCACAGTTTAGTGCAAACAGAAATTATATCTTCAGTGTCTCTTCAAAACACACACTTCAACTGAGTCCAGTGCAAGCAAAAATGATAATCTTCGGTGTTCGTCACACACACAGACCAGGGTTTCCGTTAGAAAAAATTGTTGCCAGCCTCAGTGTCCGGTAGATTTCAATCTACCGGTCAAATGAGAGAAATTCCGGTCAGAGTTTATTGAGCTTAAAAACAATTGATAGGCAAAAGAATGACAACAAAACAAAAGAATGACATCATCAAGGCATGTAGATTTATAATATTTTTACTTAAAACTAGGCAACTTTTGCGTATAAAGTCATTATATTCCAAATAAAATAAGTCCCGAGACTCGTGCTGCCGCCGACTTTAAATCAAATAGGTGTCTGTGGGCCGACATTAATAAACAACAGTCTGTTATAATCACATTTTTATGAGCTAACGAATTCCGTTATATTGGACATTTGTATTAATTATATCAAGCGAAGAACTGAGAAATTTGACAGAGAGAGACGGCAACATTATCGTGGGTTTGCGTGACGACTCTCTCTCTCTCCACATCCCAATGACTTATTTGCGAGAGTATGTCGATGCAGAGCAGCAGATTCAGCTGTTATTGGCTCTTTTCTGGGGACCGCACAGCAGCGCCCCCCACCCAACATTGAATTGAAAATGGCTGAATTGGAGTACTGCTGGAGTACTGCATTGTGCTGCTGCTGCTCCGGCTCTGCAGCTTCACAAAAGTTCGCACACCCAGCACTAAGCTCTCGCTGACAACGTCGTTGTCATTATTAGAAGCAACGATGAAACAAATGTAATGATTGTTTCGTTCATCGCATAGGCTATTTAATTTTAGCCTATTTTAATACAATTCAAATAATCAAATTGTGCTTAGACTCAGGGAATTATTTTCACCGGACATTAAGACCGGAGAGATTAAATATGTCGGACTTCAACAGATTTTGCCGGTCAAATACCGGTAATTACCGGCTAACGGAAACGCTGACACAGACAGAATAATCCAGAGGGGTTTGGTTCCAACTCACCCAAGCGCAAACGCGTAAAGCGGGTAAACGAGGCGCAGCTCCAAACGGGGAACAAGGTTCTCATCAGCGGATCTCCACAGAAAGTCCTGGAGGGAAAGGAGACGAGGTACAGCAACGGGGAAAAAGCAGGCAAAAGCAGTTGTATTCCAAAACGACCCGACATCGATTGAAGGGAAGTCCCAGTATAAAAAGCCTCTGGGGCGCTAATCAAAAACTATGACAGGTGCGCGCTGGAATTGATACTTGCTCCAAAAGCGTGTGGCGGGGAATGCACCAATCAAAACAGCACCTTAAAGGAGCGGAGCGTGTGGCGGGGAACGGACCAATCATCACAGTACCTTAAGAAGCCTGTGGCGGGGAATGAACCAATCCTCACACCACTTCTCGCTTGGCACCTGTCCTCTGACCGCGAGCCCTCCGCTCACCAGCACCATGTGACCACGTGTGCTAAACACTATCGTCTTATCCATTCTGCCACCTTTCCGGAGGGGGTATTTAACTAGTGAGGACTAGGGGGTATTTAACTAGTGAGGACGAGGGGGTATTTAACTAGTGAGGACAAGGGGGTATTTAATAGGGATGCACCGATCCGATATCAGTAAAATAGCTGGATCGGGTATCGGTAAAAAAAATATATATATCGGATTTCTTTATAAAAAAAATTTATATATATTTTTTTATAATAAATAAAATAAGAAATAACCATTCAGTACATTTATATCTACGTGTTAATTTGTTACATTTAGTTTCACTAAGTTAGGAAAGTAATGTTTTAAGTCAAGCCTGATGTTGCCTTGCACAAAAGAATGATCCCAGTCTCTTCCACACAGTGACAGTGAGGCATACAGTTTATTAATTGAATGAATGAAGTTTATTTTCTGTCTTTGTTTACAACAAATCAAAAACACACTTGTGATCCTTTACAATTCTTAAAAACAAAATATATTAAATTTTTTTTTTAAAAGAAAACGTGGATTAAATTTATTTTCTTTAACTTTTTTGGAAAACAAAAAATCTGTATCGGTATTGGCCGATACCCAAACCCAGGTATTGGTATCGGGACTGAAAAAGTCGGATTGTGCATCCCTAGTATTTAACTAGTGAGGACTAGGGGGTATAGTGAGGACTAGGGATGGGTACCGAATTCGGTACTTTTGAGGCACCGAACCGAAACACGTCGGTACTACCGAGTATCGAATCAAGTGAGAAACCAAAAAAATAAATAAAAATAAAATAAAAAAAAAAGTTTCTTATTATTATTTTATTTTTTTTTTTTTATTTTTTTTTACTTTTTTATTTTCATGTCAACGTTCACACGCACAATATATGCTTACCTAGGATTTGACTTGATTCAACAACAAAGCAGTCGGAGCAATGACAAGCCGAAAACTGTCGAAATTGTAGTTATTTGAAGTTTGGATTTTTTTTTACGACTGAGGTAGGTAAATTAAATTTCTTGAGACTAAAGTACCGAAAAAAGGTACCGTTGGGTACCGGTATCGGTTCAAATGTGAAAGGTACCCATCCCTAGTGAGGACTAGGGGGTATTTAACTAGTGAGGACTAGGGGGTATTTAACTAGTGAGGACTAGGGGGTATTTAACTAGTGAGGACTAGGGGCAGGGAACAAACTTAACTTTTTGACTTACCGGTAGATTTAAAAAACTACCAGCCATGCACATTTTTTACCAGCCAACATTTTTAAATAGCTTTTTAGTATATCGCCATGTGTTATTATTACTATATAATACTCTCATATGCTATTTTCAATTAATATCATAAACAACATAAGGAATATTAGCATAATTTTGAGTGGACTGAAGGAATGAGTCAGCGTTAATAGTTTTAAATGCAAATAATTTATTGAAACATAGAAGTGGGGTCGGGACACACACACACACACACTGTTTCAACTCACCACCCCTGCATCATATTGTAGTCTGTCTTCAAACTTCCACTCCTCTCGAAACTTTTTTATATTTGAATATCAACATTATAATTATGTCCATCCTCAGTAATCCTCAGTTTACTATAATATACTCCTGTCCTGAGTCCTGACTAGTGACTTCATCGTCTTTCCAAACGCACGCACACACACACAGGGAAGGGGAGAGTGCCCCCCCATTTTCCTTTCCCCAGTCCACACTGTGTCTGCTGTTCTCTATGGCTCTGCGCCTCTGCCTCTGATCAGGATTAGCTTGTTAGCTTACGCTAACGTTGTAGTGATTGTAATGGTACATAAACATACATTTCGGGCGATGTGGGCATAAAGGAATGGCGACGGTGCAAAGCATGTAGATGCATTTGACCCGTTGTGAGAAGAAAAAAAACACCACAGACTTATTTCTGGTCATGTAGGCGCACTGCTGTGTAGCGCTGCTCTGCTTTCACAAGCACGGACTGGGCGGATATCATATGACTCGCAGAGTTGCTACAGGGTTTTTCAAAATAAGAGTATCATATGAACCGAACGTTGCTAGCTGCCGGAGCGATAGATATTATGACTGGAGCTGCGCTTGGGGCGGAAATGAGACCCGCACAGGATTTTCAAAATAAGAGTATCGATATGAACTACACGCCAGGTGGCGGGCAGACCTCTCATTTTTACTCGCCAAACCTTAAATCTACACGCATTTGGCGCTTGGCGGGTGCTTATTTTGTTCCCTGACTATAGGGGGTATTTAACTAGTGAGGACTAGGGGGTATTTAACTAGTGAGGACTAGGGGGTATTTAACTAGTCAGGACTAGGGGGTATTTAACTAGTGAGGACTAGGGGGTATTTAACTAGTGAGGTCTAGGGGGTATTTAACTAGTGAGGACTAGGGGGTATTTAACTAGTGAGGACTAGGGGGTATTTAACTAGTGAGGACTAGGGGGTATTTAACTAGTGAGGACTAGGGGGTATTTAACTAGTGAGGACTAAAGGGTATTTAACTAGTCAGGACTAGGGGGTATTTAACTAGTGAGGACTAGGGGGTATTTAACTAGTGAGGACGAGGGGGTATTTAACTAGTTAGGACGAGGGGGTATTTAACTAGTGAGGACGAGGGGGTATTTAACTAGTGAGGACTAGGGGGTATTTAACTAGTGAGGACTAGGGGGTATTTAACTAGTGAGGACGAGGGGGTATTTAACTAGTGAGGACGAGGGGGTATTTAACTAGTGAGGACTAGGGGGTATTTAACTAGTGAGGACTAGGGGGTATTTAACTAGTGAGGACTAGGGGGTATTTAACTAGTGAGGACGAGGGGGTATTTAACTAGTGAGGACTAGGGGGTATTTAACTAGTCAGGACTAGGGGGTATTTAACTAGTGAGGACTAGGGGGTATTTAACTAGTGAGGACTAGGGGGTATTTAACTAGTCAGGACTAGGGGGTATTTAACTAGTGAGGATGAGGGGGTATTTAACTAGTCAGGACTAGGGGGTAAACTATTTAACTAGTGAGGACGAGGGGGTATTTAACTAGTCAGGACTAGGGGGTAAACTATTTAACTAGTGAGGACTAGGGGGTATTTAACTAGTGAGGACTAGGGGGTATTTAACTAGTCAGGACGAGGGGGTATTTAACTAGTGAGGACTAGGGGGTATTTAACTAGTGAGGACGAGGGGGTATTTAACTAGTCAGGACTAGGGGGTAAACTATTTAACTAGTGAGGACTAGGGGGTATTTAACTAGTGAGGACTAGGGGGTATTTAACTAGTCAGGACGAGGGGGTATTTAACTAGTGAGGACTAGGGGGTATTTAACTTAAGAGTGTGTAACTTACACCAAGGGACGTTACATATACATACTGTACATCGCTGTGAGTGTGAATGTGTGCATGTTTGCCACTGCAAAGTGTTTATATGTGTGTGTGTGTGTGTGTGTGTGTGGGTCTGTGTGTGTGTGAGTGAACGGCGCTCTTTCAAATTGCTCTCCATAAAAGAGTCAGAGTGGAAAACACATCAAAAGGCCCATTGTTCCGCGCACGTCTTCTGCCTAGTCCATAAATCTCCGCGCCTGATGCTCCGATCAGAGCAAATTACCGTGAGTACACAAAGACGTGTCACGTCCTTGCATGAGAAACACCTTGGATTTCATCACTCCTTTTTTCCCCCTCTCTTCCTCTTCCCGAAAGCGCTCCTCCTCGTCCTCTCTCTCATCTCTCTTTCATTCCTTCCTGTAATCTTCACTTCCATCAGATTATGATTGCGGAAACCCCTGGGGGGGTCATCTAGTCTAGGAGTCGTCTCCGCGGTGGCTTTACAACGGAGCTCAGACGAGCAGTGGGAGGGTTCGGGGGCCTGTTAGGCGGGGTGGGGTGGGGGGGTGTTCTCTCTGCCAGACTTTTAGAGGTCTGTGGGGGGTAAATGAGACATTTCGGAGATGCAGAAGGGGGGGGGGGGGGGCTGGATCGTTAGAGAACATTCCTCCATCACAACGCCTATCCGGCGTTGGTGAGGTGTGCCGCTGAGAAACGCTCAGCGGAGACGAAGGGGCTGCGTGCAAATCAGTCCCGGAGGAAGAGACACCTGGAACTTCACAGCGTGTTGATTCAGGTGTTGATTATTTTTCTTTCTCCTCCAAAAACAAGTGCCACTTGATGATGATAAAGAATTACCACCGCATGGTGATGATGAAGAGGAGGATGACGACAGCGACAATGATGATGATCAGGGGTGAGACGGTATCAATAATTCACGATACGACCCTGTGACGATAACGATAATATCACGATACACGATATCTGCGATAATCGATATATTGCAAGAAATGTTACCTACGATACATCACGATAACCGCGTAAACTGAAGAAAAATAAGAAGAAATACCTGTGAAAAGGCAGAAAGCAGGAAATATGCATTTATTCACGGAATTGATATGAAAGCTTATCAGATTCATCACAAACTGGCCAATTGTGCATGGACTGCAACCATATTATTATTATTAACTATTAATTATGTCCCCAACGGAAAACCTTGTTACCATCTGCAATAAATATATATATAAAAAACCTGCGCTCCCAGGAAGCCGGGATGAAAAGTTGACGCCTGTTGAACCATACTGTATTCTCTCCGTCTCTCTTTTCACTCCCACACTAACTCCCTCTCTTCTACACGCTTTCTGCGTGTCTCGTTTCAGACGAGTCGAACCACTTCATTTCAGAGTGTTCCTCTGTTCTCTCTCCCAGGCTCTCTCTTTCTGTCTCTCCGTCTTTCTCTCTCTCTCTCAATCATCACCCCTTGAGTCTTGTCATCCCTCACACTTCACTCCACCCCTCTCTCTCTCTTCCTGTGTGTATGTGTGTGTATGTGTGATGGCCCTGGGTAGTGCTTTGACATATTTAGCAAATGAAGAATGGAACTCTCTCTCTCTCTCTCTCTCTCTCTCTCTCTCTCTCTCTCTCTCTCTCTCTCTCTCTCTCTCTCTCCACATTAGGGCGGAGTTGAGCCGTAGTGTGTTGTCTTTGGACAGGTGTGTGTGAGAGAGAGCATGTGAACCCCCCCCCCCCCCGGAACAGCCAGTCCCCCAAAACACCCCACATATCAACCCCCACCACATCCCCATCCAAGACACCCCCAGTATAAGCCCCACCAACTTCTTAAATAATTCTTTTGGGGCTTTCTGTATTTTTCTCCCAACCCCCAATTTAGTCGTTATTTGATTTGATTTGAAACCTTTATTTATAAGACAGTTGAGAGAAACGGTCTCTTTTTCAACATCACCCTGATTACAGCATTTGGACATAGAACACACATTGCATAGTATAAATAGGTACATACATATATACAAGCACACATCATGTTAAATAATGAATTGCAGGGAGAAAGATATTAAGAAATTAAAGATAATAATAATAATTTACATAAAGTTAACAGCTAAGAGAAGCATGAACAGTCCGTACATAGCATGTCTTCAATAAGAATACTAAATGATTTTAAGGACAGAAGTTTTTCCAATTTAAGTGTGTCCTGCAGTTCATTCCACCTTTGCGGGGCATAAAAACTAAAAGCACTTTCTCCTGCCTTGGTGTTCACTCGAGGAGCATCAAGGTGAACGGATGAGCTTGTGAGCGAGTATGTTGTTCCATGACCCTAGAAGTCAGCAGTGAGCACAGGTACTGGGGGAGTTTACCAGACAAAGCTTTATAAACAAATAAAAGACAGTGGTGTTGTTCTCTTCTTGTAGCAAGGGAAGGCCACCCCACCTTCCCATATAAAATACAGTGGTGGGTCAGAAACCCATTATTGGTGATAAAACGAAGCACGCTGTGGTAAATAGCGTCTAGGGACTTCAAGGTGGAGGGTGCAGCATGCATGTAGAGAACATCCACATAGTCAAGGACGGATAAAATAGATGACTGTACAATAGCTTTTCTGCTAGCAGTGGAAAAACATGATTTGTTTCTGAAGAGAAAACCAATCTGAGTTTTTGATGAGGTGCTCAACATTGTTATGCCAATTCCCTTCCTGGTTGTTGCGCACATTGCCCCACTGTCGGCCTGGGGAGGGTGTAGAACTACCACATGCTGCCCCACTGTCGGCCTGGGGAGGGTGTAGAACTACCACATGCCTCCTCCGATACCACATGCCGACGACCCTGCCGATTTAGGTGCGACCCAATTTATTTTATGAGTTAAAAAAAATATATATAATAATAATATTTTTTTTTTTTTACAATAAAGTTTCATAAAAATCTTAGTCAAACCTTTAGTATTATGGATATTAAACATGCTGGCAGAGTACATGCATCCATGTTGTTGTGAACATTTTAACGTCACGGTGACCAATTGCAGCCACTCTTATTGTCTGGGACCAAATACGGCCACGCCCCATTCCCAGTAAAAAGTGGGAATCTCTAGAATGGGTTTCGGGCGACGCTGTATACGGAAGTGGCTCTCAAGGTGACGATTAGACAACACTTTCTGTTGTCAGTAGATGGCAGCATTGGTTTAAAATTAAAAGGTGAAAATGTTGAAAACTACATGAATACATTTCCCAAGAGCGTTAGCACAGGTCACAGGTCACTGGGATGTGTCTATTCTTCGACGTGATCTAAACAGCGGTATGCGACCGCAGTATAGCGACAGCGAATGGTAAACTAATTATCTTAACAAAAGTGCGCTGGTAGCGTTACATATGTTGTCTAAAGGGGACATATGGTACAATTTAAGATTTTAATGATAATCGGCATATAAAGGACAACATAAAGCATCGTTAATTTTGTAAGAAACCTCAATGAAAACGGTAATATTGTTATGTTATGAATTGTTATGTTATGAATATTGTTATGAAAATGTGCTAGAATCCTATAAAAATTTGGACGCATTTGGTCTACATTCCATTAATTAAATAAAGAAATTCCCTATCCATAGTCGCCGTGGGAAAGAATAAAATAAAAAATAAAATAAAATAAATTCCCTACCTACCCATGGCCTTAACTGACAACCAACAGGAAACAAACAATATATATATTTTTTTAGTGCTGTCAGGCGATTAAAAAAAGTAATCTAATTAATTACAGGATTTGTAATTAATTAATCTAATTAATCGCATTTTAATCGCATTACCATTTTATGCCTCATGTTCTATATTCTATAATCATATTTCAAATTGCATGTGTCCGGATGGCAGAATTCAGTACTGTATCTACAAAACCTTCTGTTTAATCATCTTCCATCTATTAATTTGCTTAGATTTTTCAGGTCTGGTCAATTTGAGCATGGTGTTATTCACAGTCAAAGATAATTTTTTTTTATTGATATTCTCATTTGGTTGATTACAATTTACTCAAAATAAAATGTTCATTCAATCAATCACCGCGCAGATTGATTGATTGAATGAAAATGTTATTAACAGATTGCAGAATGGGTACAATACAGTACGGCTCAATACACACAATTTTTAAGGGAATGCAGACCAGAGAAAGACTTTCGTCTTGTTTACATCAGGGTCCCCCATTTTCAATTCATAATGAATTGTAAGTAAGGGTGCAACTTGCACCGTGCAATCCATTCTTTGTGGATCTAGCCCACAGTATTTCTGACACTGGGAATACATTCCATGAGGGCCCTCATGCATCAACGTGGACGTAGAACTTGACCTACTTCCACACGTAAGCACGGAATGTAGAACTAGCGCACGCACAGGGAAGTCGGCATTCATCACACTTGCGTACGCAGGCTCTACGCACACCTGTCATGATGAATACCACTTTGTTCTACCGTCAATGCTCGTGCATGATTATCCATATATGGTCATGAAAATGAGGAAACACCCCCCATGGGATGTGAAATAATGGACCGACCCGTTAGAAACTCCATGGAGAATTCACTGCTGTCGAACCAAGAAGACACTATCGCGTATTATGGGATAAATAATAAAAGGCGGACTTGTAAACGGTGATGTCAGATATCAACGGCTCCCTAAGACCATTGCTGCAATTCTGCCTGGACAGCTCAAAATACTAATAAAGACCGTTCGTTGACCACTGTTTGGCGTTGGTTGTGTGTCATTATAACCGTGCTGTAATATGAATGCCTTTATTAGTTGTGTTCGATTGGCTATATGATTTTTAGATGCATCTATTTCGTTGTCGGCTAATAAAGACAGCGCTGGAATATGACTGCCTTTTCCCGTGTTGTTTGATTAATACCCCAGGGATTAAAGTTCTCCTCAATTTTATTCCAAATTGCGATGGATCTCCCGTCAATTTTCTACCTGCTGCATATGATTTCTAGAGGCATACTACAATCTATTTTGATGTCAGTATTGGGTAGCCTATATAAACAATAATACGAGAGCATATACAAGAACAATGAATCTCACTGCATGTATGTAGCCTGCCTTTCAATACATGAACTTGAATTCCATCATGTTTGTGTGCGGGACTCACAAGGCTGTAGTCACAATGGGTGGTACCGGTACAGTAATAATAACAGTCCACACAATATCACGCGATCCATGCCATAGCCTATGTTCTATTAGGACATGATCTGTGGGGTGTGGGAAGATGAACAGCGATGAGATGGAGGGTTCCCCCTCTTGGGGGGGCCCTCCAAGAGAGGAGATGATGTTTGTATTGTGATTGTATGACAAGAGGAGCAGAGAAGAAGGAGACAGAGACGATAGAAATGTGTTTTGAAGATGAGAAGAAAAAGAAGAGGAGTGTAAACTTTCTCAAGTGTGGGCGAAGCAAGAATTGTGGAGGGCAGTAATACGCCACGATGCGTCTACACTGCCGGAAATTCAAATAAGAAGAAGAAGAAGACATGATCTGTGACGACAAATGTTCTAGAATGTTTGATTAAGATATCATACTCTGACAGCATGCCTATGAGCAACAAAAACGCGAACTTGAATCCCATCATATACATAGTCTGTCCACTATAGTGTCATTGCAATGCGTTTTCTATTCTTTCTTATACAGTAAAAAGGGGGAAGAACACTATATTCATATGACTTGTATTCTGCTTACAGCTTCGAAGTTCCACTTGTTTCGTTTAACGTAAAGCCTTTTAAATATAATCAAAACGTTCCCGTGTTTCTGCGGTCTGCGCAGAATAATAACGAGTTGAGCTTTATGATTTATGATGAATTGAAAATGGGGGACCCTGATGTAAACAAGACGAAAGTTGGTCTGCATCCCCAATCAACAATTGTATGTACTGAGCTGTACTGTACTGTACCCATTCTGCACTCTGTTAATAAACTTTTCAATCAATCAATCAATCAAGCTACGCGGAGCGCAGTCAGTCAGTACACCCCGTATATTCCGATAACGCTATATAAACCATGCTGCATTCATTCTGAGAGAAAGATCTATTATTCCAAATGCTATTTATAGGGTTTTGACCATAATTACACTACTGTTGCTATTTTACAATGAACTATAATGAACTACGGTTCGTACAGAACGTGCCAGTGTTATTATGCACAGAAGCTCATTTCCTTGTTGTAATAATATATTCTACCACTGGGCGCTAGGTACGCCAGGTCTGAACTGTGCGTAGATGTAAGCACGAAGTCAAGTTCAAGTTCAAATTGATGAATCCCACTCTTTGCTTAGAAATGATCGTACGCACAGGGTAAGCACAGATCTGTGCGTAGAACACGTTGATGCATGAGGGCCCATGAGATTCATAGATGTCCCTAGAATCAGATACCAAGAACATGCAAATGGACCATATTAAAAAAAATCTGTAAATGTGTATTCTACATGCTTATGGAATAAATGAGATACAAAAGAAATATTATTATTATTATAAAAAAAAAAAAAAAAAAATGAGTTAATTTTCATAACGCGATTATTTGCTGTGTAATTAATTAATCTAATTAACGCGATAAACTGACAGCCCTAATTTTTTTATGCCCAGGAGTCGCCAGCCGCTTCTTTTCACCTGACAGCGAGGAGTCTCACTGGGGGAACGTAACGCGTGCAGAGGATCACACTACCTCCCCCAGACCCCCTCCCTCAGCTCCCTGCTAAACAGGCGCCCCGACCGACCAGTAGGAACTGCAGTTTGCAACGACCAGGACACATACCCCACGGCTTCCCACCCGCTAACACTGCCAAATGTGTTAGTAGGGACGACTGACCAAGCCAGAGGTTCCGCTGACAGCTTCGATCCCAGAGCAGGCGAGTGCTTAGTCCACTGCACTACCCAGCCACCCTAAGCCCCACCGACTTCTGCCGTTGTCTCCATTTTCCCTGTAGCTGAACTTTGTGACAAATAGCCAATAAGCCCAAAACTGTTTCGCTATAGCTCAGCTCTTTATCTTTATAACAAACTGTGTAAAGAAATAGAACAAAGGGCTTTGAAGGCTAGTGGTCCCAAGCTCCTAGGAAGTTGAAAGACAACATTGTCAAGCTGGCCCTGTCTTTGTTGTCTACAAACATGAGGTTAATTGGACGAGACTGTCTGGAAATTGCAGCTGCTCGATATCGTCCTTGCATCAGGAACGTTTGCGCGTGCAGGGATGTTTATGTGGATTTATTAGGGATGCATGTGTGTGGATATGGTGCATTTGTCTATGTCTGGGTCTTTCAATATGTCATGATGTGCTCTGTCCTTGTGTCCATGACTGTATTGTGACCTGTATCCATATCGTATGTTCTATGTGATATTGTTGTGTTTTTATTCTAATGTTATTTATCTTGATTTTATTCTGTTTTTATTGCTAACCCTTTTTCACACAGGATTTTAGCCTGTACCTTCTGGCAGGGGGACTGCCAATGGAAATTAGCCCTTTGGCTAAAATTGGGTGCATAATTTACATCTGTAAAAGGTTTTATTAATGTACGCTGTCCCCCTTGATAAAGTAAACCTAACCTAACCTAACCTAACCAAACAGCCTGTGAACAGGGTTAATCTTTCTTCAAAACCCGACACCAGGAGCCACTTGTCAGAACAAAGCCACTTGATTTTCTGTGTTATTGACATGTAGGAAGACGTTAGCCAGATCTCTATTTTTTTTTTTTTTTTTTTATCTTTTTCCCCCTCCATTTTCCTCCGATTTTCTCCCATCCCAATGTTAGTCGTATGCCAATTCCCAGTCCCTTCCTGGTCGCTGCGCACTTACCCCCCACAGTCAGATCATCTGGGAGAGTGGAGGCTACCACGTGCTTCCTCCGACACACGTCCAGCCAATCACCGCTTCTTTTCACCTGGCAGCGCGGATTCTCATCGAGAGGGCGTAGCGTGTGGGAGGACCACACTATCCCCCTCAAGTCCTATCCGCGCTTAGCAGGCGCCCCGACCGAACTGTAGGAGTCGCTGTTTACAACGACCCGGACCCACCCCGCCAGCTTCTCCCACCCTCTAATACAGCCAATTGTATTAGTGCAGACGGCCAGCCAAGCTGGTGACAACCCCGGAGCTGTGAGCTGGATTCGAACAGGCGAATCCAGCTCACAGCTCCGGGGTTGGTGACGAACGCAATCTCCGCTCGGCCACCTAACCGCCTAGCCAGATCTCTCTAATGGTGAAACATGTATTATATATCCCAATAATTTCTATCCACTTCTCATCCTCCTCTCATCCTCTTCTCATCCTCCTCTCATCCTCCTCTCATCCTCTTCTCATCCTCCTCTCATTCTCCTCTCATCCTCTTCTCATCCTCCTCTCATCCTCTTCTCATCCTCCTCTCATCCTCCTCTCATCCTCCTCTCATCCTCTTCTTATCCTCTTCTCATCCTCCTCTCATCCTCCTCTCATCCTCCTCTCATCCTCTTCTCATCCTCTTCTCATCCTCCTCTCATCCTCCTCTCATCCTCCTCTCATCCTCTTCTCATCCTCCTCTCATCCTCTTCTCATCCTCTTCTCATCCTCCTCTCAACCTCCTCTCATCCTTTTTCTCCTCCCTGTCACGTACTTCAGGCACCTGTGTAGGAATAACAACACCTCCTCCTGACTGCTAAAAAAGAAGAACACAAGCTAACACCATACAGTGTATCTAAAATAGATATCTGTTTAGATACTTGTATGACAAGGAGGCAACATTTTAACATTTTATCTCAACACCGTATGTTTTGCTTAGCTCGGAACGAAAACGGTAGGGATGCCCCGATCAATCGGCCACCGATTGTTATCGGCCGATAATCAGTATAAATATGCGATCGGTGATCGGTGATAATGCTTTATTTTCGCCGATCGTCAAAACCGATCTCACTCGCTGTCGCTGAGTTCTATCTCAGACACCGGATGGTGCAGCGTCTGCTCATCCCTCCAGCCCCTCCCGCACGCATGTAAACACGGGTCTAGTAGTCTAGTGGGACGGGACACGGGAGGACGGCGTCTCCCTGACCTAACGTTAGCTTAGCTACCGTTACAAAATGACCCAGTCAACTATTCACTTTTAGTTTAATACATGATGAGGCATTGTCTAACCGAACGGTATCTAGCCGGCCAGCTACCGATAGCTCCTGACATCAACAAACACTCCACAAAGTCTAGTAGAGACGTGTATGATACCTGTTAGCTGTTAGCTGTTAGCTCACGTTAGCGCAAGTTAGTTCACTGTTCAAAACGAAATGTCCCATTGAACTAAATAATTCACTGAGGCGTTGTATTAACGTTTACATTTGAGTTGTTTAGCTGATGCTTTTATCCAAAGCGACTTACAAATTGTGTACAACAACTCAGCAGGGGTACACACCTCTCTCAGCAGGGGTACACACCTCTCTCGCGGCTAAGTGGTATTGTTCATCTAGCAGTGTTGAACTTGAGCGCTTCACTCTGAGTGCACAGTATACATAGTAGATAGTAGGTAGTAGTCTAGAGTGACATAGTAGATAGTAGGTAGTAGTATAGACATAGTAGATAGTAGGTAGTAGTATAGACATAGTAGATGTAGGGCTGGGCGATATAACGATAACGATAAATATCGCAATATATTTTAATAATCGATATAAAAAATTTAAAATATCAAAAAAAAAAATCAAAATTAAAATTTTTGTGACCTGCAACAGGGCAGTTTTAAAACCAGATACAGTGGACAGACTTGTTTTTCTTGCCTGCAACTTAAAGTAATGGCTTTGCTTGTCCAAATGACAATACTGACCAAATTGAGATTTATTTTTCTCTTGTCCATTTATTTTGTTTGCTTTCTAATTTAAAATACAGTTTGAAACCGTCTGTACACAGTAGGCTATGTGTACTGCTAGCAGAGCTAGACTCCAGTCACGAGTCACGGTGCACATGTGCGGTGGTTTGTCCACCAAAAAAGCGCCAAAAGATAGAAAAGAAACTAGCAGAGCCAGAACTGTTCAACTCCCCTGGAGCCACAGCCAGCAGAGAAGCCGGTGTACTTTCGCTTTTAAACCAGCTGCAGCCTGAGAACTGGAGTGTGAGGGGATGTAACACTAAAGATGGCGGCAACGACAAAGAATTGCTGCACAATAAACATACATATGTTGTTAAAAAATTAAAAATTAAAAACTTAGAACAATTTCGATAATTATCGATATCGAGTGATATGATATCATTATCATATCGTTAACGCGATATGATTTTTTGCCATATTGCCCAGCCCTAGTAGATAGTAGTATAGACATAGTAGATAGTAGGTAGTAGTATAGAGTCTAGACATAGTAGATAGTAGATAGTAGTATAGACATATTAGATAGTAGGCAGTAGTATAGACATAGTAGATAGTAGGTAGTAGTATAGACATAGTAGGTAGTAGTATAGACATAGTAGGTAGTAGGGGTGGACGGTATGGTCTAAAATTTATATCACGGTATAATTTGAAGCATAGACGGTAACGGTATATATCACGGTATCATCGTTTTTGATACATTTTTTTTTTATTTTATATAAATTTTTATTTTATTTTTATAAAATATATATATTATATAATTAGACTTGTACTTGTATTATCTGCGAGCCATCGCCACCACGCAACAAGCTCCACTGTCTGTGTGTACTCTAGTAGCCTCCAGCTATGGCCAGGATTCTCCGGAGCTGCACCTGGACCTATACTCGAGTAGCCTCGAGCAGAGCTACGGCCAGGATTCTCCGGCGCTGCACCTGGACCCTATTGTATTGGTATAACGTTAGCAAGCCCTCAGCTCGAATACGCATCGAATCAGTGTTATAAGACATTGATATCAGGAGCTATCTGTAGCTACTGCATATATAACGTTAATACAACGCCTCAGTGAATTATTTAGTTCAATGGGACATTTCGTTTTGAACGGTGAACTAACTTGCGTTAACGTGAGCTAACAGGTAGCATACACGTCTCTAGTACTAGACTTTGTGGAGCGTTTGTTGATGTCAGGAGCTATCGGTAGCTGGCCGACTAGATACCGTTCGGTTAGACAATGCCCCATCATGTATTAAACTAAAAGTGAATAGTTGACTTGGTCATTTTGTAACGGTAGCTAAGCTAATGTTAGCTCAGGGAGACGCCACCGTCCTCCCGACAGCTCCCGTGTCCCGTCCCACTAGACTACTAGACCCGTGTTTACATGCGTGCGGTAGGGGCTGGCACGCCCACTGCGCGAAGCCTCCTAAATAACTTTTTCCAGTTCGCACATATCTATTATCTATGACTAATTCTATCTATTTTTAGGGGCAAATGCGAGTGAAATATCGCGCTGTGGTTACATGACGTCATTGCTATTTTAGAGCTGCACTACCGGTTACACGGTATAGTCAAAATCCATACCGTAGAGCAAATTCATACCGTTTATACCGTATACCGTTTATACCGTCCACCCCTAGTAGGTAGTAGTATAGACATAGTAGATAGTAGGCAGTGGTATAGACAATATCTAGATATAATAGCATAGTAGAAGACAGTAAGGTTAGTATTTTATTTGTATTACATTGCTTTATTCAGATATCGGTTGAAAAAGTGTGTTTTTAGTCGATGGCAGAAAATTGGGCGGGTTTCAGCTGACTGTGGTGGGAAATTCGTTCCACCATCATGGAGTGACGACAGAGAATAGCTTGCTTCTGAAGAGGAGTGGATCTCAGGCGGCCAGAAGATGCAGAACGTATGGACCTTGAGGCTGTGTAGTTAGAGACCATCGCCCGGACGTAGGAGGGAGCTGTTCCCCCTTGAAGCGGATTCATGTGGCTCTCTGAGAACCAGTGATGCCACAGATTACTTGTAAAAGTAATCCGATTACTGATTACTGATTACTCCTTTAAAAAGTAATCCAAGTTACTTTACTGATTACTTGATTATCAGAGTAACTTAGTTACTTTGAAAGTAACTAGGTTACGAAGTCGTCGTCGTTCCCCCAACAGTTTTTTTTAAACGCTTTATTGAAAGTGCATAAATTGTTTTTAACTTGTTTCTCTGCACATAACGTAAATTGTTAAACTAGTGCTTCAGCTTCTGTACCATCAAGTATGGTAAAGCAACAGTCTATGATGCTCACAGCATTAGAGCAGCCAGCCAGTGGTTTTACAAAACCAGTGTATCCATTCACATCTAACAAATGCAGGCTGAACTATTCAATTATATCAACTGTAACTATTAAATTGTTTTTATAAATGTCTCTCTATAAACATACAAGCAGTCTCTCTTTAACATGTAAATTAACTGTAAATCTGGCAAATAAGAGCTTTTCTCTCTCTCTCTCTCTCTCTCTCACCCCTCTCTCTCTCTCTCTCTCTCTCTCACCCCTCTCTCTCTCTCTCTCTCTCTCTCTCTCTCTCTCTCTCTCTCTCTCACCCCATGCCTCTTTCTCTCCAACCCCACCCAGACAGCCTACATCTCTAATATAATAATAATAATAATAATAATAATAATAATAATAATAATAATAATAATAATAATTATTATTATTATTATTATTATTATTATTATTATTATTATTATTATTATTATAATATAATCCCTTCTCTCCCTCTCTGTGTGTATGTGTGTGTGTGTGTGCGCGTGTGTGCGTGTGCTTGTGCTTGTGTGTGTGTGTGTGTGTGTGTGTGTGTGTGTGTGTGTGTGTGTGTGTCTCTCTCCCCTCTCTCTGTCACTCGTGTTCTCCCATCTGGAGAACTGTGGGAGAGCATTAGAGCAGCCAGCCAGTGGTTTTACAAAACCAGTGTATCCATTCACATCTAACAAATGCAGGCTGAACTATTCAATTATATCAACTGTAACTATTAAATTGTTTTTATAAATGTCTCTCTAGTCTTCTTGCGGTTTCACTTCGTTTAGACAAGCGTTTTGGGGTGGAATTCTCAGACGAATGCAACGGAGCCCTGCTGTCAGACGATTGGCGCATATGTCACATGACGTGCTGTGAAGACCCGCCCTACTCTGCCTCTGATTCGCAGACTGTGGATGGGGAATGTGATTGGGCCAAAGCAGAGTCACTCACAGACAGAGAGTCCAGTCACGCCGCGAGGACACATTCTTGTGTAACCCTTTCACTGCCACACCACGTCACTCCCAAATAAGAAAAACAGCTCAAAAATGTATTTTTGACTGTCGAAAACGAAATAAAATACTGCATTCCGCCTGCATTATGAATTTATGATGAGATAGTAACGAAATAGTAATGCACAGCCACTTGGACAAGTAACTGCAATCAGATTACTGGCTTTTAAAGATTAACGCGTTAGATTACTATTTTCGGGGGAAAGTAATCAGATTACAATAACGCGTTACTTAGCTAGTTACCGGCATCACTGCTGAGAACTGGGGTGACTTGGTCTGACCTTGGTAGGTTGAAGATCAGGCGGGCCGCTGCGTTCTGTCTGAGTTGAAGAGCCTTGCTGGAAAGTCTTGGGCTGGGTCATTTGCTCCCGTGCCGTGCTTAACCCATTGAAACCGGAAACACATTTGTGTGTGTATGCAGGCTATATAATGCATTAGGTCTAAATGGGTTAAGAAGACCCAGGGGTGATGGTTTGGTACGTTGGGACCGGAGAGTTAGCGGTGCGAGACACAGGACCAAGGCCTCTCTCTTCCCTACCCTTGTCACCCTTGACACATTGCTTCTATGCTCCAGCACTACACACACACACACACACACGGCACGCGCACGCACGCACGCACACACGCACACACACACACACACACACGCACGCACACACACACACACACACACACACACACACACACACACACACACACACACACACACACACACACACACACACACACACACACACACACACACACACACACACACACACACCAGGGTTTCCGTTAGAAAAAATTGTTGCCGGTCTCAGGGTCCGGTAGATTTAAATCTACCGGTCAAATGAGAGAAATTCCGGTCAGAGTTTATTGAGCTTAAAAATAATTGACATCCTCAAGGCATGTAGATTTATAATATTTTAACTTAAAACTAGGCTACTTTTACGTATACAGTGAGTCATTATATTCCAAATAAAATAAGTCCCGAGACTCTGTGCTGCTGCCGACTTTAAATAAAATAGGTGTCTGTGGGCAGTCGCCCGACATTAACAGCAGTCTGTTATAATCACATTTTTATGAGCTAACAAATTCCGTTATATTGGACATTTGTATTAATTATATCAAGCGAAGAACTGAGAAATTTGGCAGAGAGAGACGGCAACATTATCGTGGGTTTGCGTGATGACTCTCCACCTCGCAACGACTTATTTGCAAAGAGTATGTTGCTGCAGAGCAGCAGATTCAGCTGTATTCAGGCGCCCCCCACCCAACATTTGAATTGCCAATGGCTGAATTGGAGTACTGCACTCTGCCGGTACAGATGGGTGGGTTATGGTGGATTCTGTGGCTCTGCAGCTGCATGCAGTCGCAAATCTAGCAGCTGGCTCCCGCTGACAACATTATTATACCTGCTTGGTGAAGCAACGATGAAACAAATGTAATGATTGTTTCGTTCATCGCATAGGCTATTTAATTTTAGCCTATTTTAATACAATTCAAATAATCAAATTGTGCTTAGAGGGAATTATTTTCACCGGACATTAAGACCGGAGAGATTAAATATGTCGGACTTCAACAGATTTTGCCGGTCAAATACCGGCTAATGGAAACGCTGACACAACACACACACACACACACACACACACACACACACACACACACACACACACACACACACACACACACACACACACACACACACACACACACACAGACACACACACACACACACATACCCACACACATACCCACACACACACACACACACACACACACACACACACACACACACACACACACACACACACACACACACACACACACACACACAGGTCGTTATCACCCATGAGCGCTCTGATGGGCTTTGAGGGACCAGAGTGGCGACAGGAGTCCTTCTCACACACACCACAGTTTCACACTCCGCTGACTGGCGGAGGCCATATGCCTGTGGGCCTGGTGACCCGGGACCCCTGGTTCTCCTCTGGTAGTCCCTCACCATCCACCCCGAGCCCCCCCCCCCCCCCACACACACCTAGTGGGAGGGTGCGTGCCATCCTCTCTGAGGTGACATCGGTTCCACTCCCTGCTCCAAGGGAGACATATGGGTACGCTGAAGCTCACATCCACCCACACACACACACACACACACACACACACACACACACACACACACACACACACACACACACACACACACTGTATATAGAGTATATTTTTTCTCCCACTTACCACAGAGGACACAGTGTTGGCTTCCTGCCCACTGGCTCACCTTGGAGAGTGCAGCCCCCCCCCCCCCCCCCACACACACACACACATACAAAACACACGTACAGTACACATACATACATATACACACAAACAAAACACACGTACACACACACACACACACACACACACACACACACACACACACACACACACACACACACACACACACACACACACACATACACACATGTGAAGAAATTGTAGTTCTGTACAGAAGGTGTTGACTGAGCGTGTCTTGTCATTATATTCCTCTCGGCTAGCGGTCGCTCGGTATGGATCACCAGATGGCAATGTGGCTTTAAATGAAGAACAGGCCCGATGTGTTCAAACTCCTCTGTGGTCCATCTGGTGAAATATCGCTGGTTGTTTTGAGTACGAGAGTATGAGCATGAATGTTAAGTGAGGATGGGGGGATAGAGGCTGGCGGGGAGGGAGGGGTGTGAGAGTGTGTGTGTGTGTGTGTGGGAGGGGGGGGGGGGGCATGCTGCAGAGTGAAGTGATAGATCGAGAGCGTTAAAATATTATCTGTACAATGGCCTAAGTGTCATAATGGATATTACCCCGTCATAAACTTTCATTCCTTGGTTAATGCGCCAAGACAAGACGCATAAGCTTTCTGTGGAAGGCTCCCGCACGTTCACCAACACACACACACACACACACACACACACACACACACACACACACACACACACACACACACACACACACACACACACACACACACACACACACACACACACACACACACACACACACACACACACACACACACACACACACACACACACACACACACACACACACACACACACACACACACACACACACACACACACACACACACACACACACACACACACACACACACACACACACACACTCATGTGGAGTCCCTGGTGCACTGTAGGCCAGCCTGTGAGATGGGCAGGTCCGTGCCTCTACAACAGCCTGTATAATAATTCTCCCGTCCTTCTTGCCTCTGAACCCCTCTGACCCCTCCCTCCCACGCGCCTCGACATACAGTCTACACATCAGGTCTGCACCTTCCTGCAACCGCGTTTAACCACCTAATTATCATCTCACACTGGCCTTTTGACGGGTGGGTGGCGTGTATGCGTGTGTGGGTGGAGGGATGTCACAATTAATAAGATTTCTCTATTAACTGTGATTACAGTGAAAGTGTCATGGTTATTAACCATGAAATCATCGGTGTGATCAATTTAGAAGCTATAGTTTATGTACAATATCTACAATATTCTATGTTTGTATTTATTTATTCACTTTTAGCATAAAGCTATGCTTAATTCTTCAATCATAAAATGTCTTTACCTCCATAATGTTGCAAAATGAATTAGCGAATAGTAGGGGTGCACCGATGTATCGGCCGCTAAGTGCCTTGTTGACTGCAATCGGCCTATCGGCCGATAAGCTCGAATGTGCCGATGGCAGTAGCCGATAAATATCCATCAATTTGTGTAGCGTCAAGACAAAAAAAAGTTCACTCGCGACCTACCTGCACAACGCCGGCCCACACACACACACACACACACACACACACACACACACACACACACACACACACACACACACACACACACACACACACACACACACACACACACAAGCTACTGCATCAAAGTTACTACTTATGATTAACAAGGCATTCGTTTTGTGGCATTAACATTATATAGTTAGTGTTACACGATGGATAAATATCCATCAATTTGTGTACACACAAGCTACTGCATCAAAGTTACTACTTATGATTAACAAGGCATTCGTTTTGTGGCATTAACGTTATATAGTTAGTGTTTACACGTTCATAACATCAGCATATTATTTACCCGAACGTAGCAAGCGTTCATACTAGCTCAGTTCCTTCCGTTGCTCACAGAGCCCTGAGTTTTACCCATTCTGCAATCTGTTAATAACGTTTTCAATCAGACACATGTATAGAAAGGCTTTGTTTTATTATAACATTAGTTGCAGTAAAATCATTATGCCTCATTTAAGTCATCCTGCGGAGCTAAAAGCTAAACGTCGGCCGCGCTGTTGTTCTAGAAAACCTCTGTCGTCAAAATCAATGGCGGACAAAAGCAGGAGTAAAAAATGCAACATGCTTGCCGATTGGTGGTAACAGCAGAGGCGGGTGCAAGCGGTGTGTGACGTAATTGGCAGAATCGACTGTCAATCAAAATGTCATTGGTTGAGACAATAGTATATCGCTGCAGCCCAGCAGGTAGACCATGCTGGGAGAACTAGTATTTAGCTGCAGCCCTGCAGAACATACTGGGAGAGAGATAGTGCTATTTCTTGATGTTTCCTTTTTTTAAGTAAGTAAAGAGGCCTATGTTCATATCGGTGAGCACAATTTGTAAGACAAATATACAGTAGTTTCATAAAAAAAAGAAGAAGAAAAAATTACAAAAAAGAAAATATTACAAAAAAAAATTATATTTAAAAAATATTAAAAAAAAATGTTTGCCACAAATATCGGTATCAGTATCGGCCGATTGTGTTAGTTGAACAATCGGTATCGGTGGCAAATTTTCATATCGGTGCATCCCTAGCGAATAGTAACTGTGGGGGGTTTGCATCGTTCTAAGTGGACAGACATGGTGGTGCTGGTTACACACAGGGCCTGGCCTGTTGGTGTCAGCGAACATGAACAAACTATTAGTAAACTACTTACTCGGCCCACGTCCGGCAGCGTGGCTACATGAGTAGAGCTCTAGAATCATGATCGGAAGATCACCGGTTCGAGCCACGGGCAAGGCTGCTGTCGAAAGTGGTGTTGTTGTCCAGCAGGGGGCACTCTGTCCTCTGGACTTGTCAGTAACATTGCCCCTGTTCCGGTGATAGGTGATCGGGTGAGACGCTAAACCGAGTTCTTGACTGAATTTGGTCGTTAAAGAACCCAGGGCGCCTATTGTAAATGGTAGGCGGTTCCCCGATGTTCCTGGCCAAATTCCCAATCAGGTCTCTGACATAAAGGCCACCTATAATCATCCCTTCCCCTTAATTGGCTGGTAACAATCCCTGTCTCCTGAGCCGTTCAGCCATTGTGTAGTGTGATGTGTGCCGGGTGCCAGTGTATGGCAGCCATTGAGCCTGCGTAGCCCAAGGTTGGCTGCTACCAGTGGTGGTGGAGGAGGCAATTTCCACCCAAGTTGTAAAGCGCTTTGAGTCTGAGAAAAGTGCTATATAAATGTAATGATTTATTATTATTATGACTTTGTTCAAAGTTGATTAACGACTTTCAGTAAACCTTCCCTGCATTTCGCTTCACTCTATTGTCACAGTGGACTAAACTAGACAAATGGAGGCCTACAGCGTGCCGGTTTGTAGTGCTGTATATATTAATATGTATGTAGAGAATGAATATGTATTATATCTGCACAATATATTAATACATGTGTGAGTGTTGAAGGGAATGACATTGGCCTTGCTTGCATATGGATATGGAATATGGAAATGAGGACAGTGAATACTTCCCTCCCTGTATGTCTGTCTGTCCTTATATTAAGGACTATATTAATTGGCCTCTGGGAAGATAAAGGGGTGGTGGTTAAAGTGCTCAGAGAAATTGTCCATTTCCATATAAGCCACAATCATTACTTCCTGAGAAGCTTGAATTAATCACCTTCCCAAAAAAGTGCATTGAATGCAATTATTTTGGTGAAGAGAGAGATATTTTGCAGATTTAAAAAAAAAAACTGAATCCTGTCACTCTGCTGTGAGCAGGATGTGTGATGATCGGACGTGACGGGGGGAGGGTTAGAACACGTTGTTCGCGACACAGAACACGTTTTATGTCCGATTATCACATCCTCCTCTTGACAGAATGACAGGATTCAGGTTAAAATGGGCAGAATGCGACCAAGTGCTTTCACATCAGAATAATAGCGCTATAATATACCACCTCACAGCGCTTTGGTGACGGAGCTTATATCACTTCAGAATAAGAGCGCTATAGTATACCACCGCACAGCGCTTTGGTGACGGAGCTTCTATCACTTCAGAATAACAGTACTATAGTACAGTGGTTCCCAAAGTGGGGGTCCCGAGATGATTTCCAGAATGTATTGATTTCATAAAAAAGAAAAATTATAATTATTATAATTTTTTTTCATGCAGTCAGGCCACTGAACTTAGAAGCAGGCCAGGCCAGTGTTTCTAGTTGCAGCGGTGCGATAGTTAGATAACCTAGGTGGGGAACAACCAGGAGATCACTGCGTCAGAGGGTAACGCAGTCTAAACTCACACAAGTTGGAGAACTATCTCTCTCTCGCTCACACAAAGGGAGCCGCATGTGATTGGTGGAGGCGGGACCCTTACAAAACACAGAAAATCCATCAAAATCAGTGTTGTTGCTAATCATTGACACATGCTAGCCTGTAATAAAAAATCTACTTTGCATTTGATATATTGCAATGCAAATATTTAACTTTTTGTGTGTTTTTTACAATAATTTGTGATGCCATCACACACACTGGCATTTAAAGGGTTAGAATTATAAAGTTTATTTAATATGTGGTGGTTATGATCAGGGCTGAAGTTGAATAAAAGATTTATGAAAGAAAAAGTGGTAAATTATTTCAACATATAATTATAATATTTTTATGGCGTTTTTGAAGAGGACAATTTAGTCCCTTATGGTAAGAGTGTGAGTATTTTTTTCAATCTGACATTACAAAAAAAACTAAAAACCCATCAAAATCAGTGTTGTTGCTAATCATTGACATATGCTAGCCTGTTTTTTTTACAATAATTTGTGATCACAAACACTGGCATTTAAAGGTTACAAATAAAAAAATCCCTGCACCAGAATGCAGGAAATTAAGTCTTTGTAACAAAACCTTTCCTGGTGGGGGACCCCCAGACCCCCCGCTTAAAAAGTGGCCTGACTGGGGCTATATTTCGCACTATATTTCCTGGCCTGAGTGATTTCCCCAGTCCGGCCCTGGTTAAAAGCCTCCAATGCTTATTAGTGCATGTGCGTTTGCAGGTTTCAACCATACATTTACATTTAGTCATTTAGCTGACGCTTTTATCCAAATCGACTTACAAGTTCTGTACGACAAGTCATCAGGAAGGGCACGACTCTATCAGCTGAGTAACAATGTTCATCAGTGTTGAGTGCTACTGTAACTGAGGGGTACAATTCCCTGACTGTATTGATAAGTATGGTATCATTAAACCACTACCGCTTTATGTACTTTAACTACTGGCCATACAGTACACGATATCTAAATATGATGAACACTTTCCCACCATGAAACCAGGTCCACACAAAGGTAATAATCAAATATTTAATATATAGCAAAAGGTACATATAATATTCACCATTACATTTATGATTTGAATGCTCTTGTAAGGCAAATGAGTACTCGTAGGCAAATCAACACTGAATGTCCAATCTCTGGTTACGCAGGAAGCAAGTATACAACCTGGCTCTTAGGGAATTATATCTATGGTCACTTAATGATTATAGCTGGATATACTGTAGGGTCCTGCCGGTTGTAAGCCAGTAGGGGGGGTAGGAGAGCCGTCAGCCGTATCCCGTCTGGTCAACGATTTCTAGGGAGACTTCACGTACAGAAGACAGTGCAGTAGAATCTTGATCCACAGATGAATACACCTTGGCTCTCTTGTAGGCTGTAGCTGTAGCTGTAGCTCCACAGTGAAGAAGAAGCGAGGCGACCTCAGTCTGGTCTGAGCGCCGTCTCACCTTGACTCCTTTCGGGGTAGATCCAACACTCACCGGTGTTGGCGATTATCCGCTCCACAAATCAAAGTACCAAAGCAAATATATATTCCATGCCGCATAGGGCTCAGCAGTCGTCGGGTAGGTAATCCAATGTACAGGTCCACTCGGTCCTCGCCTAGAACTCCTCGGATGAAAGCACCACGTGTGGTCTGCCCAACCTGGTTAAGACTCTAGATAACACGAGGAAGCGATGGGGGTGCTGCTCACTTTAGAACTCTAACCGCACGATGCACCATACATAATAGACTATTATTACTTAATAGAAATACGGTGCCAAACTCTGGCAATTCAGCTATTAATTCGCACGAGGTCTCACTGCTATTCTAAGGCCAAACAGGCCATACTACACCGCACGCGGTATCGTGGGGTGAGGCTTCACGTTCTGTTACTTAGTTGGGTAGAAGGGTAAAGGACTAAGAGGAATTCTACATTTCTTGCGCCATATTTATATGCACGGTGGACAAATAGTGCCACTCTGCTTTCGGTAGCCGTATTCCTGCGCGGAGCCGGGGCTAGTAAGGGCATGTCTCGTCGGTACCTTTGAACTTGAACGCCAGGGGCTGGTCCCTGGCGCCTGGTCCTTTTGTCCAATAAGAGAATGAACTATTATGGGCTGTAGTAGAATAAAGGAATATTCCGTGTATATGTACAAGGAATATACAAGGGATATCAAACGATATACAAATACTATTCAATATATATCCATAAATAAATATATATATTCGGTTTAATCTGATCCTTCACAACAGCTACAGTGTAGGTTAGTATATTAGAATAGGACACGTGCATGACAGTAAGGTTAGTTTGGGTCAGATATATATAGGTGTAAAGTGTCACAAAACAAATGACACATTTTGAAATAGACATCCTGAGTCGTTCCAATATAGCCGTATATACCTATTTTTCACATGTAATCATATGCTTCATTTTTTCAATTATTCAATTGACGATGGACAAAGACCTCACAGGATGGCAGAGTGGGTGTAAAGTGTCACAAAACAAATGACACATTTTGAAATAGACATCCTGAGTCGTTCCAATATAGCCGTATATACCTATTTTTCACATGTAATTATATGCTTCATTATTCAATTGATGATGGACAATGATCTCCCAGAATGACAGAGTGGGTGTGAAATGCCACAGAACGAGTGACACTTTTGGACAATGACATCCTGGGTCGTTCCTATATGACCAGTATAAATCTTTAAAACTAAACTCTGGAAAGACTATGATGGCTCTACTTATAAAAAATGGAACTGAGCCTTTAAATGTCTCCATAGAAGGGGCCGGTGTCTGTGAAAGGGAAGTTAACCTGAGGAATGTGGCCCTGAGGCTGCAACAGCAGAGGAGAGGGAGCTGTAATGTTAACCCTTTCAGACGGGAAGGGTTGCTGGTTGAAAACCAGGGAGTCTTGAATCTATAGAGGGAGATCTTAAAAAAGAAACTATATAACAATTAAATGTTTGATGTGTACAGTAAAAGTTTTCAAAATGGCATGCTTATAAATTGAGTGTCAGTAGAGAATAATACTAACAGAATAATGTGTAAAAACTGTTTGTCTGGAGGGATCCTTAAGGGATACTATGGAGAGGCCTCGTACATGGTACGATATCACATGGTCACCACAGACAAAGCCGTTGTCTGTTTAGAAGGAAAAAGGGACTTTCTGTTACTTAAAAATCACTAGGTAACTAGCAGTAACGATAGTACAAAGAAGGAGGAGTCCATAACGAATTATGTATTGTATGTTGGTTTGCTAAACAGAAATGACGACCATTTGACATCACTGTGTTTAGACCAATCAGAAATACGATACAATATCAAATAAAAGAGACGGTTGCCGATGAAGAGGCAGACTTTTTTGAGAGATGAGAAGAATGGTGCTCGACACTGGGCACAAGCCGTCCATGATGAGATGTTTTGTTCTGTGCTTATTTTAAACTGAATTGGGTGCTTTCCACTTCAGTATCTTTTTGTAACTAGCTTTTTCTAATTAAAATTACCTCTTTATAAATATGATTTGTATCCTTTCTTCTGACCAGACGACCGGGTAAGCATGAAATGTGTTTTGCCTTGTAACTTCACCCCATGCATTTTTGATTAATAATGCAAAATAGAATAAGTGGCTTTATCCCTGCATTAAGGACTAAAGGTGGATTCTGTATAATGGGATTATCAAGTAAAGCCATATAGTGATAATACGTGTACTTAGGAGACATATGATTATGTATTAATGCAAAATAGAATAAGTGGCTTTATCCCTGCATTAAGGACTAAAGGTGGATTCTGTATAATGGGATTATCAAGTAAAGCCATATAGTGATAATGCGTGTACTTAGGAGACATATGATTATGTATTAATGCAAAATAGAATAAGTGGCTTTATCCCTGCATTAAGGACTAAAGGTGGATTCTGTATAATGGGATTATCAAGTAAAGCCATATAGTGATAATACGTGTACTTAGGAGACATATGATTATGTATTAATGCAAAATAGAATAAGTGGCTTTATCCCTGCATTAAAGACTAAAGGTGGATTCTGTATAATGGGATTATCAAGTAAAGCCATATAGTGATAATACGTGTACTTAGGAGACATATGATTATGTATTAATGCAAAATAGAATAAGTGGCTTTATCCCTGCATTAATGACTAAAGGTGTATTCTGTATAATGGGATTATCAAGTAAATCCATACACTGATAATACGTGTAACGGACCAGTGCAAATAAAATAAAAGATTCCGCAACTTCAATCACTCGACCTAAGGTCGATGACTGATGGGGGTCGGAACGGTGCATTCGCTGTCTCTTGTCGGTCAGTGGTAACAACAACATTTTGTAGACTCGGTTGGTTCTGCGTGTCAACCACTTCACAGGACGCTGTTTGAGGTCAAGATAAGCAGACCAATGAGTTATGAAGTTATCGATCTGACCTAAGAGCCAGCGTGGGCATTCAACATGGCGTCCCTGGGTGGGCATTTATACTAACCAAAATAGGTGCTAAACGGCCGAAGAAGACAGGACTACTGTCAAAAGCCTCTGGAGTAAAATTAAATCACAGATTTGGCTAAAATTAAAGTAGAAAGCTCTACTGGCGACTCGAGTGGAAGGCTCTACTCGGGGATACCACAAATGAATAGAAAGCTCTATCTTGGTGATTAAAGCAACGTTTACTCACAACTAAAGGGTAACATAATGTTTATAGAGCTCTGGGGGGAGTTACAAGTGCAACATAATTTCGTGCTTTGCCCACAGGAAGCGAACTGGGCCTACCCAAGGCGAGGGCTCCCTAGCCCAAAGACACTGTTTGTAAGGAGGGGAGACTGGATGTGAAGCGAAGTCAAAACGACCGTTCACAGAAAGGCGAGGGCTCCCTAGCCCAAAGACACTGTTTGTAAGGAGGGGAGACTGGATGTGAAGCGAAGTCAAAACGACCGTTCACAGAAAGGCGAGGGCTCCCTAGCCCAAAGACACTGTTTGTAAGGAGGGGAGACTGGATGTGAAGCGAAGTCAAAACGACCGTTCACAGAAAGGCGAGGGCTCCCTAGCCCAAAGACACTGTTTGTAAGGAGGGGAGACTGGATGTGAAGCGAAGTCAAAACGACCGTTCACAGAAAGGCGAGGGCTCCCTAGCCCAAAGACACTGTTTGTAAGGAGGGGAGACTGGATGTGAAGCGAAGTCAAAACGACCGTTCACAGAAAGGCGAGGGCTCCCTAGCCCAAAGACACTGTTTGTAAGGAGGGGAGACTGGATGTGAAGCAAAGTCAAAACGACCGTTCACAGAAAGGCGAGGGCTCCCTAGCCCAAAGACACTGTTTGTAAGGAGGGGAGACTGGATGTGAAGCGAAGTCAAAACGACCGTTCACAGAAAGGCGAGGGCTCCCTAGCCCAAAGACACTGTTTGTAAGGAGGGGAGACTGGATGTGAAGCGAAGTCAAAACGACCGTTCACAGAAAGGCGAGGGCTCCCTAGCCCAAAGACACTGTTTGTAAGGAGGGGAGACTGGATGTGAAGCGAAGTCAAAACGACCGTTCACAGAAAGGCGAGGGCTACCTAGCCCAAAGCTACGTGACACGCAGCCAAGGCGACCGTTCACTGAATGTTCCCTGGATGGCTACCTAGCCCGAGGCTACGTGACGCTAGCTAAAACGGCGTGTTCACTGGAACATGGGCTGACAAGCCAGGAGTGAACTGAATGCTAACTGGATGACAACCTCCAGCTCCAGGAGATGCTGAGGCAGCGGGAGCGGGAGCTCACGGCCCTGAAGGGGGCGCTGAAGGACGAGGTGGCCACGCACGACCGGGAGATCCGAGACCCTCAGGGAGCAGTACAGCACCGACATGGAGAGGCTGAGGAGCAGCATGGAGCAGGTGTCCCAGTCTCAGGCAGGTATCGAGACAGAGCGGCAGCGTGTGAACACCTCGGTGCGCTCCCTGCAGCAGCAGCTAGAGGACTGCAGGGACGAGAGTGCCCACTGGATGGAGCAGTTCCACACCACCAGAGACGAACTGCGAAGCACCAAACAGGAGCTGCTGCAGTCTCGTCTGGAGAAGGAGGAGTTTGAGGAGGAGCTGAAGGAGCTGCAGGAGCGAGATCACTCCCTGCAGTGCATAAGCCCAGGACGCCTGTACGTTAATGCCAAGCAAGCAGTGCAAAAATGCTTCCGCATTCGTCACCGCACGCTAGTGCGGTAAAGCGCCCTTCTTTTCAGACAAATGCTACCGTGCGTGCACCGGCGGCGGCGTGCTCGCTCAGGTGCGTGCGTGCGCCGGCGTGCTCGCGCGAGGTGCCCGCGCATGCGCATGAGATCCCGCCTTGGTTGGAGCTCAATATATATAAGTCACCGCCCCTTATTCAGTATCTAGCAATAGCTCAATTGGCAAGGACACATGGCTGTGGATCCTATGGCTTGTTTGCTGGCGAGTTCGAATCCCATCGAAAATATTTTTTAACGTGATTTTTTTTTAACGTGTATTCTTTCGCCGGTTAAGGTTAGGCATGGTTAAGGTTAAGGTTAAGGTTAGGCATTGTTTCGGAGTTGGTTAAGGTTAGAACGGTTAAGTTTAGGCGCTGTTAAGGAGCTGGTTAAGGTTAGAGTTTGTCAAAGAGAATGGCAATATAATTTCTATGGTTAAGGTTAGGCATGGTTAAGGTTAAGGTTAAGGTTAGGCATTGTTTCGGAGTTGGTTAAGGTTAGAACGGTTAAGTTTAGGCGTTGTTAAGGAGCTGGTTAAGGTTAGAGTTTGTCAAAGAGAATGGCAATAGACAGCCTATTTCCGCGCGACCTGGGCGCTGGGCGGCGGAAAATGAAAGGCGCATTACTGCATGCCACTACGGTAAGTTTTTGCACTGCTTGCTTGGCATAAAGCTACACGCGCCCAGGACCACGTGGTCACGAGGAAGTGAGGCAAGCGAGAGCAACCTATATATCTCCCCGTGGTGAACACTCAGGGGTGAGAGTGACATCTACAAGGTCTCACAGACAATCACCAAACATAACAGTCACTAACTACCCAGTCTGGACCGATAACTCTGATACACCATGGTCAATCCTCACCTTCACTGGACCGTCATTGACGAACTATGGTAGATGGGAAACAAGCATGGTAACGGCAGGAACAGGTAATGGAAAAAAGGACCAAAAAGCCCCTGAAACCAGGCAAGGCAGTAATCACAGAGTGTGATTATGAGGTGTTTCACGGGGAGAAAATTGTCCATGTGACACTAAGCCAAGACCAATACAAGGAGATAGAGTCCTCACACATAAACTGGGACAGACTGGTGTCCCGTATAAAGGAACTACTGCAGAAAAGGGAAATCTATGCTGGCCACGGTACTAAGGACATGCCCTACCGACTAGCCATAAACCTGATGTGGGGCAGGTCTCGAGGATATGGCCAAAGAGGCATATGGTTGGGGAAAGCCGTAATCAGCGCGATCTCAAGCCTAAGGAGTGCAGGGCACACGGAGATCCGTCTCATGATGAACCTAGGGACCATGAGTCAATAACCCTGGCCGTGGATAGAGCCGGGGAGGGTGAGGAAGACGAGGACGATGAGCCTGCATTGGTACCTCTCACTCCCCCTCCGAACCCTAAGGGATCGGGACCCGTACCCAGGAAAGAAAGGTCCAACTCCCAGAACTCCTCCCGAGCAGCGGAGAGAGGGAGATCATCCACACCCAGGAGACCGACAGTACCGTTCGAACCTGAAAAGGCGGAACCTGCGCGATCTCACGCCAGGAGTATCCATAGACTTCTAGGCCGTCCCCCGGACTCAGGGGACGACCCAGCAAGTAGTGAACAGGAGTATACTGATCTAAATCAGGACTCAGGAATGGAGGGAGACCGGGATAGGTCAAGCTCCAGAGCATCCTCCAAGTCTTCATCTCGATCAAGATCTAGGGAGAGAGTTCGGTACCCGAGGGGCGAACCTCCTAGACCTCGAAACAAGAGAGCGAAACCGGTCAAACTGAGACCTATAGGCAAGGGGCCTACTCTGAAAGGCACCACCTTTCAGTCACCCTCGGGCTTGACCTGGAGCTCAGGATTGGAGGACGTCTCCGAAGAGAGTGAAGGAGACTTGGAAGGAAAGGAAACAGGGGATATTATGCCAGCATATCCCGTGAGATGGGGAACGGCTCAGGCCTTAGCCCGGTCACCCGTGGCAGAAAAAGTGTTGTCTCACCCTGGGGTAACAGAACCATACAAGCATGCACACTTACATGCAGGCTATGACATACTACGTGAACAGGTGTACAAGCTAGACAGGGCCATGGCTGAAATAGCCAGGAGAGAAAGAAACTGGTTGAACGAGGCCCCGTCCATAAGCCCAATCCGAGCCCTGAGACACAGCACAGAGGAACACCGACCGGAAGTGAGCCCTCACTCCATACTAGCCCAATCTCCCGGAGACATTTACCGACCGAGAGGAAAGAGTTCACATACAGGCAGGAGTCTGCGTGACAGCACCCAATATGGAGAAAGCAACAAAGCACCAAGAATTGTTAAGCAAAACCCAAGTGCTCAAAAAACTGGCCCCAGAAATGCTTCGAGGGGAGACCCAGGCTGCTTATATCCATAAGTGTGCTCAGATTTTCCATGGGTCACCTCTCTATGATGACCCGGAGGCCGCTCGCATTTTGAGACACCTCAAAGGACTGGAGGTCCCCGAAGGGGCTTCAATGGCCCAAATGATGGAAATGGAAGTAAGAATCCCCGGTCAAGATCCAGGGGAAAATATGGTGGAGAAACTAATCCCACAGGTGCGAGACGGGAGCTTGTCTCTCACTGTTGCAGCAGAATCAGTCATACGTGGAACGCCTAGGCAAAGATCAGGCTTACTGCTTGAAAAGCTATTCATCGGTGTACCAGGTGGTAACCGTCTTGCAGCCAAATGCGCAGCATGGTCCCGAGACCAGTTACGGACGGAATGCATGCTCTATGACCAAGTCAAAATGCTTTCTCAACACAAATACTGTAAAGATGTCCGTCTTTTCTCTAAACCAGAGTAGAGAGGACGAAATAATTTGTAATCTATTTCATGCAAAGGGGATTTCCTGACAGCTACCATCTGGTAGGTTAGCACCTGTACCAACCATATCAGCTGCGTGAGATGTACACTCACCAGCGCCTATGGATAAAAATTGAGACTCTGCAAACTCTCATCAAGCTTAGCACCTTGACGCGGGGGGACAGAGCGAGCATCAGGGTCTCTATATCCGACGGGCCTATCAGATTTGTGGGGACTCGGAAGCTTCAGCATACAGGACGCTGTGGTGCTTGGGCGGCCGAGTCACTGGTTTATAGGTCTGTCAAAACGGATTGGAGGTTCTGGGGCTTAGAACATTCGTGAGTTGGGCTTTATGCTAATTGAATAGGTATCAAAAGCCGAAAGAATATGAACTGAAATAACTGCGGTCAGGGGCCTCTGGAGTAAAATGTATTACAGATTTGAGTTAAAACCTTACTCAAGTGTGATCTTATCAGCAAGCAATCCTCTCCAACCAAGACTCCTCCTAAGTGCTCGAGATCTGGAACAATGAGTGACGTAGAGGTCTGCAAAGCGCAGCAGACAGCCTAAGAGGTAAAAAATCTATCAGGAACAAGAGAGGGTTCATAAGAAACCACTTGAAGAGGCGTTTACTCGCGACTAATAGGGCTAGGGAGCCCTAAAGTCACTTGAACTTGAAGTAACTAAATGCTTACTTAAAGTCAGAACTTAAGTAGAAAAAACTCTACTTTGTGAATAGCAGGCTGAAATAGCCATTGCGAATAGCAGGCTGAAATAGCCATTGCGAATAGCAGGCTGAAATAGCCATTGCGAATAGCAGGCTGAAATAGCCATTGCGAATAGCAGGCTGAAATAGCCATTGCGAATAGCAGGCTGAAATAGCCATTGCGAATAGGAGCGAATAGCAGGCTAACTAGCCATTGCTAACAGGACAAGGCTACTCACATGATCAGACAGGTATATGATAACCTTGGACATGCCGGAAGTAGGAGGATGTTGGTATACCTGAGAACTAACAACATTCTCATACATAAAGCCAAACAAAGAGCGATAACAGTCCGAAAGGCCTGTGAACAATGTGCGCTGGTAAAGGTGCGCTGGTAAAGGGACAAAACCTGAACCAGTGCCGCATTCTTAGACAAGGGGGGGGGGTCCCCCGGAGTCAGCGGACGACGCAGCGAATGGCAAGAAGGAATATACTGACTCAGGTCAGAAATCGGAAATGGAGGAAGACCGGGATAGGTCAAGCTCCAGAGCATCCTCAAGGTCCTCATCTAGACCTCCCAGACCTCCCAGACCTCCCAGACCTCCCAGACCTCCTAGACCTCCCAGACCGGACAGAGAGACATCGGCCTGGACCCAGGTTACAGGGCGACGAGGGCCCTGAATGGACCTGAAAGAGAGAAAAGAAATGAGTCCTCTGTGGACTGTATCTGTGATGTCCTGCGAGGCCTACGGACAGGGTCACAAGACCAGGCCAACCACACTTCAATAGAGGACTGCTGCTACAATTCTCGGGGATCCGTGGGGGTCGCCCGAGAAGTGACAAATCAACCTACCTCAAACTATGGGAGAGATCCAAGAGGTCAGAGGGGGCGACCCCAAGATGACCAAGATGACCAAGATGACCAAGGTGACCAAGATGACCAAGATGACCAAGATGACCAAGACGACAACAGCCTGGGTGCATCGGCCGGGAACAACAGATGCAAGTCTTCCCGCCGGATACCAAGCAACAACGTGACCCCTATCCTGTCGAGCCGTCCAGCCAGGGAACAACAGATGCAAGTCTTCCCGCCGGCTACCAGGGTAACAAGGTACCGAGATGGCAGAGGGGGTGTGGAGAGTCACAGCCACGTGACCCCACAATCGCCATCTCGTCCCCCAGTACAGACGCTATTAAGACAATGGAAAATGACCGCCCAGAATGACAGAGTGGGTGTGAAGTGCCACAGAACAAGTGACACTTTTTGACAATGACATCCTGAGTCGTTCCAATATAGCCGTATATACCTATTTTTCACATGTAATCATATGCTTCATTTTTTCAATTATTCAATTGACGATGGACAAAGACCTCACAGGATGGCAGAGTGGGTGTAAAGTGTCACAAAACAAATGACACATTTTGAAATAGACATCCTGAGTCGTTCCAATATAGCCGTATATACCTATTTTTCACATGTAATCATATGCTTCATTTTTTCAATTATTCAATTGACGATGGACAAAGACCTCACAGGATGGCAGAGTGGGTGTAAAGTGTCACAAAACAAATGACACATTTTGAAATAGACATCCTGAGTCGTTCCAATATAGCCGTATATACCTATTTTTCACATGTAATTATATGCTTCATTATTCAATTGATGATGGACAATGATCTCCCAGAATGACAGAGTGGGTGTGAAATGCCACAGAACGAGTGACACTTTTGGACAATGACATCCTGGGTCGTTCCTATATGACCAGTATAAATCTTTAAAACTAAACTCTGGAAAGACTATGATGGCTCTACTTATAAAAAATGGAACTGAGCCTTTAAATGTCTCCATAGAAGGGGCCGGTGTCTGTGAAAGGGGAGTTAACCTGAGGAATGTGGCCCTGAGGCTGCAACAGCAGAGGAGAGGGAGCTGTAATGTTAACCCTTTCAGACGGGAAGGGTTGCTGGTTGAAAACCAGGGAGTCTTGAATCTATAGAGGGAGATCTTAAAAAAGAAACTATATAACAATTAAATGTTTGATGTGTACAGTAAAAGTTTTCAAAATGGCATGCTTATAAATTGAGTGTCAGTAGAGAATAATACTAACAGAATAATGTGTAAAAACTGTTTGTCTGGAGGGATCCTTAAGGGATACTATGGAGAGGCCTCGTACATGGTACGATATCACGTGGTCACCACAGACAAAGCCGTTGTCTGTTTAGAAGGAAAAAGGGACTTTCTGTTACTTAAAAATCACTAGGTAACTAGCAGTAACGATAGTACAAAGAAGGAGGAGTCCATAACGAATTATGTATTGTATGTTGGTTTGCTAAACAGAAATGACGACCATTTGACATCACTGTGTTTAGACCAATCAGAAATACGATACAATATCAAATAAAAGAGACGGTTGCCGATGAAGAGGCAGACTTTTTTGAGAGATGAGAAGAATGGTGCTCGACACTGGGCACAAGCCGTCCATGATGAGATGTTTTGTTCTGTGCTTATTTTAAACTGAATTGGGTGCTTTCCACTTCAGTATCTTTTTGTAACTAGCTTTTTCTAATTAAAATTACCTCTTTATAAATATGATTTGTATCCTTTCTTCTGACCAGACGACCGGGTAAGCATGAAATGTGTTTTGCCTTGTAACTTCACCCCATGCATTTTTGATTAATAATGCAAAATAGAATAAGTGGCTTTATCCCTGCATTAAGGACTAAAGGTGGATTCTGTATAATGGGATTATCAAGTAAAGCCATATAGTGATAATACGTGTACTTAGGAGACATATGATTATGTATTAATGCAAAATAGAATAAGTGGCTTTATCCCTGCATTAAGGACTAAAGGTGGATTCTGTATAATGGGATTATCAAGTAAAGCCATATAGTGATAATGCGTGTACTTAGGAGACATATGATTATGTATTAATGCAAAATAGAATAAGTGGCTTTATCCCTGCATTAAGGACTAAAGGTGGATTCTGTATAATGGGATTATCAAGTAAAGCCATATAGTGATAATACGTGTACTTAGGAGACATATGATTATGTATTAATGCAAAATAGAATAAGTGGCTTTATCCCTGCATTAAGGACTAAAGGTGGATTCTGTATAATGGGATTATCAAGTAAAGCCATATAGTGATAATACGTGTACTTAGGAGACATATGATTATGTATTAATGCAAAATAGAATAAGTGGCTTTATCCCTGCATTAATGACTAAAGGTGTATTCTGTATAATGGGATTATCAAGTAAATCCATACACTGATAATACGTGTAACGGACCAGTGCAAATAAAATAAAAGATTCCGCAACTTCAATCACTCGACCTAAGGTCGATGACTGACGGGGGTCGGAACGGTGCATTCGCTGTCTCTTGTCGGTCAGTGGTAACAACAACATTTTGTAGACTCGGTTGGTTCTGCGTGTCAACCACTTCACAGGACGCTGTTTGAGGTCAAGATAAGCAGACCAATGAGTTATGAAGTTATCGATCTGACCTAAGAGCCAGCGTGGGCATTCAACAATAGGCCTATATATTTTTTTTTCACCCCCTATAATAGTGGGGGTCACGGCTCTCTGACACCGTTATTTCGGGGGGCGCGGCCTGAAAACTTTGGGAACCCCTGCTATAGTACCAGCGCACAGCGCTTTGGTGACAGAGCTTCTATCACTTCAGGCCTGAAACAGGCCTGAAAACCTACCTATTCAAAAAGGCCATTGACTGTTAGCTTTTTATTTTTATTTTATTGCGCTGTTCTTTTAAAATTGTCTGTTTATACTATGTTTTTAATTAACTATGTTCTATTTTTATCTTACTTTTATTCTGTATTTTATTTTATTTGTTTTACTAATAACTATTTTATTTCTATTTTTTTTAACTATGTTTTAACCCTGTAGTGTAGGCACTTTGAGATCCCAGCGAACAAAAAGTGCATTACAAATCCAATCTATTATTATTATTCAGAATAACAGTACTATAGTATACCACTGCACAGCGCTTTGGTGACAGAGCTTCTATCACTTCAGAATAACAGTTACTATAGTATACCACTGCACAGCGCTTTGGTGAC
>NC_140168.1:59110313-59118637 GCF_963971535.1 Notolepis coatsorum | reverse complement strand
CAACTAGATGAAGAGAGAGGCAGAGAGAGAGAGAGAGAGAGAGAGAGGGTGAGGGAGAAGAGGGAGGGTGGTATATATCAAGACGAGGGAGGGTGGTGGCTTGTTGAAGGCTGATTGTGAGGGAGTATCAGCTTGTCAGGGCCACACGCTGTCGTCGGGGCAGCGGGGGTAATGCACTATTGATTCCCGCCACAGAGAAGCTTGGCCCGGGTGTCCCGAGAGTGAGACGGGTGTCCCAAGAGTGAGACGGGACTCAGTTCACCCCCCCCCCCCCCCATTTCTCTGTCGTCACTCTGCGTGGCGTCTTGGGTTCATAGGTAAACGTGGCTATTATCGCACGCGTGTTGTAGTTCGGAGGGAAGGATGCGTTATTATCACGCGGCGTAAACAGGATGTACACAGCGGGCGCTCCTTCTAGATGTATGGAGGAGGTAGAGTGCCGTTGCCATATTTCTTCACCGCGTGTGATAATTGGTGCACAGTGTGGCGTCACGGTGGCCTCCGAGGAGAGGAACCCACGCAATAACCACTGACATGTCGTTCCCGTGACGTCTCCAGGTTGTCGCACGGCGCATTCTGACTTGTCACCTCAGGGGGGGTACACACACACACACACATCCGTGCGCCGGCTGCCGTCGGCTTTGCAGATCTTGTCTCAGCAGCGATTTGTCTCAGCAGCGTCAGTACTGTGTAGAAAATAAATGTGTAAAATCTACTCCAGTAGACGAGCCCCCGGCGCCGCCACCGGCCGGGCAGCAGAACACAGCCAGCGGTACAAAAGGATGGCAAACAGTGAGTCCGATGTGTGTGTGTGAACTCCCGGTCCACCGCGGACGCCCTTCACACACATATCATTGGAGGTGAATGTTACGGGCTAGCCATATCAAAGGGGGGGGGGGGGACAAACCGAGAATGAAATACTGAAATTCAGAAACGGATCATTATTGACAAATCCACTATGACCTTCCTCCTCGCAGCGGCCCAGCTATGAACCGAGGAGGAATAAACACGCCGGCTTGCTATCACGTATCAAGGCTGATTTGATATAGCGACGTGATGAACAGAAAATGTACCGTAAGCCAGACTATTAACTGCTATTCAAGAGAGAGAGAGAGAGAGAGAGAGAGAGAGAGAGAGAGAGAGAGAGAGAGAGAGAGAGAGAGAGAGAGAGAGAGAGAGAGAGAGAGAGAGAGAGAGAGAGAGAATAGCTGATAAGGTATTTTGATTAAAATGCATCATGTTTTGCTTGGCTTTTCCCCATGAAAGGCGGTCTTGTCAGACTGTAGAATGCGGCTGCCAGAGTTATACAAAGCGCTATCGAGGGGCGCAAAGGAAAGCCGTAGAAAAATGGCATAGAGAAACATAAAGATAAAGGCCCTTGCTATCTCTCCCCCTCCCACCCTCTCTCTATCTCTCTTTCCCTCTATCCCCCCCCCATCTCTGTCTACTTCCCTCTCTCTATATATACAGTATATTTGTTTTTTTCCCCTCCCATCTTTGTCTCTCTCTCTCTCTCTCTCTCTCTCTCTCTCTCTCTCTCTCTCTCTCTCTCACTCTCTTTCCTCCACCTTCCAGTTTTTCCCGGAGTATAAGTGTGATAAAAGCATGGCAGACCTATGCCTCATGTTTCCACCCCTAGGTTCTGATATGAATTCAGAGCTAAGGCCGTCCCCTAATCTCCTAATGCATGTTCCCTCGTCCTTGGCAGGGTCACAGGGGAAATAGATGGAGCCTTATCTGCTTTTATGGATTTATGGTGAATTCCTCCTCCGCCGCTGATGCGTTTCCCCACCCCCCCCTCTCCCCTACTACACACACACAGAGTTGTGTGCGGTTATGTGTACACTGTACAGACGGAGGCATGTGTGTATGCGGGTGAGGGGATGTGGTGTTTGAGAGTTGTGTGTGTTATGGTGGGCATGTGTGTGTGTCCTCAGTCTTATTAACGGTGAGGTTATCAGTAGTGGTAATATCATAGAATTTCTTATCAAGGTCCCTAATTGCTGCATTAATCATGGCTGACTTGCTCAATCAAGTCGAAGAAGGATGAAAAGGCAGCACCCTGTTTGGCAACATGCCTTTCGCTCTGACCTTGAGCCGCAGACCTCATCTCTTCTCTGCTCTGCCGTTCAGTCACTCACTTAACCAAACGGAAGAGGTGTCTTAGCTTTATTTACATCCACTTATCCATGTGACCACTAGGTGACTTTAAGCCGCAACGGAGCAGATAATTTTTTCCTCTCAACTTTCTTTAATTATCTCTCAACTCTATCAAGGTTTCTCTTGTTCAACTCTCAACTTCAATCACATGTCGGTGAGCTACAAAGTGGCTTGTGTCCATGTGATGAAATATTATTGGGGACAGAGACTTCCCAAGAATGTACCGCAAACCACAATGCGGTTCATACTGGATTTCTCTAACAACCCAATGCCACAGTATCATGCGTGGGAGAGTGAACCTTACCGTCCAAATGACTTAAAAAACACATTTCGGGTCCCATCATTTACCCAACACTTGGCCCACAGGCCTGGTTTCGCTCCCACAGTGAGGGGAGCAGCAGTTGCGAAGGTTGCTTAACTTCTAAGGTCTCGCAGCCCTGTCACAAGGACGGCCGGGGACCTTCTCTCAAACAATGAGGGGCTCCAGTGGCTCCGAGCTGAAGAAAAGCAATTTAACCCCGGTGCCCCTCGAGTCCACACATCAGAGCCAGCGGTGGCAGGGGCCGGAGGGAATGTGTGTGTGTGTGTGGGGGGTGGGGTGGTGGACAAGTCAATGGCTGGCCGGCGATCGCAGGTGAGGAAGTGTAAAAAAAATCTATATTCTCTAAGTGTACTGTGAGTTCTCAAGGGGAGTTGCTGCTTAGTGATCAGTTGGGGTTTTTCTGGCTGCCAGATGGTTCAGTTTCAGATTTGCACGTCTGGATGGATGAATGGACAGGACAGACAGACAGCACAGAAGGACGGACAAATGGACAGGACAGACAGACAGGGTCAACTTGACAGTGGATATCCAGGCTCATCTAAACTCTTCGGGGTCCCGGCTGATCTGCTTGAGGTGGCTTTTGTTTTATCTTGGTGGAGAAAATGTCCTCTGCATCGATGATGGGGGAAGTTGTTTGGCTTGGTTTGGAAGCGGGGAAACGAACAAGCATCCGGTAGACATAGAAAACCACTCATTGGTGGGTTCCACAGCCCATACCAGGCTCATCACTGGCAGGCCCATTTTCCTTATGAGGGAAGTGCTAGTGCTCAAGATAAGGTCCCCGCGGTGCTGTAGTATCTTAATTACCTCACCTGCCTCGGATGAGGAGGAGGAGAGGGGGTAAGGAGGTGGGAAGTGTGTGTGTGTGTTGGGGGGGGGGGGGGGGGGCAGCTTTCACTTCTGGGAAGGTCAGAAGGATTTGGCATTGAGCCCATCATTGAGGTTGTACGCCTCTGGGTGAACGGTAGCGTGTTCGTGTGTGTGAAAAATGGCACGAGGGAGAGAAAGGGTGTGTGCATGCTTAAGTGTATTGTGGTTTATTTTGTGTGTGTGTGTGTGTGTATGAAAGATGGCAGGAGGGAGAGAAAGGGTGTGCATGCTTAAGTGTATGTGTGTGCGTGTGTGTGTGTGTGTGTGTGTGTGTGTGTGTGTGTGTGTGTGTGTGTGTGTGTGTGTGTGTGTGTGTGTGTGTGCAAGCACTTATTTGAGAGAGCACGTGCCTATGCATGGGTCCTACATGTCAACATGCTAATATTAGGTCCATATCTCTGCTTTAAGTATTCCCTGGGTCGCCACTGCAGCTTAATAACGCTGTCTGCATGATTGATGGCAGGAGGCTGTGGCCCCTTTGACTGTGCTCTCATTCAACTACACTACCCATCATGCCTCTGTCTCTCACTCTGGCAAAGAGCTGAGCTCCTGCAGAGCCCAATGCCTTGAATCTGAAGGTTACACGTGCAATTAAGAGACGCAGGACTCTCCTCAGCTGGATTGTGATTAGAGGACATCGGGGGAGAGGACGGTTAGGGGGTAGAATAATGTGACCCCCTACCACCACCACTACTTTTCGTTTTTTCTTCTCCCATCTTTCTCATTTTGACACTCTGCCCATGGCCAGGCGAACAGAACCTCCTGGGACAGAAGAGAGAGAGAGGGAGAAAGAGATAGAAAGGGAGAGAGAGGGAGAGGGGTCTAAAAGGAAAGTCCTGTCTGACATCCAATGCCGGAGCTCTTTTGAGCCAGGGTTCAGATCTGAGGGAAGTGCAGTGCAGCTTTTGTGACTGATGTGGATTTGGGGGTGTGGTCTGTACCGTGGGGAGAGTGTGGTCTGTAGCGTGGGGAGAGTGTGGTCTGTAGCGTGGGGAGAGTGTGGTCTGTAGCGTGGGGAGAGTGTGGTCTGTAGCGTGGGGAGAGTGTGGTCTGTACGTTTGGAGAGTGTGGTCTGTAGCGTGGGGAGAGTGTTGTCTGTAGCGTGGGGAGAGTGTGGTCTGTAGCGTGGGGAGAGAGTGGTCTGTAGCATGGGGAGGGAGTGGTCTGTAGCGTGGGGAGGGAGTGGTCTGTAGCGTGGGGAGAGTGTTGTCTGTAGCGTGGGTAGAGTGTGGTCTGTAGCATGGGGAGAGTGGTCTGTAGCGTGGGGAGAGTGTTGTCTGTAGCGTGGGGAGAGTGTGGTCTGTAGCGTGGGGAGAGAGTGGTCTGTAGCGTGGGGAGAGAGTGGTCTGTAGCGTGGGTAGAGTGTGGTCTGTAGCGTGGGGAGAGTGGTCTGTAGCGTGGGGAGAGTGGTCTGTAGCGTGGTCTGTAGCGTGGGGAGAGTGTGGTCTGTAGCGTGGGGAGAGAGTGGTCTGTAGCGTGGGGAGAGAGTGGTCTGTAGCGTGGGGAGAGAGTGGTCTGTAGCGTGGGGAGAGTGTGGTCTGTAGCGTGGGGAGAGAGTGGTCTGTAGCGTGGGGAGAGTGTAGTCTGTAGCGTGGGGAGAGTGTAAGGTGATGATTCTATTTATGTTTTTTTATTATACTTTTTTGTTATCACGTACACACGTAGGCTGACAGCAGGCCAAGGACCTGAATCCTCTAATATTTTTTTATAATTTACAAACATTCAGTCATTCCAGTTCATACATCAAGAAAAATGTGTGTCATTTTGGTGACATACTTCTTCAGACAAACAAGTACAAGTAAAACAATTTTCCTTTTAAAGAAAGTTAATTGGAACTACTGACATGCATCCCTCTCTCTGTAGCCTGTGTCTGTCCCTCTCTCTGTAGCCTGTGTCTGTCTCTCTCTCTGTAGCCTGTCTGTCCCTCTCTCTGTAGCCTGTGTCTGTCTCTCTCTCTGTAGCCTGTGTCTGTCCCTCTCTCTGTAGCCTGTGTCTGTCCCTCTCTCTGTAGCCTGTGTCTGTCCCTCTCTCTGTAGCCTGTCTGTCCCTCTCTCTGTAGCCTGTGTCTGTCTCTCTCTCTGTAGCCTGTCTGTCCCTCTCTCTGTAGCCTGTGTCTGTCCCTCTCTCTGTAGCCTGTCTGTCCCTCTCTCTGTAGCCTGTGTCTGTCCCTCTCTCTGTAGCCTGTGTCTGTCCCTCTCTCTGTAGCCTGTGTCTGTCTCTCTCTCTGTAGCCTGTGTCTGTCCCTCTCTCTGTAGCCTGTGTCTGTCCCTCTCTCTGTAGTCTGTGTCTGTCCCTCTCTCTGTAGCCTGTGTCTGTCCCTCTCTCTGTAGCCTGTGTCTGTCCCTCTCTCTGTAGCCTGTGTCTGTCCCTCTCTCTGTAGCCTGTGTCTGTCCCTCTCTCTGTAGCCTGTGTCTGTCCCTCTCTCTGTAGCCTGTCTGTCTCTCTCTGTAGCCTGTGTCTGTCTCTCTCTCTGTAGCCTGTCTGTCCCTCTCTCTGTAGCCTGTGTCTGTCCCTCTCTCTGTAGCCTGTGTCTGTCCCTCTCTCTGTAGCCTGTGTCTGTCCCTCTCTCTGTAGCCTGTGTCTGTCCCTCTCTCTGTAGCCTGTGTCTGTCCCTCTCTCTGTAGCCTGTGTCTGTCCCTCTCTCTGTAGCCTGTGTCTGTCCCTCTCTCTGTAGCCTGTGTCTGTCCCTCTCTCTGTAGCCTGTGTCTGTCCCTCTCTCTGTAGCCTGTGTCTGTCCCTCTCTCTGTAGCCTGTGTCTGTCCCTCTCTCTGTAGCCTGTGTCTGTCTCTCTCTCTGAAGCCTGTCTGTCCCTCTCTCTGTAGCCTGTCTGTCTCTCTCTGTAGCCTGTGTCTGTCTCTCTCTCTGTAGCCTGTGTCTGTCTCTCTCTCTGTAGCCTGTCTGTCCCTCTCTCTGTAGCCTGTGTCTGTCTCTCTCTCTGTAGCCTGTGTCTGTCTCTCTCTGTAGCCTGTGTCTGTCTCTCTCTCTGTAGCCTGTGTCTGTCTCTCTCTCTGTAGCCTGTCTCTCTCTCTGTAGCCTGTCTGTCCCTCTCTCTGTAGCCTGTCTGTCCCTCAAGCGTATTTACATTGTCAGACGACAGGGCAGCTTGCTTCCTCTGAACAATACTGTCCTGCAGAAGCCAGTTACAAAACGTTTTAAAAATTGAGTTTTAAGTGAAATTGAACTTGCTCTGTTTTAGAGAATTGCAGTAACAATAAAATCACTGGCACTTTAAAGCCATTTGTCTCAGTTTCACTGTTTGCATAGTTACTGCGGTTAGCTTCTGCAGGGAAGAATATGCCCGAACAATGAAAATAAGGCCAACAAGAGATTAACATTGGACTCCATTCAGTTGGTTTTGCGATACTGTTTTGTAGGGGTGGGACAATACATCGATCCAGATCGATATATCGATCTATTATCAATAATCAAATAGGATCGACGCAACGTAAAAAGATCGATTCATATTGCGATACTCTTATTTTGAAAATCCCCGCGAGTCATATCCGCCGGCGCCCAGTGTGAAACTCCGTGTAGACAATACAGCAGTGTTTGCGTCTGCTGTAAAGCACTACAGAGCGTCTATTTTGCGAGCCGATATAAGTCTGTGCAGTTTTTTCCCCGCAACGGGTCAAATGCATATAACAGGCGTTGCATCGTCGTCATTCCTTTATGCCAACGTCGCGTTAAATATCTAAATGAACGTCGCGTTGGCTGCTTAAAAGCTAAGCAGCTAACCGTGAGAGAGAACAGGAGAGTGAAGAGGGGACTTGGAAGGAGGAGGGGTGGGGGCTGTGGGGGACTGTGTGTGTGTGTGTGTGTGTGTGTGTGTGTGTGTCTGTGTCTGTGTGTGTGTGTGTCTGTGTGTGTCTGTGTCTGTGTGTGTGTTAAAGCTCAATATATAAAAACAAAAGTGAACAGGAGGTCTATTTGTATTAAAAACAATAGATTGTTTTTCATTTAAATGTCTGGAAGAGCTCAAAAATAAATACATCAATTGATATTTCCGTAGCCTTTTTTTAGTTGATCTAAATGTGACTGATTGTGTTAAATGGGCACATAATATCGCCTCATATCGATCGCAGGCACCTGAATTGAATCGTATCGTATCGTATCGTGGCAGACTTTGTGATATCGGCAAATATCGTATCGTTGTCCAAAGAATCGATATCGTATCGTATCGTGATGAAACTGATGATTCCCACCCCTATGTTTTGATTCCACATAGTACTGTAGATATTAGATAAGGAGATGTTTTTGTGAGCCTTTATTTTTCTCCCCATGTGAGGTTGGACACAATTACATTATGTGATTTGCTTTAGAAGGATCAAGGGAATGTGATATATGATATGGAAAATGTGTACCTGTTCTTTCTGTACAATGTGTCTACTAGGACAGAGCGGCTTAGGCTCAGCTTCTTCCCCCAGGCCATCAGAGCCCTGAACAATGAACATTGAGTGCCACAGAACACTGAACTATCCACACACAAGCACACATGAACACACACACGACACGCACGCTGTGCACGCTCACACACTAGCAGCCACTTAACACTTTAACATGAGCGGGCACACACTCATGCCGCACACTTATGGCCAAAAGGAAAGGCCACTTTAAATTAGAATAACAGGAACATTGTATTGCACTACCAAAGCTACCTAGCATGTCCTATATGCTCTGTAAATAACTATGTACAGATACCGAGATGTCACACCATGTTACCTGTTACCTGTTTATTGCACAATGTTGTTTTTTTATTGGATTCTATTATATGTTGTACCACTGTATTGCACATCGTTGCGGGCAAGACCACCCGCATTTCATTGTATACTTGTATGCCGTGACAATTAAAACTCTTGACTTGACTTGACTTGTCTGTTGTTGCGATGCATTAAGATCCATTGTTTGGTTTTAATGCTTTAAAAACATGGTGAACCGTTATAAGAGTAACGTTAGACACTATATTGTGTGTGAG